>NC_136429.1:242118456-242453456 GCF_052849685.1 Lactuca virosa | reverse complement strand
TCTATAATATTTTGTTTTTATACGATCTAAATTGCAAGTGTAATCTTAAAATCTAAAAAAAAAATTAATAATAAATACACAAATTCAAGAGATTTATTTTAAGTAATAGTACAATGTTCAAATGGACTTTGTCTTCGTACCCCAAAAAATTACCGTCAATCGTTTACGATAAAACATTGCCCATATATCACTGTCACCCTCTATCAAATACGATTTCCCTGCGATCAATATCTCCTCAAATCAACACAAAAACACCCCACAATCCCCTCTCTTGTCAATCTGTTATGGTAGGTCTGGAGTCTTTTGTAGATTTATTTTGAAACTTTGAATGGGGACTACATCTGTTGGTTTGGTATCACAGTAGTTGATAGCCACTAGGAGTTTGTGGATGAGAACTCGCATAGTTGTAATCCAAGACTCATATTCTGAACAATAGTTGCTCTTCTATGACTAACGTATATAGTTATCAAATATTATAAATTACTATTAGTTAGGTAATGTAATCGAAACACAATTATACCGTATCACATGCAACCCAAGCTAGGTAAACGGATCGATCAACCATATCACTCTAATCAAATGCATCAGTGTTGAAAGCTGATGGCACAACCGTCCACCTAGCATCATCCCGTCTACGCTCTATCAATAATGAGATACACTATCGATTAATTTTTTTTTACAGTAAACTAAGTATTGTTATTAGAAGTGTGGTACGTAAAACAACCAAGTCATCGTTATCGTGTTCCATATCTTAAGTTGGAGATCGGAATGTGTGTCAGAGATCGTCGGAGGTCGTCGAAAAGCATGCCCGAAACGTAGCAGAATACTTTTATAATTCGAGATCCGAAAAAAGTCGAGATCCGGAATGTATCGTATAATCCAAAAAATGAATTTGAAATTCCAAATTAGGAATAAGTATTTTTGCTCCGGAATAGGCACTCCGGAGGGTCTTTGGTGGGCTGGCCCAGCCACTATGCATTCCGAAATGGGCTTTGGATTCAGGATATAATTGTTATTTTGCAAAATTTTATTTAAAGTGGTTATTTTTTTCAAATATACACCTAAAAGTGGTTAGATTACCTAATTTCCGTAAATTAATTAATTGTAGAAAACATATATATTTAAGTATAAAATTATAAATTACATATAAAATTGCAGTGTTTAAGTCGCAACTTAGAAAACACAAAAACTTGTCATATCTTTTAAAATTTAGGGTTTCACCTTATCATCAAGTCATGACTCAAGTATTTACAACCCTGTCTGTCTCTCTCTGTGGCGAAAAGCATCACTGTCAATTGGTGGTAAGAAGCAACACCTGCTAAGACTCATCTTTATTTTAAGATATTTGTCGAAGATAAAGATTGCAGCCAAAAAATGTCTATATCAAGCCTTTTTGATCTCGACTTAAGTCTATGAGTAAAGTTATAAAAGTTGATATCACGTAATAAAAGGAACATTCCTAAAAATCGATGATAAGTCTAGCAATGTTTTTAACAACTAATAAAAGGAACATTCCTAAAAATCACCAAATATTTTTTATGGAATATAATAAAATGAACAGACTTTTGGGTATTTCTCGAGATGACCAGCTATTTATTTATTTTGGAGTGTTAGGTTTAACAAAACGCGACGTAAAATATTTCAAACTTTGACATTTTAAATATTTTTTAGGAAATACATTTTAGACATATTTTGTCTCGTATTTTTCATTTCAGATTGACATTTTGAAGTAATATTTATTTTTCTAGCTTATATGTTAAGGTTTTGACAAACTTATCAGCACCATTGATGCATTTCATCTCTAACCAAATTCTATTATTTTTTCCAAATGAGTTCATCCAACTGAATTCATTAAGAAATTTTGTACAATTACCTATATCAAAAAAGATGACTACTCAGGTTGGAGTTCTTATTCGAATCCTTCAGATGTGCGATAAGATTCAAATTTAATACAAAACTACTTTGTAGTTTCAACTTGGTCATCAGTTGGTATTGATGGTCGAATAATTTGAAGATTTTGACATTTATAAACTGTTTGTGGCATTATTTTAATAGACAGTGTCCTCTTAAAAGGAACTTGATGCTACATGGCTCCGTGATCCTTCGGTAGAAAGGAGTAGGACTTACTTCTGGAGTTCGGGAAAGGAATCATGTCTGGAAAATATAGGATATTTAGGTTAAGAACATTATCGGATGGGGACCTAGCAATGCCCTCCGATGCCAAAGTTAATACTTATGATCATATTGCAAAAATGATGGGGGTATGTATTGCAATTTAAGTTTTGTATGTGCCTTTTTACTAGAACAGAGTGGAGTATTTAAATGAACAAGAAAGACCCTTGGTTTCTTCTTATACCTGGTTACTGGCATTGCCTTTTGGTAACAAGGATAGTATACTTAAAATAATATAGAATAAGTATTTTCCCTGATTTTCGGGATGTTGCTTTTACATCAGGAAAAAGCAATGACATGAGGAGGGAGATTGAGTTGGAGACCCATGATAGAGAGAGTGAGGTGGAGGCGCAGAGGAGAGACATGAGACCAGTCCAGTCGTAAACGACAATTAAGCGGTTCAAACCCGCTTATTCGAGATCAAGAGGTCAGAGGGGCCGCACTTGCAACAAGTGTGGTAAGGGTCATGAGGGTCCCTGTCAATGGAGACGGTGTGCTACAAGTGTGGTAGTGAGGGGCACTTTGCGAAAGATTGTCCATTGGGTATTCGAGTCTGCTACAGATGCAACCAGACGGGCCATGTGAAGGTCGATTATCCGGTACTTGCATCGAGACCAGTTCAGACTCCTACTCCTATGACCATGCGCATCATTGATGGACGTCAGGGGAGGGCCGAGGCCCCAAAGGCCCAAGGATGAGGCTTCCAGTAGACATCAGAAGAGGACAGAGCAGCGCCAGACATAGTTACTGGTATGTATCTATTTTATTTCTTTCCATTTATATTTTATATATGCTTATATCCATGCTTGTGTAGGTACATTCCTAGTGAACTTGTTACCTTCGTTAGTATGGATTTTTATATTCCCCGTGGATCATTGGATCGACCTCTAGAGGTCGACATAGCTAATGATCGCATAATTTCAGCCTCAGAGGTGTACCGTGACCGTGTAGGATATTTTTGGTGTGGGATTATCGATCGACCAAATTCCTATTCTGATGAGAGATGTTTGTATGATCGCATGTATGGATTAGTTGAGTTGGTTCAGAGCATTGATCAACTGTGAACGTCAACTAGTGGTAGTTCGTACCCCTTGTGGGGGAGAGCTGACCATATTTGGAGAGGGCACTAGAGTTGGTTTCGACTTCTGTTCGGCCACCAAAGCTAGGCAATATCTTTAGCATGGATGCTCGAGTTATATTGCTTATGTGGTCAACACTCGAGTAGAGGAAAAGAAGTCAGTGTTAGATGTTCCTGTGGTGAAGGAGTTTCGTGATGTTTTTCTTGATGATCTTCCAGGTGTTCCCCCTGAGAGGCAAGTGGAGCTTAGGATCAACCTGATCCTTAGTGTTTCCCTGATTGCCAAGGCACCATATAGCCTTGCTCCACCTGAGATGTAGGAGTTGTCCTCATAACTCCAGGGAGTTTTTAGGCAAGGGCTTTATCCACCCTAGTAGCTCGCCTTGGGGATCACTATTCCTTTTTGTCAAGAACAACTATCATGTCAGCATTAGCATGGCTCCCTACGAGCTTCTTTATTGTAATCAAACGGGTAATTGTTATTGTACTCTGAAGTAGTATAATGTAGTTATCGTCCATGAAAAGTGTGTTTTCTCTATACTGGAATAGTGTTCTATATTTGTACTTGTATGAAAACTGTATGTTTGTAAATATCTAGTTTTATCAGCTATACTTGTAAAATATTGTATTATGTTTTATTATTAAATAAAACTATGTGAAGTTGTTTACTTATTCATACACTAATCATATTATTCAATACCAAATTGTGAGTTATTATAACCATGCTTGATGACCTAAGATGGCCTGAACATGACGTTCTTCAGGCGTCGAAATCGGTACGACATTTGTCACCACAGGCATGCCGGCCTAGCTATTGCGAGCAGCTCTAGTGCAGGATTGTCAGTTCCGTATAGATCTATACACAAGTGTCACGCTCTCCCTCCAGGACACTCTGGTTATATTTTCAGGACTTGGTTGGTACTCAAATAAGTACTTGAAGTGTGTCTCACAAATGCTATATTGATGATTACGTATAGAATAATGAAAAGCTACTTTGAAATGAATAAACTGTAAATATATCTCATAAACTATATGTAAGTTCCATCATGATACTTGAAAAGTTACTTTGTAATGAAAAGTTACTTTGTTTTCCATCATGTTTCTCTGAGTATGTAAAGTAGTGCATATGATTTATATTGTATTATGAGCTTTGAAAAGCAATATGTAAGTTTCATAAACTATACCTATTATAGTTTATATGTTTGTGTTTTACTGAAATGAAAACATTTGTTTAATTTGTAAAATTTGTAATACAGTTGTTCCGTGAAATTCAACATTTAAGTCCAAATAGTAATAAAACAGTTTGCAAAATTTATAATTTTTGTTTAACGAGTTTGAAATCATTTTATACTTATATAAATATAATATTTATATAATTATGATTAAATAGACAGTCGAATAAATAATTCTACTCCAAACCCACAACCAAACAAGGAACAGAAAATGGAGTCAAATTATCAATTCAAAGCCTGTTGAATCCTAATTATATAATTTATATATATATATATATATATATATATATATATATATATATATATATATATATATATAAAATAACGGCAACAGTTAATAAAATATTGAAAACATTTAGATACTAACACAAATTTTATTGTGTTACACTTGTATTCCCCCCTAAAACAGTGAAAAATCATGAAAATTGTAGGGGTATGAACTCACCTTTTGTGTGATAACGATTTTGCTAACGGATTGAAAATAGTGACTTCGGACTAGAACACGGGAAAGATATTGTATCCTAATAATTTTTAAACACATAATAATGTGTGATTAACATGATATAAGTAATATCATGTTAATAAAAGGTTGATACATATCAAAATCATTAATTAAATTTTGCAGCACTTGAATAATAAAAGGTTTATACATATCAAAATCATTGATTAAGTTTTAATAAATTAACAAATCAACAAAATTTGACTTTTATTTGACATATTTGACTTTTGTTGACCTTGGTTGACTTTTGTTGACTTTTACAGATTTGAAAATTACGGGTTGTTACAGAGTTTCAGGTTGGGGATTTGGTACTTCTGAAGGTATCCCATTGAAAGGGTATTCATTGCTTTAGGAAATGAGGGAAGTTGTGCCCTAGGTTTATCGGTCCATTATGAGTTGTGGCTAGGGTGGGCAGGGTAGCCTACCGATTGGATCTACCAGAGGAACTCAATTATATTCAGAAATACTTTTCGCATGTCCCAGTTAAGGAAATATGTAACTGACGAGTCTGTGGTTATTCAACTGGATGATATACAGGTTGATGCTCGCCTAAATTATATTGAGCGACCGGTGGCGATTCTTGATAGGAGGAAGAAGGCCTTACACAACAACGTGGTACCCTTTGTTAAGGTGTAATGGCGGCACCAAAAATGCTCAGAGTGGAATTGGGAACCCGAGTTAGAGATGCGCGAGCACTATCCAGATATGTTTTTAGATGCGAATTTCGAGGGCGAAATATAGTTCTATTGAGGGAGAGTGGTAACACCTAATTAAGGTAACTGATTCATTTATACCTCTGTTTCTATTTAAAATGTTAAACCGTATATTTCAAGATGATCACGCCGTGAGGAAGGAATCCTCACGACGTGACCATCGATGCAGAACGCGTATCCATCTTTGTCGGTCACGACGTGACGATTAAGTAGTCATGATGTGACGAACTCCCAGGGGTTAACCCTAATTCTGTGTTTTTCTCCTTATTTAAGGGAAGTGAAGGGATAATGTTTGCACACCCTCAACCTCGATCACCTCCCTTTCTGCCGTAAACGAATCTAGCCTCCATTGTTGATCTTGAGAGATCTTTCAGTGGTTTTTAGGTCGTTGTTGAAGAAGAAGGTTCCTTTGAATCATTGTTTCAGCAAGCAAGCCTCCTCCTTACCATCTTGTGTTGTTTATGGACCCTTGTAAGTCCTCAAGTTCTTGCCTTTCTCATTTAAGCATGCTAGATCTAGGGTTTTACCCGCTTTTTTCCATGTATGGGTTGATTTAAATGCATGTAATCCATAATGTTAGTAACTTTATGGATCACTGAGGTCCTTTGCTAAACATAAGTCTCAAATCTGAAGTTTGATGGTGGATTAGACTCCATGCATGCGATTTTGGTGACTTTCTTCCTATTTTGACCTAAGTTTGAGCTATAGACTTTCATTGGATATCCATGACTGAAAAGCATCGATCTTTGTGGTATATTAGGCTCTAGGAAGGTTTTTGAAAAAGTTAGAATGAGTGGCTTAACAGATTAAGAGTTGAATCTGTTAAGTTGTAGGAAACCAGTCATCACGACGTGGCATTCAGGTCGCCACGACGTGACGACTGGGGAATGGCCCGACTATTTTTTCATGGAGTGATCATGACGTAACCTATGGGTGGCCACGATGTGAAGACCATCTATTATTAACTTTGACCATTGACCTTCACTGTTTACTTTTAACCATAGTTGACTTTTGGCCAACTTAAGAATTTTAGGGTGTACACAGAGAGAGTACTTCCTTATTTTTGACTAGGTGTTTCATAGTACCGGTCTACACTGTGCAAGAGTTATGGTGCTTAGTTATTATCTACGAGGTGAGTCTTTTCACTATACTTTAGGACACCAGGTGTCATTTTGTGTATGTTGTGTTCGTGACTCCTATTGTATGCTTGTATGTTATATGCATGTGGGTTGATACATACCCAATAGAGTCGAGACGGACTTGGAGTCAACACAGAATCGGGGTTGATATGGACATGGGGTTAATATGGACCTGAATAGAGTCGATTCAGACTCGGAGTCAATGCGGACTCGGGGTTGATACTGACCCGGGGTTGTTATAGACCCGTTATAGTTATGTGTTGTGGTATACGTGTTGTATGTGGTATTTTAAGGAAACTCAATAATATTTGTGCCTACATTTGTGGTTTTAAATGTGTTTCAGGTACTTCAGATGATCGCAAGAAGGCGAACGCTTGACAGTACACTCACCTCCACAGCTTTTCATGATTTCCGCATATTTTGATACTCTGATTTTAGGACTATTGTATTCTGATACTCATAATTTTCTTATTTGCCTCTTGGAAACCTATGTTTTTACATAACTAAAAATGAATTTTTTTTTTTGTAAATTTTGGGACATTATATATATATATATATATATATATATATATATATATAACTAAATGACATGTGTCATCACATGTTTAATAAATGATCGTTAGTTAAATCAAGACTATGCCTCATTCAAGAAGTCATGCTATAAGAGAGGTATAAGGAAACGACATATAAAATGACCATTGAATGAGTGTGCTTTTCACTCACCGCTTCTTTGTGTGGTGGATTGTCGTTAGCCAAAAGGGTTCGATAAGACGATGTCTCGTTAAAAGTATAAAAAAATAAAAGTACTAAAAACAAACTTCATGGTTTTAGTTATATTCGGAAAACGTGAATAGTTGCTAATCAAAGAATAATGCATATTATTCTTTATTGCCAATTTATGGAGCGTGTGTGGTTAACCGGACATAAATTTGTGACCTAAGTAGAAAATGATGTGACACTTGTGGTATGGTTTGTTGATGGAGCGTGTGTGGTTAACCGGCAACTCAACTAGAGAACCATGACATAATCGAGTGTCACTCGTTATTGCATGGTTGATTCACCATCTTATTTGTGAGACCTCGGTATCCCGGACACAAATTTAGGATGTACAAATCAGAGATTAACATGCCATTGAATAGTTTAATGAATCTCAAGAATCTAGGAATTTCATATATGATGTGCAAATCCGAGATTACCCTACGTAAAAAAATTATTGATATGATTATGGTATCTCTCTTCATAAAACAAATCTAAAATATGGATCTTAGCCTTATAATAAATTAGGTAATTATTTAAGGATTAATTTAACTAACTAAACTATCTCTCTCATTTTCGGATGTCGGATGTCAATTATCTTCCTCTTCCACCTCCTCCTCCCACCACTCCAAACTACTCCCTCATTTATGTTCTCCATCAAGAGAATCTCACTGGCGGGGCTAACTATCTTGACTAGATGAGAAATCTAAGTATCACTTTGAGGTATGACAATCTTGAATATGTGCTCGATGTTCCTATTCCTAAACCAATGAAAATACTACCGATGAAGAAAAATATGCTCACGCCAAATACATGGATGACTCGAATAAGATTTCTTGCATCATGATAGCCATCATATCCTCAGATCTTCAAAAGACATTCGAGAACACTTGGGTGTATGAAATGAAATTGCAATTGGCTAAACGTTTTCAGCAAAGATCAAGGAAAGAACAATTTGAAGATGTTAAATCCCTAACGTCATGCAAACTCATTGACCGACTCGAGAAACTCGACCTTGTCTTCAATAAGAACCTAGCAGTGGATCTTGTGCTTGGTTCTTTCCCATGTTCTTATGATAATTTCATCATGAGTTATCATTTGAATAGTGTGGACAAGACATTGATGGAGCTATACAATCTCCTCCAAATAGCTAAAGCTAGTGTGAAGAAAGTTAATGTTGCACCTTAAACTCAAGTGCTCACCATTCGGAATTGTGATGCAAAGAAGAGAAAGCGTTCAAATCCTAAGTGGAAAGAAAAAGTTGTTGATTCTAATTCCTAAAGTGGAAATAAGGAAAAAGGAGATAAATCATTTCCACTAGTGAGTGATCCAAAGGAAGCAATGTGATTCTACTGTGGCGTTAAGGGGCATTGGAAACGAAGTTGCCCAAAGTACTTGAAAGACCTCAAAGAAGGAAAGGTTCAAGTGACTGGATCCAGTTCAGGTACTTATATGATAGAACTTCATAATACTACCACTTCTAACTCATGGGTTCTTAATACTGGATGTGGTACTCATATATGCTCGATATTATTGGGACTAAAGGCAACAAGGAAGCTTAAGCATGGAGAAATGAATATAATCATGGGGAATAGACGGACATTGACTGTCTTGATGGTTGGAGAGTTCAAGCTCAAGCTTAGTAGTGGAATTTCGATTAGTTTAGTTAAAGTTTGTAACTCTTCGGGGATGTCTAGGAACATTACTTCATTTCATGCATTGTTAAAAAAGGTTTTCAGTTTTCGTTTGAAAATGAAAAGGGTGATATTCTAGTTTATAAAGATGGAAATTTATGTTTAAAGCTTATTTTTAACATACTGTCACGCACGTATTAAACAAATAAAAATATCACTGCTGGTTGCACTAAAAATATAACACAGGGAAGCAAGGTCAAATCCTCTGGGACACAGCCTAATGGTCAATGCCTTTTTGCATCAGACACATTCTAGTCAAGAAACAGAAAATATAGAGGGGGGATTTTAATTAGACAAAAAACTAAAATTTATAGTGATATTAAAATTAAACGAAAATCAATATAAAAAACGATTTCAGTTCTGCTGCGACTTTCCTAATCATGCAACTAACCCATATCTGATTATTTGAGATGCATTCTATCTAAGATGGTACTGAGAAAAACTAACAAACTCTCGTATAATCTCTTTTACCTAAATTAGTTAACCAAAAGAAGCTCTTTGAATTAACCCTAACTTTTTACTGTTCAATTAAACAAGCTCTTAATTAAATCAAAAAAATTGGATTACGTTATGTGTAAAATTCCCAGCAATACCCAATACTTCTCACAAGCTCGGAAGCGTAAATGTATGATTTTTTCAGTTTATAATAAAGTCAAATCCCAAACACGAAACCGATTAATTACTTGTTACTTTTACCAGTTAACAAGAACAATTATGGATTTTATTAACTGATTAGCTGAAATGATAAAACCTTAGCTAGGTGATCAGACTAACAATAATTTAAAACCAAACGTTCATTAAGCTCAAAACTGAAAAATGTAGATAGAAACACAAAACGAAAATCAGATCTAAAAACTAATTACATGAAAAGTACTAGTTTATGTAGAACTGAAGACTGAAGTTTAGCGAGACATGGCCAAAAAATGAAGTTAAACTAGGTAAAAGAAACATTTACTGAATAATCTAAATAAACTACATGGATGAGATGATTCACAGTCTTCAGATCTTCAAAAGTCGCTGAAAGAATTCAAAAATCGCCTTCAGAACTGGTTTTATTTGTATGGAATCGTCCAACCCTTACAACTGATTATGAGGGTTGTATTTATACTCAAGGTGGAAGCTTCCAGAACAAGAAGCTGATAACATGCGATCGCATGTATTGAGGCTGCGATCGCAGGTTTTCAAGAAAACGCATTACAAGCCTTTTTAATGAAGTAGGATGCTTTTCTGGGTTTTTTTGGCAATGTTGCAATAGCATAGAGAGAAGTTGCGATCACATGTACTGATTTTTTACTTCTGATGACTTCCATACGACTTATTTTGACCCTGGGAAGCTTCGTGGTAAACATGCGATCGCAGGAAAAAAATGCGATCATACATGCGATCGCAGTTTTAGGCTATTAAATAGCAGATGTTGCCTTTCTCATAAACATGAAAGTCATGGAAATTGTGTATAGTTTCATAACATTTTGAATCTCATCAATCGGATTTATGGTTCATGAGATATGGTCAAAATACTGACAGGGGGTCAAAGCTACCAGCAACATCCTTTAGCTTCAGATTGTAGAATCTATCTTCGTATGATCAATTCGATCGAATGCTTGTTGCAAAAATAATATTTCAAGCATTCCCCAATATAATCCTTCAGTTCCATCTCCATTTAGGCTCCAAATATGCATCCAGCTGCTCCCAAAGCACTGCTCCACTCGAACTATCTGAAATTCACATAAAAACATGAGCAGTATAGGAACTCTAATGAAAGACGTGAGCTGAACATTATTTAAATAAATAAAATGCAAATATACAAAATATGATTTTAAGTGATAATAAAAACTACCCTATAATATGCATAATGTGGCATCTAACACTTATCCTTGTAATGGTGTGTTTGAAAGTGTTATTTGTGTTTCTAATAATAACAGAAACATTAACTTAAATATTGATTCCTCTAATAGTTTAGATAAATCATGCTTATGGTATTGTCTCCTTGGCCATATAAAATAAGAAATGCATCAACAAGATCCAATCGGAAGGAATTTTGGAATCATTCAACCTCAACTCGGATGATGTATGAGAATATTGTTTGTTAGGTAAGATGACTAAGTCACCATTCATAGGAACTAGTGAAAAAGATAAAGGATTATTATATCTCATACACACAGATGTGTATAGATCCTTAAAATTTACCACAAGGGATGGTAGACATTACTACGTTACAGTTACTGATGATTTCAGTAGATATGGTTATGTTTATTTGATTAAACATAAGTCAAATACTTCTGAAATGTTCAAAGAGTATCAAAATGAAGTAGATAATTAATTGGGTAGGAAGATAAAGGTTCTCCGATCTGATAGGGGAGGGGAATACCTTAGTATCGAGTTCTATGATCATCTTATAAATTGTTGAATAGTTTTGCATATGGATCCTCCAAGGACACCCCAATTGAATGGTGTTTCTGAAAGGAGAAATCGAACTTTGTTAGATATGGTTCGATCTATGGTGAGTCGAGATTCATTACCAATAACCGTTTGGGGTTATGCAATTGAAACAGAAGCCCATATCTTAAACCTTGTACAAACTAAGAAGGTCTTGATTAAACATAAGTCAAGAACCAGTATTGCATCCTTAAGAACCCATTACGGCAAATCAGATTTCGTTGAAGCAGTGAGCCACACCCATAGGGGCCTAGCTCCTATGCTTTCACTTTTTTGAGAGCCACAATATCATATCACACAGTTCTTTATTCGCCAAATTTAACTTTGAGATGGCTTCTGATTTGATTGAACTTGAACTTGAATTTGTATCTTTGTTTTTATCCTGAGTTCTTCAATCAACTTTTGAATTTCTTGAGATTTCTTCAATTAAGTGCTTGAAATTTTGATTTGGGTACTATATATGACAGTTGTACCCTTTCTTCCTTCTTGACTATGTGGATCTGATATAAGGGCTCTCTGTTACCACGATGGTAATGCGTGTCAATAAATAGGTCCATGTTATGTAGGTCCAGAGTTGTCGATAAAGATTCTTTTCAAACATTCAAAAGAAAATCATCCCAAAGCTGTTATTATTGCCCACAAAAATGTTTCAGTATGCCATTTTTTTATTACCTAGGCTGGGGTCTCAGATTACGGTGTTTGGGTCCCCTAGTTATGACAGTTGATTCTACACTTCCAATAACGACCCGGTCGCTTCAGATTTTCATTTTCCATTTTCGCGGAGTTATCGATTGTAAAAAGTATTTATCGAATGTAAAGAATATCCTCATCTCGTATTTTTTCAATTTTTTTCGGAATTTTTAAGAATTTTTTTAAGCAGAAAATAAAAATAACTAGAAATAAAATCTTTTTAGGGTCTTTTTATGAATGCAGAAAAATAAAAAGGAAAATAAAATAATTTTTGGATTTTTTGAAAATTTTTTATATGCAATTGTAATGCGGAAAATAAAAAGCAAAAAGAAAAAGAAAATTTGAAAATTTTAACTGAAAACTGAAAAATTAAAGTTTTTAACAAAAAATGCAAAATTTTACACTAACCCCCTCCCAAAGCTTAAAATGATGCATTGTCCTCAATGCTTAGCATACAATTTTCGAAATCAATATGAAAACAAGGGTTAGAATGTTACCTTGTTTGTTATCTAGTAATAACAAGTATTCTTTGGATGATCTTGAATCTTGAAAGCTTTAGTGCCTCAAGTGTTGCACCTCTAATGGAGTCACAAACACCAATAGCAAAGGATGAGTGAGAGAGAGAGAGAGGGTAGAACACTATGAAAATCGGCGAGGGTTTCTCTTAGAATGCATAGGCCGAAAATCACATACCAAAGGGGTCTTTATATAGCTGAGGCTGCTAGGGTTTTCAGGTGGAAACCCTAATTTGATTACTTAGGCCTTAAGCAGTCCATGGACCTCCTTCCTAGAAGCCTTGGACAAAATGTTATAGGGCCTCCTATAGATTTCGTCCACTCCATGTAAGGGAGTTCATCAGCCCAACTTTGCAACTATCACTGATTTGCAAAACCAGTCCCCGTACTTTCAATCAGTTCCTTTAATCCCAAAATTAATTGCAAATTAATTTCTGATTAATACTAATTGAATAATATGATTTCTAATTAATATATTATTCTTATAATATTTCAATAAATGATTTATTAACCTCTTTCTCCAAAAGTCATCATGTCAAGTTGCTATAGTGAAGGCAACCCAAAAGGACCATGCTACTATCAAATCAAGTACATACCAATTATAGTTATGGGCTTAGACACCTAATCCAACAATAGCATACAATCCTCCTAGGCTATATGTCATCACACAAATTAGGAAATTCTATCATATAGCTGCTAAAGGTATCCTTAGCCCTATGCTAGCATGCAATTCTCATATTAAGCATACTAATCATAACACACAGGTATGGGTAATTTTGGGAACTACTTACTTGAACTCGGCTAATTGAACGCATCGCAACCCATTTACTTAGTAATAATCTTTTGAGAAATTCAATTTTGTTTTTCAAAAAAAATATCATTTCATCAGTTTGAGTTCTGACACACCCAAAAGTGTGCCCGAATCCCTCAAACCAAGGCTCTGATACGAATTTCTGTCACAACTATCATTTTAGCTAGGAAATTCTATTATTTTGTAATCATTCAACCATTATCAAACATATACTCTAAGTAAATATCACCTAGTGATCATTTAAATTCACCTCTCACGTTCAACAAAGAGTCTGAAAACCCTAAGAATCCCGGTTTAAGTCCATATTGGATTAGGATTTCCTTATTGTGCCTAATGGGCCAATAAGCATTCAATTCAACTATTTTGGGCTTGGAAACCCTATTTGGATTCTAAATGGACCCAATTCACAAATCTATAACATTTTGGACCATTTGGGCCTAGAATGATTCATTCTAATACTAATGGGCCTTATTGGGCCATAACTAATCCAATTAAGCCTAGTAAGCCATAAATCCATTCTTTTATGCCATATTGGGCCGTGAACTACCCTAAAGGCCCAATGGTCCGAAAACTTCTCTATGGGCTTTAAAATTTCGAGTGAAGACCAAGATTGGGCCCAAATTAATTCACTTCCTCCTTCCTAATCCAATTCTCAGCCCATCATAAAAAAAGAGAAATGGCTAATTATCCAAGCCATGACACCTCACTAATACATGGAGGTAATCCACGCAAATTACCCTCTAAACAAATACCTAATCCCATACATCTATGCACCTATCACATCTTAATCTCTCTTCCCTCTCTTTTTGTTCTTCCTCTCGGCCGAAGGTAAGCACACACACACAACATCAAACTCTCTCAAACACTCATAAGAAACACTCCTTCCTTTCCTCTCAAATTTTCGAAAATCTAGGGTTGATCAAGAAGATCTCCACTAAAAATCATCATTTTCTTGGTAAGTCCTTACATATCCAAGTTATATAACTTCATTCTCATGTTAGATCACTCCTTCTAAGCAAATTTTTGGTGATCATACTCCTACAAACCTCCTAAGTTCGAGATCCACTCAAGAAAGCTTGTTAGGACCAAAAATCTCTTCATCTCTTCTTCAAAACGGAAACATCAAAGCAAAGGTGAGTTCACACCCCCTTGTTTTCGGTTTTTACATGATTTTTGGGGGAGAATACAAATAAAATGTGTAGATCTATATATTTTTATAGATAAGGGCAAAAAGTGACATATATATTTTTATAAGGATCAAACAGGTCCTACTTGTATAAAAATGGATTTTTATGATAAACATGCTTTCCAAAGGGGAAAAAATGTAAATTTTAGCTTAATGGGCCAAACATTTGGGCCTCACGGTTTTGGGCCCAAATTTGCGAAAAAATGAAAGTTTTGGGATTAAAAATGTTATTTGACCAAAGTTTTAGTCATAAATGTAAATAAATCAAATTTAGGGGTGAAAATAACATTTATTTCTAAATGGGACCAAAAATGTAACTTTTATCAAAATTGGGCCGAAAGTGTCAAATTTTACAAACAAGGGGCTGAAAATGCAATTTTCTGCAAAACTGGGCTATAAATGTCAAAATATAAATTTTTGGACCAAAACTGTGAATTTCTAAACATTTGGGACGGAATTACAAATTTTTATAATTTATGGACTAAAGTGTTATTTTTACAAAACTTTGGGCTTTAATTGAAAATTTGAGGCTTATTGGCCAAGAACGTCGTTTTTACAAAAAGAGGACTTTCTATAATCAATTTGGCAAACTTTGGGCTAAAATAAACAACGAAACAATAACGAATGAACGAAATACGTCGATAACAATTTTATTGGGCCTAATATCCACATTACATGGCCAATGGGCCTTAAGGGCCCATTCAAATGTATATTGAGCCCAATATCTTCCATGACATGTTGATTGGGCCTTGCGACCTATGTACATGTTAATTTGGGCATGTGCTATGGGTCACATGTTTGTTGGGCCTTGGTGGTCCATTTACATACCTATTGGGCCCAAATTACCCTCTTACATGTTATTGGGCCTTTGTGGTCCATTTACATGCTAATTGGGCTTGGATTGAAATTCACATGCTTAGTAGATCGTAACAATACCTTTGCATAATTATTGAACTTCGTATACTTATATATGTACCTTTTGAATATTAAAACATACAACATACACGTGAACATTAAACATAGTACAAACGGTTGAGAATCTAGTGAGACGTGTCGGTTGGCAACTTTGAGTGTACAATCGTAACCTGTAGTTATAACCAGAGTTTCCTGGAGGCAGAGCGGGAGTTTGTGTATAGACTATACGGGGTGACCCCCACGCCTTAGCTGTTTGCTACAGCTAGACTAGGCCAGTCTAGGACGACAAAACCTTGAGCACATACCGGCATTTGGAAAAATGCCAAGACAGGCTACCTAGTCATTATCATGTATGGTTATAACGGCACATATAGAGATCCAATACCAAGTTAACATTTCGGAGATTAACCCTTCGAGTGTGTCAATACAAAACAACTTATTTAACGATACAAGAACCTCGACATTATTATAAATCAGAAAATATCGGATTTTTTGGGGAAATATTAATATTCGATTATCACTTACTTACAATACAAAGAAATCTAAACTACATTCATATATGTTACTACTACAAAATTCACACATGCATCTATACTTGATTATCACATCATTTTCATACATTTGACAGAAAATATCGGATTTTCTGGGTTTTTACAAAAGATACAAAGACTTTTATTCAAACATACTTATGAACTCACCAACATTATATATGTTGACCGTTTTCAAAATAACTTGTATTCTCAGGTAATCATTAAGCAGGAAGATTTTCAAGTATGTATGGTTTTATTTTATGTAACATCGCTCATCGTACTATTAATACTTTGAACTTATGTAATTTATAACAATGTACTTGATGTGAACAATGTTGGTTGTTATATGTAATGTTGGTGATGAATGTGTTATGTTTCATGTATATTCATTGTGATGATAATTCAATTGTTAGTCACACGAGCCCCCAGACGTTTCCGCCGTCTGGTTTGGGGGTGTGACAGGTTGGTATCAGAGCAATGTTTATAGTGAACTAGCATATCTAACCATACATGATATGCAACTATAAACACAATGGGACTAAATAACTCTGAACAAAACAAAAATTTTACACTTATTTGCGCATATTAGGATAATAACCTAACAATATTTAATAAAAGCTTCTGGAGGAAATTGAACATTATGATTAAACCTGGGCAGTTATGTAGTCATATTAGGGATAAATATAGCCTGATCAACTATATTTATTCAGAATATGACCAACATGTGTTCGGGAGTAATCATAGAGGGAAATGAATCCAAAAGCCTACCTCACTCTCCAATAACTCTAGGGAACCCAAACCTAAATAATTAAAATATACTATAGGAATAATCAAAACATGACTTATTCCTGCGCCCCCATGCAGTCACCATGGATGATGATCCGCAAGGAGTACATTTTTATCAAGCCTTAGTGGCTCAGGGGATGCTTAAGGAGGATCCCGAAGAAGAACAAGGGGGAGCCCCTGGCATTAGGCTCGACGAGTACACTGATACAGACTATGAGTTTGATGGGACTAAAGAAGACATGGAGGAGGATAGGGACACAAATGAAGCCCCCGTCGAACCACCTACTGATGAGGCACACCAGGACCACCCTGCTCCACCAGGGAATCCCGTTGGTGAGGATCGTTCTCTGGAAGCAGAGGTTGCCACACTTCGGCAGCAAATATTTGCTATGGAGGCACGAGTCGTGCAAGCTGAGCAGGAAAGGGATGAGGTCATCGGAGAAATAACCGAGATGGCTCAGTTGTTGGCACAACATTTTGGGATATGATTTCGCTACCACCATTAGACACTTCTCAGTATGATCGGGATCAGTAGTATATCTTATTAGTATTAGGTTTCTCTTAGGTGTACTATGCTATGTACTATCGCCTCTATGTTTAAGTGACCACACTACTCATAGGGTCGTCATGCTGCCATATTTTATATTTCCTCATGTACTGTATGCCTTCTGGAAAATTTTCATGTATCAAAACAATTAGTATTAATGAAAAATGGTTTATGTTTTATCATGACGTTGTCATATGCTATGTGTTTTACTTCCTTGTTTTATGTTAATGTATGAAATTACTTAAATACACACACTATACGCCTAGTCTATGGGATTCCAAACTCGCAAAACAATAGGCACTCAACATCTTTCCGTTCAATGACAGAAAGATGCCTCAAAGACCCAACCGTGGAAACAACGCAACACCGACCCCACCTGAGATAAACTCGGTTGCATTCCAGGCAGCAGTGTCCGCTGCGGTCACTGCAGCACTTGCGCAGATTCACAATAGAAACAACGGAGAAGGCAACGGGCAGGGAGCCGGAAGCACAAATCAAGGAACGAACCACGGAGCCGCTCGAACATGCACCTACAAGGACTTCACCAACGCCAAACCTCGAACCTTTAATGGGACAGGAGGCGTAATAGCCCTGAAGCAGTGGATCGACAAAGTAGAATCTGTTTTTGAAATCTGCGGGTGTCCGGATGAGTGTAAGGTCAAGTTCACAGCCTGCACCTTCATTGATCAAGCCCTCTCCTGGTGGAATGGCCACATAGAGTCCATGACACTCCCGATGGAAAACGTGATGCCCTGGGAAGAGCTTAAGGAAATGATGCTGGCTGAATACTGTCCAAGAGGTGAAATCCAGAAGATGGAACAAGAGTTGTGGAACCTCACGGTTCAAAACTCCGATATCGACGCATACATATCCAGGTTTAGTAAGCTATCTCTTCTGTGTCCCGGAATGATCACCTCAGAAGGGAAAAAGATTGAGAGGTTTATCTGGGGATTGACTGCACCCATCCAAGGGAATGTCATTGCGGAAAACCCTGAGATTTTTGATAGCGCCAAGAGACTGGCCAAGAAATTGTATGATCATGGCAACAAGAAGGGTGCCAAAACAGCAGAAGCGGAGGTCAAGAAAGAAGGTGAGAGCAAGAAGGGGAAAAACAACCAGCGAAAGGGAAAGCAAAACTCGGAATCGTCTAAGAAGCAACAAACTGTAACTGTCCATGCTGCAACTCAAGCTACCACCACACCACATGCTCCAGCCTCATCCACGCCAAATGCTCCAAAGCAGTATTCAGGAAATCTCCCCAAGTGTAACAAATGCAACTTCCACCATCACGGGAAGTGTAGAGAGATGATTTGCACAAGGTGCAACCGGAAGGGCCATACAACAAAGTATTGTAGGGCTCAGCTTCAACAAAACCAGATGACAAACAACAACATCAACAGCAACAATAACAACAACAACATCAACAATAACAACAACACCAATGCTGGGGCCAGTTATACCTGTTACGGATGTGGGAAAACCGGGCATTTCAGGTGAAACTGCCCCAACGCAAACAATTAAGGGGCAGGAGCAGCAGGGAGAGTGCTGACAATGGGTCAGGGTGAAGCAGTGCAGGACCCAACCGTTGTCACCGGTACGTTCCTACTTAACAACTCATATGCATGCATCTTATTTGATAGTGGGGCGGAACGAAGTTTCGTTAGTAATAAATTCAAATACTTGTTAAATCAACAACCCCAGAAGCTCAACAAAACCTTTACGGTGGAAATGGCTAATGGGAAAACGGAAACAACCAAAGATATCTATATAGGATGTACGTTAGCATTAAACAACCACTCTTTCCAAATAAATTTGATGCCAGTAAATATTAGGAGTTTTGATGTGATCATCGGCATGGATTGGTTAAGCCCCCATCATGCCGATATTATGTGTCACGAGAAGGCCGTTCGCCTTCATCTTCCCAATCACGAAACCCTAATAATCTACGGAGATAAACCCGGCGCAAACCTTCGCCTTATCTCATGTATCAAGGCACAAAAGTGTCTACAAAAGAAGAACTACGCATTCCTTGCTCATGAGGTGGATAAAACCAAAGAGGATGCGAGCATTCACAACATCCCAGTGGCATGTGACTTCCAGGATGTGTTTCCAGAAGATCTTCCGGAGATACCCCCAGAACGAAAAAACGAATTCCAAATCGACCTAGTGCCTGGAGCCACTCCAATCGCCAAATCACCCTATAGGTTGGCTCCTGCTGAAATGCAAGAATTATCAAGCCAACTAAGCGAACTCCTGAGTAATGGATTCATCAGACCCAGCTTCTCGCCATGGGGAGCTCCAGTTCTTTTCGTTAAAAAGAAATGCGGATCCTTCAGGATGTGCATCGACTATAGGGAATTAAATAAACTCACCATCAAAAAACCGGTATCCACTTCCATGAATCGATGATCTATTTGACCAGCTTCAAGGGGCTAGTTACTTTTCAAAGATAGATCTGAGATCCGGTTATCATCAACTCAAAGTCCGAGATGAGGACATTCCTAAGACTACTTTCCGAACTCGTTACGGTCGTTACGAATTTGTCGTAATGCCCTTCGGTCTAACAAATGCCCCCGCTGCATTTATGGACCTCATGAATCGAGTCTGACGCCCATTCCTTGACAAATTCGTAATCGTTTTCATCGATGATATTCTCGTATACTCTCGAAGCAAAGAAGATCATAGCCAACACCTCCGACATATTTTAGAAACCCTGCAGGCTGAAAGGTTGTATGCGAAACTCTCCAAGTGTGAGTTCTGGCTCCGCAGTGTGAACTTTCTGGGCCATGTAGTTAGTCAGGAAGGTATACATGTAGATCTCTCCAAGATCAAGGCAATCGAAAACTGGGAAAATCCGTCAACACCAACAGAAATTCGCCAATTCTTGGGTCTTGCAGGCTACTACCGAAGATTCATTCAGAACTTTTACAAGATAGCCAAACCCCTCACCACATTGACGCAAAAGGCGTTCCCTTCAACTGGACCGAGAAGCAAGAGCTTGCCTTCCAAACCTTGAAGCAAGCCCTCTGTAGTGCTCCAGTGTTATCCTTACCGGAGGGAACCGAAGACTTCATAATTTACTGTGATTCTTCGAATCAAGGTTTAGGTTGTGTCCTTATGCAACGAGAGAAGGTAATTGCTTATGCATCCAGACAACTGAAAAACTCATGAAGTAAATAATACCACGCATGATCTCGAACTGGGGGCGGTGGTCCTCGCCTTGAAAATTTGGAGGCACTACCTATATGGTACCAAGTGCACCA
This sequence comes from Lactuca virosa, assembly GCF_052849685.1. Classification (NCBI taxonomy): domain Eukaryota; kingdom Viridiplantae; phylum Streptophyta; class Magnoliopsida; order Asterales; family Asteraceae; genus Lactuca; species Lactuca virosa. Next base: position 242,432,494 of record NC_136429.1, on the reverse strand, counting down.
TCTTTACAGACCACAAGAGCCTCCAACACATTCTAAATCAAAAGGAACCAAACATGAGGCAGCGAAGATGGGTTGAACTATTAAATGATTATAAGTGCGAGATCAAATACCATCCATGTAAGGCCAACGTGGTAGCCAATGCCCTGAGCCGAAAGGAGTATTCTAGTCGTCGTGTGAAGACTCTGTCAATCACCATCCAATCTCATCTAGCCTCACAAATCAAGGAAGCCCAATTGGACGCATTGAAGCCGGAGAATGTCGCAAGTGAATCACTACGTGGAATGGAGAAGGAGCTCGAAGTTAAAAACGACGGAACTTACTCCTTCATGAATAGAATCTGGGTTCCCAAAATTAGGGGATTGAGAGAGGTAGTCATGCATGAAACCCACAAGACGCGATATTCTATTCATCCAGGGTCAGATAAAATGTATTTGGATATCACGCAGCATTATTGGTGGCCTAATATGAAGGCAGTGACAGCCACTTTCGTGGGCAAGTGTCTTGCTTGCGCCAAAGTGAAAGTAGAATACCAAAAGCCCTCGGGACTATTACAACAACCGGTGATACCCGAGTGGAAATGGGAAAGGATTACTATGGACTTCGTGACCAAATTGCCAAAGACAGCAGACGGATCGGATGTTATCTGGGTAATTGTCGATAGACTAACAAAATCCGTTCATTTCCTGCCAATAAAAGAGTCCTACAAGATGGAAAAGCTGACCCGAATCTACGTCAAGGAGGTTGTGAGACTCCATGGAGTGCCACCATCTATTATCTCGGATCGAGATAGCAGATTCATTTCAAGATTATGGCAGTCTCTTGAGAAGGCAATGGGAACACAGCTAGATATGAGCACTGCCTACCACCCACAGACGAATGGTTAGAGTGAGCGCACCATCCAGACACTCGAGGATATGCTCCGAGCTTGCGTGATTGACTTTGGAAAATCATGGGATGCCCACTTGCCTCTGATCGGATTTTCTTATAACAACAGTTACCACACAAGCATCAAGGTTGCTCCCTTCGAGGCTCTTTATGGTCGTAAATGCAGATCGCCCCTATGTTGGGCCGAGGTAGGTGACACTCAACTAGCAAAAGGGCAATCGCCGGCCAGTGCTCTTACAAGACCTGAAATCGTCCGTGAAACGATCGAAAAGATAGTCCAAATCAAAGCTCGACTTCAAGCATCGCGAGACCGACAGAAGAGCTATGCTGACAAGCGACAAAAGCCATTAGAATTTCAAGTCGGGGATCGCGTGTTGTTAAAGGTCTCTCCTTGTAAGGGAATGATTCGCTTTGGGAAACGAGGAAAATTGAACCCGCGATACATTGGACCATTCGAGATTCTTGCCCGGATTGGTCCAATGGCTTACAAGCTGCAGCTACCTACCGAGCTCAGCAACGTACACCCAATATTCCACGTCTCGAATTTGAAAAAGTGTCAATCAGATGAAGCCCTTGTCTTTCCTTTGTAAGAGATTGATATAAACGAGAATCTCCTATTCGTAGAAGAACCAGTCGAGATTATGGATAGGGAGGCGAAGCGTACAAAGCAAAGTCGCATTCCGATTGTGAAGGTTCGATGGAGCGCTAAACGTGGACCGGAATTCACGTGGGAACGTGAAGACCAAATGAAGCAAAAGTACCCTCACTTATTCTTTTCTTCACAAACCTAGTTTTCAAAAGAATTTCGGGACGAAATTCCCTCTAACGGGGGGATGATGTCACAACTAGCATTTTAGCTAGGAAATTCTATTCTTGTGTAATCATTCAACCATTGTAAAACATATACTCTAAGTAAATATCACCCAATGCTCATTTAAATTCACCTCTCACGTTCAACAAAGAGTCTGAAAACCCTAAGAATCCCGGTTTAAGTCCATATTGGATTAGGATTTCCTTATTAGGCCTAATGGGCCAATAAGTATTCAATTCAACTATTTTGGGCTTGGGAACCCTATTTGGATTGTAAATGGACCCAATTCACAAATCTATAACAATTTGGACCATTTGGGCCTAGAATGATTCATTCTAACCCTAATGGCCCTTATTGGGCCATAACTAATCCAATTAACCCTAGTAAGCCATAAATCCATTCTTTTATGCCATATTGGGCCGTGAACTACCCTAAAGGCCCAATGGGCCGAAAACTTCTCTATGGGCTTTAAAATTTCGAGTGAAGACCAAGATTGGGCCCAAATTAATTCACTTCCTCCTTCGTAATCCAATTCCCGGCCCATCATAAAAAAAAAAAGAGAAATGGCTAATTATCCAAGCCATGCCACCTCACTGATACATGGAGGTAATCCATGCAAATTACCCTCTAAACAAATACCCAATCCCATACATCTATGCACCTATCACATCTTAATCTATCTTCCCGCTCTTTTTTTTTCTTCCTCTCGGTCGAAGGTAAGCGCACACACACACAACATCAAACTCTCTCAAACACTCACAAGAAAGACTCCTTCCTTTCCTCTCAAATTTTCGAAGATCTAGGGTTGATCAAGAAGATTTCCACTAAAAATCATCATTTTCTTGGTAAGTCCTTACATATCCAAGTTATATAACTTCATTCTCATGTTAGATCATTCCTTCTAAGCAAATTTATGGTGATCATACTCCTACAAACCTCCTAAGTTCGAGATCCACTCAAGAAAGCTTGTTAGGACCAAAAATCTCTTCATCTCTTCTTCAAAACGGAAACATCAAAGCAAAGGTGAGTTCATACCCCCTTGTTTTCGGTTTTTACATGACTTTTGGGGGAGAATACAAGTAAAATGTGTAGATCTATGTGTTATATGCATGTCTTGTGTGATTTCTTAGTTTATTTTGTAAAAATGTGTTAGATCTTAACAAATCTCGACATCTTAAGTAACATTGAGTAAAGATCCATGAACTAAGACACCTTATACATCATATTATCAAGTTAAAAGTGGTTATATGTTCAAGATATAAAAATTGAAGGCAAAAACCTTGTTAAGGGTCAAAATTGTCAAGAAAACAAATGATAAGGGCAAAAAGTGACATATATGTTTTTATAAGGGTCAAACAGGTCCTACTTGTATAAAAATGGATTTTTATGATAAACATGCTTTCCAAAGGAGCACAAATGTAAATTTTAGCTTAATGGGCCAAATATTTGGGCCTCACGGTTTTGGGCCCAAATTTGCGAAAAAATGAAAGTTTTGGGATTAAAAATGTTATTTGACCAAAGTTTTAGTCATAAATGTAAATAAATCAAATTTAGGGGTGCAAAATAACAATTATTTCTAAATGGGGCCAAAAATGTAACTTTTATCAAAATTGGGCCGAAAGTGTCAAATTTTACAAACAAGGGGCTGAAAATGCAATTTTCTGCAAAACTGGGCTATAAATGTCAAAATATAAATTTTTGGACCAAAACTGTGAATTTCTAAACATTTGGGACGGAATTACAAATTTTTATAATTTATGGACTAAAGTGCTATTTTTACAAAACTTTGGGCTTTAATTGAAAATTTGAGGTTTATTGGCCAAGAACGTCGTTTTTACAAAAAGAGGACTTTCTATAATCAATTTGGCAAACTTTGAGCTAAAACAAACAACGAAACAATAACGAATGAACGAAATACGTCGATAACAATTTTAATTGGCATAATATTCACATTACATGGCCAATGGGCCTTAAGGGCCCATTCAAATGTATATTGAGCCCAATATCTTCCATGACATGTTGATTGGGCCTTGCGACCCATGTACATGTTAATTTGAGCCTGAGCTATGGGTCACATGTTTGTTGGGCCTTGGTGGTCCATTTACATGCCTATTGGGCCCAAATTACCCTCTTACATGTTATTGGGCCTTTGTGGTCCATTTACATGCTAATTGGGCTTGGATTGAAATTCACATGCTTAGTAGATCGTAACAATACCTTTGCATAATTATTAAACTTCGTATACTTATATATGTACCTTTTGAATATGAAAACATACAACATACACGTGAACATTAAACATAGTATAAAAGGTTGAGAATCTAGTGAGACGTGTCGGTTGGCACCTTTGAGTGTACAATCGTAGTCTGTAGTTATAACCAGAGTTTCCTAGAGGGAGAGCGGGAGTTTGTGTATAGATCTATATGGGGTGACCCCCCACGCCTTAACTGTTCGCTATAACTAGACTAGGCCAGTTTAGGGCGACAAAACCTTGAGCAAATACCAGCATTTGGAAAAATGCCAAGATAGGCAACCTAGTCATTATCATGTATGGTTATAACGGGTCATATAGAGATCCAATACCAAGTTAACATTTCGGAGATTAACCCTTCGAGTGTGTCAATACAAAACAATTTATTTAACGATACAAGAACCTCGACATTATTATAAATCAGAAAATATCGGATTTTTTGGGGAAATATTAATATTCAATTATCACTTACTTACAATACAAAGAAATCTAAACTACATTCATATATGTTACTTCTACGAAATTCACACATGCATCTATACTTGATTATCACATCATTTTCAGACATTTTACAGAAAATATCAGATTTTCTGGGTTTTTACAAAAGATACAAAGACTCTTATTCAAACATACTTATGAACTCACCAACATTATATATGTTGACCGTTTTCAAAATAACTTGTATTTTCAGGTAATCGTTAAGCAGGAAGATTTTCAAGTATGTATGGTTTTATTTTATGTAACATCGCTCATCGTACTATTAATACTTTGAACTTATGCAATTTATAACAATGTACTTGATGTGAACAATGATGGTTGTTATATGTAATGTTGGTGATGAATGTGTTATGTTTCATGTATATTCATTGTGATGATAATTCAATTGTTAGTCACACGAGCCCCCGGACGTTTCCGCCGTCTGGTTCGGGGATGTGACAATTTGTAACATCCCAAAAACAGTGATAAAGTTTTTCATTAAAAGACTATCAATTCATTCATTAATTGCTTCAAAATCCAACACCAAATATAATATCCAGAACATGATAGTACAATTATTCAAAATGCGTAAATCATGAGGGGAGAATGTTTTGCCATCACGTTGGTCCCTTCCCTTTCGAATCAGAAGTACCTGAAACCATAAACATAAACGGTAAGCACAAAGCTTAGTAAGTTTCCCAAAGTAGCACATACCAAAACATACAACTGGGCTTAACCCTGGGTATAATCCAACCCGATATATACATATGGACCCCGTCATGGGGCCTCATCGTGGGGTATCTTTCTACACGAGCATACGATAATGGGCCCCACCCTGGGGTCTATTTCAACTCGAACATACGATAATAGGCCCCGCCCTAGGGTCTATTTCAACCAATCATACAAACACATATAAGCTACAGAACAACTATCATCCTAAATAACACAACAATGAGCCCGCATTGGTGTCTTCGACTTATGGATACAGTGAGAAGACTCACCTCAAAAACATCTGAGAAACTGCAACAACACGCTGCTTCGAAATCAACTCTACCAGTCACCTTTATGAATAAAGTGATCAAAACCTAGAATACATATCAAAATACCCAAAATACCGCAGGTCAGCTTTGGCCAAAATCCAAGTCAAAGTCAACCGATTCGACCGGGTCAACTCGGTGAGTACACTGGGCATACTCAACACGTACGTAGGGCGTACTACATGCTTGACCAAAAAGCAAGGGGCTGACCACGTACGCGCAACGTACCCTTTGGTATGCCCTACGTACACTGTTGCCACCCACTCAGCCCATTAAGTGCTTAATCCTTAAGCACTTTCATCCAAAATCCAGACCTAGCCCATAAAAGGTGTTCTTAACCATAAAGTTTCCAACTTTATGGTTTTTCATGGCTATTAACACCTTAACATCAAAAACTCTAGCTTTTGGCCCATTAAGACAACCTAGATCATGCATGTAAAGAAACTAATGTCCAAGATCACATTTTTATGACTCATCACACCCTAAAACATCTGAAAGGACAACTCAAAGGTCCTGGAGTATGCCATACTCACAATGCTCAAGATTTGGGACAAAAAGGTGCCAACTTTAAGCTAAAACTAGATCTTAATGAAATATTCATCAAGGTTTGAGCTTTATACCTCCATAAGATGCACAAGAGAGAGTAGTTGTTGGATCCAAAGTCTTGAGTGAAACACGACAACTTCAAGGTTCCTCCTTCACCACCAATAGCACCAAAATGGCACCAAAATGACTCTCCAAGCTTCAAAACACACTCACACACTTTAGGGTTTTGAGATAGGGATAGAGGTTGGAGTTGAGGAAGTGTATGGGGCTATAATGATGCTTAAATAGGGTCCAAATCCTAAAATTTAGGGTTTACATCTTGGCCACGTACGCCCAGCGTATGCAAGCCTTACCCAAAAATTACAAAAATGCCCCTTAGGACTAAATTTGCAAACCATACTCAAAACAAAGGTAAAAAATTGAATACCTAGAAATTAAGATGTTACATACTTGCTATATGTGCCTATTATCCGTGTTCCTGATATCTATGTTGGATGAACGATTTATACATGTTTTACTTTATTTAAACTGTATATGTATTTTATACCTATAAATATGTTGGGTAAAGATGGGTAGATGAAAGATGATATAGATGAGATAAATGATGAGAGGCCTTGACTTTAAAGATGATCCATTCATCTAGCGGATTACAGATGACGACCGTGGACTATTCTAGACAGTCCAGTGGAACGTTGACAGGCTCGCAACCTATAGGTGTTTTTGAGCTGTGTGTTCACCAGGTGTACTCCATCCCCCCACCCACCAACCCCCCCCCCCTCCATGGTTGTCTTGTTGACATATATTGCTAAGGAATCCCCTAAGCATTATTATCTATCCCGAAGATAATCATTAGGACAGGTCCCTTGAATTAGATGCTTTAGGGACAGAAAGTGAGGATAATAGGAATGGCTAATCGGGTTGAATGATTTGATGAAAATAAATAATTTAATTATTGTGGGTTGAAAACCTTATGTGCTCACCAGACTCCCAAGCATGACCCACTCAGTTTCTTGTATAACAGGTAGTGATACAAGAGCACGGGTGTGATGATTAGATGACAAATTTATGGATTATAGGCCAATAGAATAATAAATGTTTGTAAGGCATGTACTATTTCCGTTTACGTTTATGTACTGTATTGACGATATAATTAAAATACATTTCTTTGGAATTGCTTTGAGAATATCTTTATCATATTTTGGGGGAAATTTTCGCAACATTGTTCTTCAAAATGATACTTTGATTTTTAAGTCAAGTATAAACACATCGTTCTTTTTTGGCCGTGAAATTGGGGATGTCACATTATAAGAGCTACAATAGTTATAAAAACATATGCTAGAAATGATTTATAGTTATGATATTTATTGAAGAAATCACTAAAAAAACCCAAAAATTATACTACCTCCATCCCATATTTATTGTCTTGTAACACTCATAAAAATCATGATAAATTCAAACTTTTTAAATATAACCCAAAACCATAAAGTGTTTACAAAACAGTTTTCAAATCATTTCCAACATCACAGTTTTCCCAAAATCATAGATCATAACAAGTGGATGTGTACTGTCACGCCTTCGCCTTCCCGCGGTCATCCGAAGTACCTGAAACATAACCCAAAACTGTAAGCCAACACTTAGTGAGTTCCCCTAAAGTACCAACACATAAACAATAACATATACAATAACAACATGCAATGGGTCCATAGCTAAAATATTGGATTACCCTTGAGCCCACAACATAAGTCTGGCTTGCCCTCGGGGTCCACAACCTATGTCTGGCTTGCTCCCCGACCAAATCAGTCTTCGGGCTGAATACCATCAAGCCGTCATTACGAGTCTGGCATATCGCCTGGTCCTCGGCTTGTATCTGGAATGCTCATGATCCCTCAGTATGAGTCTGGCATGCCCTACCCAACCCTTAGCTCATATCTGGAATGCTCTAGAGTTTGTTGGCTACCGCACGGAGCAGTACAGCCTCAACCCAACACAATATGTCGACATATATGTAACGCCCGTGTTTCTAGGCTAGACATTAATATTGACATAATGGTCTAGGTTAACCTTTGTAACTCATTTAGAAGAAATGAAAAGGAATTATGTGAATTTTATGTGAATTATGTATTTTATGCTTAATTATTAGGGTTTAATTAATTAAGAATAAAAATGAGCGTCAAAATTAAATATTAGATAAAGCCGATATCTATTAAGAAACTTGTAGTGGGCGTGACAAGGATTACGGATATATAATGAATGCCGAAATCCGAGTTATAACGAAGAAGTTATGACCTGTCGAAGTTTCGCGACAAAACCGGCACGGGGCTGAATGTCGTAAAAAGTGAGTTTTTGATAAACTACTTTTTAGCCTTAGTGATCTAAACGAAACTCGTAGTGTTCGTTAAACCGAGAAGTTCGATAAAAAGAACGCCAAAATCTGACTTCGTATGAGGAAGTTATGCTTTTTCGAAGTTCCAGCTTAGCAGTAGACAGCTAAAAAACTCGAATTTTAGATCGAGTGATTTTTAGCCGATACAACCTAAACGAGAATCGAAGATCTCGTAAATAGTAGTACAACGGTAAAAAGTCTGACGAAAACGGACTTTGGATAAAGAAGTTATGAATTTTTAACGGATTTCTTGTCCCGGTCTGTTAAAAATAATAATATAAAAATTAAAGTCAAAATTAGCCTACGAAGGCTAAACGAAAGTTGTAGAGCGTAATTTTACCTACGCGTGCATATAAAGAACATCAAAAACGGAGCTCGTATGCGAAAGTTATGGATTTTAGAAGTTTTGGCGCGAAAATCGAGAAATTATTTAAAATCCGAGAAATTTCGCATAGGCCACGTCACCTTCGCTGTAGGAGTGCCACGTGTCCGAAATCAGTGAGTCATGCGAGCCACGCGTCCGAAATTGATGAGTCACCTCGCATGAACAGTAGCCACGTGCTCGCTTCTGATTCGACCGAAGGGAGGCCCAACCGAAGCAAGCCGCGTGTCGCTCTTGTTCCGATCTGCTGACGAGACCGAAGCGATCCAATAAGGATCCGACGCGTGTGCCTCGGTGGCGAGCCCTCGCATGCGAGACGTGTCCGCCTCCGGATCTGACCACGTGTCCGAGTCTCCTGCTGCCTCGTGTCCTCGGTGCTGACTCCTTTCTCTCGGCCGACTTCGGATCTCACCCTATAAATAGAGGGCTTGCGAGATCTTCCGGCTACTTTTGGAAAATGAGCATTTTTCACCCCTTTTTCAATATTTTAAGCATTTTGACCTCCCCCGATGCCCCGAGATCATTTCCAACGCCCGGAACACGTCCCAGAGTGCCCGAAGGCCCGGAAAATTTATCTTTTCGGTTTTGAAGCCCGACCTTTCGCAGAGCCCGGTTTCTCAATAAAACTCCCGGTTTTATTAGAAATGATCGTTTTAGGAAACGAATTGCTGCCCGATTTTCATTAAGTCAGGTGAGTGTATAGTCACTTTCACCTTACACATAGATATGAAGTATTTACCTAAATATGTGCTATGTGTAAATATATTAATTGTTTATTTGAGGTGACTGTTGAATTGATGTTTTATACAAGTTTTAAACTGTATATATATTTTTATCTACCAATATGTTGGTTAAAACATGGGTAGATGAATTAGATGATGTGTGATGAAATAAAAGTTATGAGAGGTATCGTAACCTGGACTGTTTTGACGGTCTGTGGAACACTAGCAGGCTCGTAACCTGTAGGTGTTAATGAATTTAAGTGTTCATTCGCTGTACTCTATTCCCCTCATGAGTGCCTTTAGGGCATGTAAGGCTGGGGAAACCCCTTAAGTATGTTCATCAGCTGTATGGAAAACCCATTGACATGTATTGCGGGGGGGAACACCCATGGGAAATACCGTCGATGAATAAGAGATATGGACTTAATATATGGAAACCCATTGACATGTATTGCGGGGGGGAAACTCCCGTGGGAAATACCGTCGATGAATAAGAGCTATGGACTGGCACATGGGGACGATGTAACTTCGTGCCTATTCTACATAAATTGCTGAAGGAAAGCAAAGTTGTCACCTTGTTGGTTGTTTTATGTTAGGATGTCTTGTTTGACATAACTTGCTGAGGGAAAGCAATGTTGTCACCCCGATGTTTGTTTTATTTGACATAACTTGCTGAGGAACCCCCAAAGCAATGTTGTCACCCCTAGTGATAATCCTTAGGCTAGGTCCCTTGTGATAGTTGTTTTAGGGACGTAAAGTGAGGATAATGGAATGGGTAATTAGGGTTATTTTTGGTTGATGAAATTAATAAATTTATTATTGACTGAGAACTTAATAAGTTTATTATTTATTGTGGGTTGAAAACCCTATATGCTCACCGGGCTCCCAAGCCTGACCCACTCAGTTTATTTGTATCACAGGTATCGATACGAAGTTGCTTTACACTGAGAGATTAAAAGAGAAGTAGATCACTAGTGTAAATGAATGTAAGTTTTGTTTATGCTTATGTTTTTGTATTGACAATGACATCCCAATGGTTTAAGTGAATAAAATTCATTTCTTCGGAAATGATTTGATAACATAGTTATCATGTTTATCTGTGAACAAATTCCGCAACACTTTTAATCAAATGATTACTCTGAAATTATTTTAAAAGCATAAATTAAATCGGTCTTTTTCTGGCCGTGAAATTGGGGATGTCACAGTTGGTATCAGAGCATTAGTTTAAGCGAACTAAGAAATTGTAGGATTTCTAGACTTAAACTTAGAATGCTAAGCGATGATTGTGAGTTGAGTGTGTCTATTATATTTTAGGTAGTACACCTAAATTGACACGAGCACTAGTTTATTTTAGGAAGGATGCCTAAAATGCTTTTATGTGCTAAATGTTTTGTGTTATAGCTATAATGATGCTATTATTTGTTCGGATCTATGGTCTGTTGCCGACCGGATCTGGAAACCTTATGTGTGTAGGATTCTAAGCGTATGATTACGAGATTAGAACTAACATGTAAACGTTTCGAAGTGATAAGGAGATTTATACGTTTATCGTAAATAAAGCTTTCCTATCTTAAATTCTCGCCTGGTACACCGAACGTCCGCTTGGGTGTACAAAACGTTATGGTAAAGACTCGTAGAGAATTAAGTAGATGGAGGAAATGAAAAGCTTATGATAGTGAATGATACCTATCAGAAGATATCGTAAGAGTGGTATCTTGTCTTAGAATATGTTTGATAAAATAATGAAACGTTTAGAGGAGTATGGTACGTCTGAAGTACACCTTCGATTGGCAGGATGATGGAACGATTGGTGTAATTCCTGAAGTTGTCCCATCATCTGGAATTTCCATCACCAATCAAGTTGAAGTAGAATTGATGACTGAAGATACGCATGGAAGAAGTCCTAGTAGAGTCTAGGAAAATTCTATGATTAATTGGACACATTCGTATGTGTTAAATTGTTTCGTGATTTTAGGATTTGGGGACTGCGAGACAGTACTTGGGACGAGTATGAGTAGGTGTGAATAGTAGTAGAGATCTATACTACTGGAAGCACAGGACTCACACTTGGATCAGGGAAAGTCACAAGGTTACCAAGGAACTCGTAATTGATTCCGTCTTATTATAGTCTGTCGTTACCATCGTTTCGGTAATGACTAAGAAGATGATTGTTATTCCGACCCTAGTGGTCATATCAAATTGAGTCCGACTACAATGAGTTTGTTATGTGGTTCAGAGAACCAAGTTCGATGTAGCAGTTGACTTAAGCCGAATTGAAGTAAAGGCTGATCAAAGCGATCAATAGAAGTATCACGTTCGTTGTTAAAGAAGTTGGGTTAAGTTGTGTTCTGACCTAAAGGGATAAAGTGATAGCGTATGCATTGAGGCAATTGAAGGAGCATGAAAAGAACTACCCCACTCATGATCTGGAGTTGGCAGTGGTAGTATTCGCCTTAAAGATAGGGAGGCACTATCTTTATGGTACTAAATGCAAACTTTTCACTGATTATAAGAGTCTTCAATATCTGTTTAATCAGAAGAAATTGAACATGAGGCAACGGCGCTGGCTAGAGTTACTCAAGGACTACGACTGTGAGATACTTTACCACCCTGGTAAAGCAAGTGTTGTTGCTAATGCTCTCAGTCGGAAGGTGAATCTTGAAAGGAAGAGGCCAAGAGCGTTGAGAATTGAAGTTGTCTCTACAAATGGGAAGTATAAAAGAAAGCTCAGGAGGAAGCTTTAGAGAAAAATGACCGAAAGGAGGAACGTTTGGGATAAAACGTTGGTGTTTGATACAAAAGGTCAAAGACTGAAGGTATTCAAAGGTAGGATTTGGGTACCTAGGATGGGATGAGTAAGAGGTCTTCTGATGAAAGAAGCTCACAAAACCATGTACTCGATTCATCCTGGCAGTGCGAAAATGTATAGGGATCTAAAACCCTATTACTGGTGGCCGATGGTGAAGCTCGATGTTGCTAAGTATGTGGCTGAGTATGTAACTTGTGCTACGGTTAAGGCACAACATCAGAAACCGTATGGGAGTTTAGATCCTTTACCTGTACCCATGGGTAAATGGGAAGGTATCACTATGGATTTTGTGACTAAACTGCCCAGAACAAGGAACGGTCACGACATGATTTAGGTGGTCGTTGATCGCTTCACTAAGAGTGCGCATTTCATAGCAGCCAACGAGAAATGGTCTATGGATAAACTAGCGAATTCTTATGTGAAGGAAAGTATGAGGCTTCACGGTGTTTCGTTAACGATTGTATCCGATCGTGACAGCCGTTTTACCTCGAGATTTTGGAGGAGTCTATAAGAGGAATTGGGTACCAAGTTGTGTTTGAATACAGCTTACCATCCACAAACCGATGGTAAGAGCAAACGAACAATTCAAACATTGGAGGATATGCTGAGAGCATGTACCCTGGAATTCCAAGGTAACTGGGGTAAACACTTACCTCTAGTAGAATTTTCCTATAGTAATAGTTTCCACTCAAGCATCAAGATGGCACCTTATCACGCTTTGTATGGGGAAAAGTGTCGAATGTTGTCATGTTGACTGGAAGCTGGGAAAAGCAGTTTATAGGACTTAAAATAGTCCATCGGACTGCTGAAAAGTTGAAAGTAATTAGGGAAAGGATGTTAGCTGCTCAAGAGAGCTATGCTGACAAGAAAAGAAAACCGATATCATTCAAAGTTGGAGATTCGGTTTTACTTAAAGTCTCGTCGTGGAAGGGACTTATAGGATTTGGTAGAAGGGGAAAGTTGAGTCCAAGGTTTATTGGACCATTTAAAGTTCTTCTGAGAATCGAGAATCAAGCTTACAAGCTAGAATTACCAGAAGAACTAGAGGGTATTCATAACACCTTTCGTGTGTGTTATTTGAGAAAATTCACGGGAGATGTGCCCGACATTATTCCCATTTCTGAATTAAGGTTGGATGAAAACAAGAGGTTGATTAAAGAACCTGAGGCAATCGTTGACCGTATAACTGAGAAGTTGTGACACAAAGTGGTCGATTTAGTGCTTGTGCATTGGAAACATACGAATGGGCCAAATCTCACCTGGGAAACGGAGAGTGACATGATGAGTCGCTACCCGTATTTGTTTGTTGATGTGTGATTCCGGGGACGGAATCATTCTAAGGGGGGGAGAGTTGTAACGCCCGTGTTTTTTGGCTAGGCATTAATATTGACATAATGGTCTAGGTTAACATTTGTAACTCATTTAGAAGAAATGAAAAGGAATTATGTGAATTTTATGTGAATTATGTGTTTTATGCTTAATTATTAGGGTTTAATTAATTAAGACTAAAAATGAGCGTCAAAATTAAATATTAGATAAAGCCGATATCTATTAAGAAACTTGTAGTGGGCATGACAAGGATTACAGATATATAATGAATGCCGAAATCCGAGTTATAACGAAGAAGTTATGACCTGTCGAAGTTTCGCGACAAAACCGGCACGGGGCCGAATGTCGTAAAAAGTGAGTTTTTGATAAACTACTTTTTAGCCTTATTGATCTAAACAAAACCCGTAGTGTTCGTTAAACCGAGAAGTTCGATAAAAAGAACGCCAAAATCTGACTTCGTATGAGGAAGTTATGATTTTTCGAAGTTTCAGTTTAGCAGTAGACAGCTAAAAAACTCGAATCTTAGATCGAGTGATTTTTAGCCGACACAACCTAAACGAGAATCGAAGGTCTCGTAAATAGTAGCACATCGGTAAAAAGTCTGACGAAAACGGACTTCGGATAAAGAAGTTATGAATTTTTAACGGATTTATTGTCTCGGTGTGTTAAAAATAATAATATAAAAATTAAATTCAAAATTAGCCGACGAAGTCTAAACGAAAGTTGTAGAGCGTAATTTTACCTACGCGTGCATATAAAGAACATCAAAAACGGAGCTCGTATGCGAACGTTATGGATTTTAGAAGTTTTGGCGCGAAAATCGAGAAATTATTTAAAATCCGAGAAATTTCGCATAGGCCACGTCACCTTCGCTGTAGGAGTGCCACGTGTCCGAAATCAGTGAGTCATGCGAGCCACGTGTCCGAAATTGATGAGTCACCTCGCATGAACAGTAGCCACGTGCTCGCTTCTGATTCGACCGAAGGGAGGCCCAACCGAAGCAAGTCGCGTGTCGCTTTTGTTCCGATCTGCTGACGAGACCGAAGCGATCCAATAAGGATCCGACGCGTGTGCCTCGGTGGCGAGCCCTCGCATGCGAGATGTGTCCGCCTCCGGATCCGACCACGTGTCCGAGCCTCCTGCTGCCTCGTGTCCTCGGTGCTGACTCCTTTCTCTCGGCCGACTTCGGATCTCACCCTATAAATAGAGGGCTTGCGAGATCTTCCGGCTACTTTTGGAAAATGGGCATTTTTCACCCCTTTTTCAATATTTTAAGCATTTTGACCTCCCCTGATGCCCTGAGATCATTTCCAACGCCCGGAACACGTCCCGGAGTGCCCGAAGGCCCGGAAAATTTATCTTTTCGGTTTTGAAGCCCGACCTTTCGCAGAGCCCGGTTTCTCAATAAAACTCCCGGTTTTATTAGAAACGATCGTTTTAGGAAACGAATTGCTGCCCGATTTTCATTAAGTCAGGTGAGTGTATAGTCACTTTTACCTTACACATAGATATGAAGTATTTACCTTAAAGTACGTGCTATGTGTAAATATATTAATTGTTTATTTGAGGTGACTGTTGAATTCATGTTTTATACAAGTTTTAAACTGTATATATATCTTTATCTACAAATATGTTGGTTAAAACATGGGTAGATGAATTAGATGATGTGTGATGAAATAAAAGTGATGAGAGGTATCGATGTTTAAGATTATCTAGTCATCTAGCAGAGTATAGACAACGACCACAAACTATTTTAGATAGTCCAGTGGAACGTTAGTAGACTTGTAATCGGTACGTATGTTTGAACTATATGTTCATAAAGTGTTCTTGAACTATATGTTCATTAGGTATTTTTGAACTATGTGTTCATCCATTAGTTCTTCCTTTTGATACTATTACGTGTCGGGGTACGGGAGCGTACGGGAGTACTTTATCAGTATTTTCCCTATACTTTTATTTGGAAGAACTTTGGAGTCTTTGTTCATTTATGAAGTGATTGGACAAGCTTCATGAGTTAGTGATATAGATCATGAGTTAAATAGTGGGTGTGTGATGAAAAGTGAGTTGGATAGATGAGATGATCAGTGATATAGATCATGAGTTGAGAGTGAGTGGTGAAATATGGGAAAAGCTTTTACCCAGATGTTGGCGTGAGTGGTGCAATATGAGAAAAGCCCTTACCCAACGTTGACCCCCGTCATTCAGCAGAGTAGGGATGACAACCATGGACTATTCTAGACGGTCTGCGGAACACTAGCAGGCTCGCAACCTTTAGGTGTTAATGGACTTGAGTGTTCATTCGCTGTACTCTAAGACCCCCGTCATTCAGCAGAGTATGGATGACAACCATGGACTGTTTTGACGGTCTGTGGAACACTAGCAGGCTCGTAACCTGTAGGTGTTAATGGACTTAAGTGTTCATTCGCTGTACTCTATTCCCCTTATGAGTGCCTTTAGGGCATGTAAGGCTGGGGAAACCCCTTAAGTATGTTCATCAGCTGTATGGAAAACCCATTGACATGTATTGCGGGGGGGAACACCCATGGGAAATACCGTCGATGAATAAGAGCTATGGACTTAGTATATGGAAACCCATTGACATGTATTGCGGGGGGGAAACTCCCATGGGAAATACCGTCGATGAATAAGAGCTATGGACTGGCACATGGGGACGATGTAACTTCGTGCCTATTCTACATAAATTGCTGAAGGAAAGCAAAGTTGTCACCTTGTTGGTTGTTTTATGTTAGGATGTCTTGTTTGACATAACTTGCTGAGGGAAAGCAATGTTGTCACCCCGATGTTTGTTTTATTTGACATAACTTGCTGAGGAACCCCCAAAGCAATGTTGTCACCCCTAGTGATAATCCTTAGGCTAGGTCCCTTGTGATAGTTGTTTTAGGGACGTAAAGTGAGAATAATGGGAATGGGTAATTATTTATTGTGGGTTGAAAACCCTATATGCTCACCAGGCTCCCAAGCCTGACCCACTCAGTTTATTTGTATCACAGGTATCGATACGAAGTTGCTTTACACTGAGAGATTAAAAGAGAAGTAGATCACTAGTGTAAATGAATGTAAGTTTTGTTTATGCTTATGTTTTTGTATTGACAATGACATCCCAATGGTTTAAGTGAATAAAATTCATTTCTTCGGAAATGATTTGATAACATAGTTATCATGTTTATCTGGGAACAAATTCCACAACACTTTTAATCAAATGATTACTCTGAAATTATTTTAAAAGCATAAATTAAATCGGTCTTTTCTGGCCGTGAAATTGGGGATGTCACAATATACCAGATAATAAACATATACAGATAATCATGCAACAGAATCACAGGTAGTCCTACAGATCTACCAGACTACATATCAATAACTAGCATAAACATGCATATCTATCCCATACTCAGCATATCTGTGAATATCAAACCAATGGGCCAGCCTTGATGCCTTCGACACGTAAGTACAGTGAGGAAAACTCATCTCGCAAACTAGACAAAAACCGATGAGGTCTCAATTCCGAATCTCAGCTCCAATCGCCTCCTATTCCAACCAAATGACCAATCTCATTTAGAATTCCCAAAATACCCTTAATGTCAAACTTGATCAAAGTCAAAGTCAACTGGTCAAACCAACTAGGTCAACTGAGTCAACCCAGCCGAGTCAACTCAACCGATTCAACTCAACCGGATTGACCCAATGCAAATGCGCAGGGCGTACTCCGAAGGTACGTTGGGCGTACACGAGTCCTCACATGTTGACCACCATTGGGGTGGTTGACCTCGTACGTAGGGCGTACTCCAAGTATGTGGGGCGTACTCTCGCAAACTTCAAAACTCATTAAGAGCTTAATGGCTTAAGCACTTACATCCATATTTCAGATCCAAGGCTAAAATACACTCTAGAGTCATAAAGTTTCCAACTTTATGAATTTACATGCCCATTAAGTGCTTATCTCAAATTCTTAATCCATTAATACATTCTACAAGATGCATAGAGCAAAACCAACCATTTGAAACCTATTTTTATGACTATAGACCCTCGCAAGGGTCCAAAAGGACAGCTTAATGGTTCAAGGACATGCTTTGTTCATGAAACACCACATTTGGGACAAAAAGAACCTAAAACTAACCCAAAACAAGATCTACAAGAAACTACACCAAGTTCAGAACTTGATACCTCAAAATGGTGCCAAAGGGTGGTGTGATCCTGGATCTAGAAAGCTTCACTCCTTCAAGTTGGTCTTCTCTTCCTTCTTCTTCTTCAAAAGCACCAAAACACACGCATACAATCTTAGAAATGGCTCCTCATGAGGATATTAGGGTTTCAAACACGTATGAGAGAGTGGAGGTTGATAAAGTGAAAGAAATGAGGCCATAAGAGTGCTAAAATACCAGCCAAACCCTAAAAATTAGTGTTTCCTCATCTGGTAGGTACGCCCAGCATACTAGGGCGCGCCCTAGTACACTCAGCGTACACCACGTACGCATGGCGTACTCCAAAGACCTAAAATTACAACAATGCCATTAAGGCCCTTTTTTCATACATTTCTTGAACTTGGAACCAAAATGCAACACAAATGAATTAAAGGGTTAAATTTAGAAGTACCTCACATCGGGATGTTACATGTCCACTTTTGAATTTTGAAGTCTTTATTCTTCAACTTTGACCTTAAATATTTTTATTTGTGTTGTATACTACTTGATGAAACTTATAACCATGAAAAGACATTTAAAGAACAGTCCATTCTCATATTTTTCATCAAGTATTATATATAAAAAATAAAACTATTTAAGGTTAAAGTTGTAGAATAAAGACATCAAAAGTCAAAAGTGGACAATAAATATGGGACAGCGGGAGTATATAAATTATCATTATTGTGTATCTTAATAAATAAAAAATGAGTTTTTTAGTGAATGTAACATCAAAAAAACCATGACCAAAATTTTTTATTTTTAAACCAAATAAAACACTAATCCATTACGTAGTTCATACAACCCATAAATCAACAATGTCAAACATCAAGAAAATCATAGTTTGTCCCATAACAAAATCCTTATGGTGTGTGTGATGCAGTCAGCTTGAACTCTTCCCTTTGCAACCGGAATTACCTGAAACATAAACTGAAAATTGTAAGCACAAAGCTTAGTGAGTTCCCCAAACTACCACATACCATACATAACATATGACGGGCCCCGCCCAAATAAGATACAGGCCTCGCCCACACTCGCATAATCGCCCCCGCCCAAATGAGATACGGGCCCCGCCCACACTCGCATAACGGGCCCCACCCAAATAAGATACGGGGCCCGCCCACACTCGTATAACGGGTGTCACACCCCCAAACCAAGGATGGCGGAAACGTCCGGGGGTGTAGGACTTCATGTATAGTATCACAACAACGAATATAATAGTGCTCAAAGTAAATACAACCATCATAAATATAATTGAAAATGTTACACCATGGAATAAGTTTACATGTTTCAAAATCAATTACATTATGATGACAAAATGAAACGTTTGACGATTTATCGTCCCATCCTCAAAATGCTGTTGGTTTTCCTGTTTCACTAATTTCCTGAGAATACAAGTAGTTTTGAAAAAGTGTCAACAATTAAGTTGGTGAGTTCATAAGAGTTTTGTTTGAGAAAGAAACCGTTTTCCTAGTAAAAGCGACAAAGTATGTTTCCAGAAAATCCAATATTTTCTTTATTAAGTGAAATGAATGCTTCTATGTTATGCGATAATGAACCCTAGAGGGACCCATAGATTCCTTCTATAATCGCCCAGTGTATATAAGTTATATAAATTTTAAGTTAAATAGACCGTCGAATGTAATGGGTCTGCCCTAGGTCCACAACCAAACAAGGAACAGGAGATGAGGCGGGCCCACCAATTCTAAGTCGATTGTGACTAGATTCTTATATAACTCTATCATATACACTTAACAATTATAGCTAAAGTCTAACAATTCTAGCTTTATGTAGTTTTAATAGAAATATGTTCCAAAGAAAATCCTATATTTTCCTTATAAAAGTTAGGTAGTCCTAAATCCCAGGATCGAAAATAAACAAATATTTTCCATACTTAAAGATATAAAAGCGATTTTAAATCGGCATAAAACCCTTTTTAAAGTTTGGTAGTCCTAAATCCCAGGAAGGAAAATAAGTATTTTTCTATACTTAAAGATATAAAAGCGATTTTAAATCGGCATAAAACCCTTTTTAAAGTTAGGTGGTCCTAAATCCCAGGACCGAAGATAAACAAGTATTTTTCCATACTTAAAGTATTTCCTGTGAGTTAAATCGACATAACTCGCTAATTTAAAAGTAGGAACCCGTAAATCTTATATTTTGTTAATACTACATTTGAGTTATTATAACCACACTATGACTCAGACGGCCTCGTAATACGACGTTCTTCAGGCGTCGTACGTTAAATGACACTTGTCACCACAGACCTGCCGGTCTAGCTGTTGCATGCAGCTCAGGTGTGGGTTTGTCAAACCCAATATAGATCTGTACACAACTATCACGTTCTCCCTATAAGAGACTCTGGTTACAATTTACAGGACTTTTAACTTTGTTACCATGAAGGTAACACGAAGGGAACGTCTCACAAATTTATTCATTAACAGATTTATGTGAACTTAACTGAAAACCTTTAGTAAATGAGTTTGAAATGTAAATGATACATAAACTATACCTATTATAGTTTATCCAAAACGTTTGTACTGAAAAAGAACTCTTTTATGAAAATACATTAGTGCGAATCCATAAACTATGCTTATTATAGCTTATTATATGTGTTCGAAATGAATGAAGAATCTTATCATAAATGACTAAATTTCAGTTTATAATGATAAAATAACAAGAAAATACATTCAATATTTAGAACTTATTGTTATACACTTTGCTCAACATAGTACAAAGTGTTATGAAAGTTATAAGCTATTAACTAGTTTTTAAGCTTTCTGCACTGTTTTAGAAAAATCATAGAAAAATCATACGAATTCGAAAACTGAATCCGTAAATTTTAGGAGTTCATAAAATGTGTCTAGTTTATCCATAATTTTTATTATGATTTTTTGAAGTCTTTAACTTGTGTTAAAATGTTCATATTCACAGACTGGTCCGAATTCGTTTTTGAAATGATAGGTAGTTTTGTAAAAATCACCATAAATCATATAAAAATCGTATGGTGATGTGCAAGTAGTCATTTTAAAGGTAGGAACCTGAGCTATTTGAACCTAATACAATTTTGGAAACTAAAATGTTTAATTTGACCAAAACAGTCAGTGAATGGAGTTGAACTTTTCTGATGAAGGCTGTTAAATGTGTTTAGTTGTGTTCTTGGTGTTTTAACTTGTATTCCCCCCCCCCCCCCCCCTTAAAACTTAAGAAAAATATGAAAAGATAGGGGTATGAACTCACCTTGAGTGATTTCAGTAGATGGATGATGGAGAAAAAAAGTGTTCAACTCAAGAACACTTAGATGATGCTTGAAGGTTCGAAGATCTAACAACAAATATGACGATATTTGTGTAAGGAACTCATGATTTGAGTGAAGAAGTGTAAGGAAATCAAGTGTAGAATGAAGTAACTTACCAAGAGTGGATGAGAAGTTCAAAACTTCCTGGAGAATCTCGAAATCTTGGAGAGAATAAAAGAGGAAGTAAAAGTGTATCTTGGGAGGAGGAGAGTGGGGTTTTATATATGGAAGAGTGAGGGATTAGAGAGTGGCTGATTGAAGAGATTTGATGGAGGTATGGGAAGATCTCGACTTGACTAGAGCAAGGTGGGAATAGTGACATGGAGTGGGTATGGGAGGTTGCTTGTGTCATAACTCAAAGGCAAAGTCAACATTCCACCCAAAATATCCTACCTACTAACCTTGGATAAGATTTACACTCAAAAACATGATTAATTATGAATTTAGGGGTCTTATATGTTAAAATATAATTTTGGGTGAAAATCCCGCGTTAAAATTATATAAAACAGGCCTAAAATGAAGTCGTAGTAAAAAACCGGGAAGAAAAGGGCTATCTGCGAGACTTCTTGCATGGGGGACCGAAGATGCGAGGGTTCGGCCCTGAGAAGGCTGGAACCGAAGGCGAAAGTAGATGGAGCGAAGGCGAAGGGAGGTTCGGTCCTGGTTGCGAGGTTCGGGTTCGGTTCTTCCAGCTTCGGGTTCGGTCCAAACCACTTCGGTTCGGGTCAACAGTTCGGTTCCTATAGCAAGCTTCGGTCCTTCCTAGTTTCGGTCCGAGAGGCTTCGGCCCTTAAAGGAAGGTTTCGCTTCTTTAAGGCTATTTTTCAAGAATTATTCCCGTTTTGCGCCGTTTTTCACCAACTTAAGTGTCGGGATGCCCGAAATGATTATAAAAAGTTATAGGAACTTTTGAGAGAGATTTGGGAGAGATTTCACATTCTTGGAGAGATTTCTCATACAAAGACAGATTTGGGAGAGATTTTTAATAGAGAGAGATAGAGTGAAAGAGATTGGGAGAGACTTCTTTTGTGACCTTTTTGAGTGTTTGGCTTCGCAATGCAAGGTTCTTACACTCTGTTAAGCCTTGTTATGAATGTTTTACACTCTCGAGAGGTATGGAATAATGTTTTATCGAGTAGTTTCATCACTTGCCCTGATTAGGGTTTAGAATTTCCGAACACGTGAAAACTCTAAGTGATACTTTGTATTAAGATTGCGAGTTGTTCAATAAGAAACATAATGGAAACCCTAATATATAAGGGTTAGATGAGTTGACCGGTTTGACTTGTTGACTTTAGTTGACTTTGACTTGGCCAAAATTGACGGTTGTCACAACGGGCCCCGCCCAACAACGTATATATATATATATATATATATATATATATATATATATATATATATATATATATATATATATATATATATATATACATACAAGTATCACGCAGATAACAAGTATACTAACATAACCAATCAAGGGTCGGCCTTGGTGCCTTAGACCCGCTACTTCCAGTGACGAAACTCACCTCAAATGCTGATCGCACATAAAGAAATTCCTAAATGTTGCCCTGACGACTCCCCGAGCTATCAGTATGAAAATAACACACAATCAATACTTGGATTCCAAATCAAAATCCAATATTCCATATTTGGGGTAAAATGACCATTTTACCCCTAATCTAAATTGATCCCAGACTAGGGTCCAAATCCACAATATAAAAGGCCCAATCCCAACTAGCCACCTAAGGCCCACTTGCGGCCCACTTATGGCCCAATTTTCCAAATTGGGTCCAAACCCTCCAATGGGCCTTACCCTAAAGCCCAAGCATCCCTTGTTCCAAAACTTGCTTTCAGATGGCCCATTAAGGCCTACAACAACTAAGTCCATCAATTGGCCCAAACTGAGGCCCAAAACAACGTCAATCCCATGGCATGAGTACGCGGGGCATACTCAGATGTACGTTGAGCGTACACACTGCATGGGTTGTACATTGTGCGTACGAGCTCGTACGCTAGCGTACTTAATCATTAAGTTGTTTTTCCACTAAGCTCTTATTTACTTAAGTCCAGAGGTCCCAATCACAGATCTGGGTCATTTCTAACCTCTTAATCCATAAAGTCGACAACTTGGTGGCTTGCATTCCCCCAAAAGAACCCAAATTCAAAATATGACAATCTACTTCCATAAAAGTGACCAATACTCATGCATGGATGATCTATGGTCTCAAAGATAGCAACTTTATGATTCTAGGACCCAAATAATACCAGGAGTGGCAACTCAAAGCTTTAGAAACAACATGGACTCATAATATCTCAATAATGGGACCAAAAGGGTCAAAAAACTTTACTAAAAGAGATCTAGGCTATGAAGTATCAAGTTCAAGTTTTTATACCTTGCAAGAGCTTGAAATAAAGCGAACAACTCAGATCTACAAACTTCTCCTTGAACCACCACCTTGCTTCAACCTTAACTTCTTTGGAAAATGGATCACAACACCAAAAATGCACTCAAGGGACCTTCCAAGCACAAGAACACCCAATATAAGAATAAGGGTTTCGTGAGGGCTGAATAGAGATGAGAGGGAGGTTGGTCCCTAAGGTATAATGTTCTTTATATAGTGCTCAAACCCTAAAATGTAGGGTTTTGGGTCTGGAAACATAAGTTGCGCGTACTCCTCAGTACGCAACGCGTACGTGCATGACATCCGCGTCCAACTTCAATCAGTACGCCCATCATACGTAGGGTGGTACGCCCAGCATACGGAACCCTCTCAAAGCCCAAAATGATAAAAGTCCAAAGATTTCAAAGCCCAACCAGAATTATTTAAGAAATCAACAATTAAAATAAATACCTTGGAAATCGAGCGTTACAATTCTTCCCCACTTGGAGCAGATATCATCCTTGAAGTCCGCCGCTTCGAACAACTCGAGATAATGCTCCCTTATCTCTTCCTCCGGCTCCCACGTCCACTCAGACCCATTGAGTTGCAGCCACTGCACCTTAACCAGCTCCACAACTTTGTTCCTTAAAGTTTTCGTCATCCGATCTAAAATTGCCACCGGTCTTTCAATGTAATTCAGGTGGTCATCCACCTAAATATCCTCCAAAGGTACAACTGTGGAATCATCTACTAAACACTTTTGTAGCTGAGAGACATGGAAAGTATTATGAATCTGACTAAGCTCGACTCGAAGATCAAGACGATAAGCTACCCGGCCCACCCGAGCCAAAACCCTGAAGGGACCAATATATCTGGGGCCCAACTTCCCCCGCTTCCGAAACCGGATGACACTCTTCCAAGGTGACACCTTCAGGAGGACCATATCCCCCACCTGGAATTCCAGGTCTCATCGGTGTCGGTCGGCATAGGTCTTTTGCCGACTCTGAGCTGTCTGAAGCCTGCTCCGAACCTGCTGAATCAACTCCATGGTCTTGACCACCACCTCGGTACTCCCCATGACTCGCTGACCAACCTCACCCCAACAAATCGGGGTCCTGCATTTCCTCCCATAGAGCATATCAAAAGGAGGTCGATCGATGCTGGCATGATAACTGTTGTTATACGAAAATTTCGACAATGGAAGATACGTATCCCAACTTCCACCGAAATCTAACACGCACGCTCGCAGCATGTCCTCAAGAGTCAGAATAGTCCACTCAATCTGACCGTAATTCTGTGGATGAAACACCGTACTGAAATGGAGATGAGTACCCATCTCGTCATGAAACCGCTTCCAAAATCTGGAAGTAAAACGGACATCCCGGTCTGAAACCATCGATACCGGGACCCCATGACGTGACACCACCTCCCGAACATAAATCTCGGCTAGCTTCTCTGCAGAAATACTCTCCTAGATCGAAATGAAATGCACGCTATTTGTCAATCGATCCACGATGACCCAAATAGAATCTACCCCGCGCGCCGTCCTAGGAAGCTTCGTGATAAAATCTATGGTGATGTCTTCCCATTTCCATACGAGAATCTCCAACAGCTGCATCTTGTTGTGAGGTCGCTGATGCTCGGACTTGACTTTCCTGCAAGTCAAGCACCGCTCCACAAACCATGCTATATCCCGCTTCATGTAGGGCCACCAATAATCAGGGCGAAGATCCCTATACATCTTCATCGCCCCAGGATGAATGGAGAACCTCGACTTGTGACCTTCCTCCATCAGAACTTGGCGCACACCTCCCCAATACGGAACCCAGAATCTCCGATGCAGAGTCAACAGTCCGCGGCTATCATAATCGAAGGAAGCCACTTGTCCTACAATCCGCTCACACTTCCGGCGCTCTTCCTTCATAGCCTCAACTTGTGCCTTGCGGATCTGCTCCAACAATGGAGTAATCACGGTCATCCTCAAATATAGATCTATGATAGGAGCCACGACCGCCTTGCAGCTAAGATCATCGGTTACCACATTGGCCTTCCCCCGGGTGATAAAGGATCTCACAATCATAATCCTTCACCACATCCAACCAACGACGCTGCCTCATGTTCAGATTCGGCTGATCCATCAAGTACCTCAAGCTCTTGTGATTCGTATATATGGTACACCATACTCCATAGAGGTAATGCTGCCAAATATTGAGGGTAAAAACCACAACCCCCAGCTCCAAATCATGTGTCGGATAGTTTGCCTCATGAGGCTTCAGCTGCCTCGAAGCATGAGCGATCACGCAACCCCGCTGCATCAATACCGCCCCCAAACTTGAGATCGAGGCGTCGCAATAAACCACAAAGTCATCAACATCCTCTAGCAGGGTCAGAATCGGCGCCTCACACAACCGCTATCTAAGAGTCTCAAAAGATGTCTGGTGCTCAGGCCCCCAACGAAATGTCACCAACTTCTTGATCAGTCGGGTTAATAGAACTGCGATCTTGGAGAAATCATGAATGAATCTCCGATAATAAACCGCCAGAACAAGAAAAATTCGAATCTCAGATGGAGACCTCAGAACTTCCCACTGCATCACGGCCTCGACCTTGGCGGGTCGACCAGAATACCCTTCTGGTTGACAAGGTGCCCCAGAAACTGCACCTCGCGCAACCAGAACTCGCACTTGGAAAACTTCGCGAAAATTATCTCCCTCCTCAACGTCTCCATCACCTCCCTCAGATGCTCCTCATGTTGCTCCTGAGTCTTGGAATAAACCAAGATATCATCAATGAATACTATCACAGACCGATCCAACATCGGTCTGCACATGCAATTCATGAGATCCATGAACGCGGTTGGAGCATTGGTGAGCCCGAAAGGCATCACCACGAACTCATAATGGCCCTATCGAGTCCGAAACGTTGTCTTCTACACATGCTCGTCCTGAACCCACATCTAATGATAACCCGATCGCAAATCAATCTTGGAGAACCAAGATGCACCTGAAGCTGGTCTAAAAGATCATCAATCCTCGGAAGGGGATAACGGTTCTTCACCGTTACCTTATTTAACTCTAGGTAATCGATACACATCCGATGAGACCCATCCTTCTTTTTCACAAACAAAATTCTAGCTCCCCAAGGCGAAATACTTGGCCTAATAAATCCCTTGTCTAATAGCTCCTGCAGCTGTGTAGACAACTCCTGCATCTCAGGAGGAGACAACCGATAAGGTGCTTTGGCTATCGGAGCCACACCTGGAACCAAATCAATCCTGAAATCTACCTGTCTCTCCGGAGGTACCCCAGGTAAATCCTCCGGGAACACATCTGGATACTTCCGCACAATCGGCACATCGTCCACGGTCGCCTTACCCTTATCCCGGGTATCCATGACATAGTCGAAAAAACCCGAACAACCCTGATGGAGATAATGTTTGGCCCTTGCTGCTGAACACATACTCGGCCCACATTGCAGTATCTCACCATGAATCACCAGCTCTCCCCCACTTGGGGTCCGAACCTAAACCAATTGCTGCTCACAATCGATCACTTCCCCATTAGGGCTCAACCAATCCATGCCCACGATAACCTTGTTCCCACGCAAAGGAATAGGAACCAGATCCAACGGATACTGCTCGATGAATAACTGAAGGGTACACCCTCGATGAACCCTCACAACCTGAATAGACCTATCATCCACAATCTCAACATCTAGCGGACAATCCAGCTCTCTCGGAGTTCCAACAAATCTCTTGCTAAGCGCAAGAGATACAAATGATCGGGTAGCCCCCGAATCAAATAATACCAAAGCAGAGATGTCGTTCACAAGGAACGATCCTAAAATAAAACACATAAGCATAAGCAACAGTTCAATATAAATAAAGAGATAAGGAGAAGATACATACTCGTCACCACATCGGGAGCTGCACGCGCCTCCTTTTTCGTCAACTGGAAAGCCCTACTCTTCCCCACAGGCACATCTGCCCGGCCCAGATGGTCGTCAGTAATCCTCAATGTCGTAGGAGCGAGTGTTGACACCGGTCTTGCTGCAGCTAAACTCGGACATTGGGCCTTCTTGTGGCCCCTCTGGTTGCACTGAAAGCAAATCATGTCAGATACCGGAGTGATGGTGGTGGTAGCAGTACAATCCCTGGTGATATGATCGGTCCGGTCACACTTGAAGCAGCCAGAACCACCCATCCTGCACATACCCTCATGCATCCTGCCGCAGCGTCCTCAACCCTGCTGGCCCTTCCCTTTCGTATCAACTACCTTGGTTCTCTTTCCCGAACCTTAACATTGGATACAAAATCTGGCTTCCTCTTCTTCTCTATCTCCAAATCAATCTCCCTCTCTCTCTCACCCACACAATAATGTCTTCTAGCGTCTTGCAGCTGGATCGGCTAACAAACTGCCGAATATCACTCCTCATCATCTCATGGTACCGGGCCTTCTTCATCTCCTCGTCCGTCACATACTGCGGAACCAAAAGTGCCCTCTCGCTGAACATAATGGTGATCTCAGCCACCGTCTCAGTAGTCTGACGGAGATCCTAGAACTCTTGCGCCAGCTGCTGCACCTCAATCACCGGTGCAACTCGGCTCGGAACCTGGTTGAGAAACCACCCGAAGTCATCAAATCAATAGCAACATCATATCCTATAGCATGCCCTACCTCCTCCCACCAATCATGTGCCCTGTCCTTCAGAAGACAGGAAGCTAGTCTAACCTTGTCCTCCTCGGGACAACAGCTGGTATGAAAGGCGTTGGCAACATCTGCCAACCACCTATTGCTCGCAATGGGGTCCTTATCCCTATGATAATATGGCAGTCCACATGCCCGAAACTCCCTGAAGGTCAGAGAGCGCGTCCTGATCAAAGCCACAATCTCAACGTGAAAGGCGCTCAATCTCTCATCGAGGATCTCCAGGATACCCTCCTTGACCATGCCGAAGATCACAAGAGTCTGATCAATGATACTGTACGTAATCTCAGACGATATGAACTCCCTCGTTTGGTCATCAAGCCGCCCGGATCCAGAACCCGAGCCCGATCCTTCACCGGCACCAGAACTGCCAGTTGTCCTACCACGCAATGTCA
This sequence comes from Lactuca virosa, assembly GCF_052849685.1. Lineage (NCBI taxonomy): Eukaryota > Viridiplantae > Streptophyta > Magnoliopsida > Asterales > Asteraceae > Lactuca > Lactuca virosa. The sequence continues at coordinate 242,403,886 of NC_136429.1, read as the reverse complement.
CCATACTGAAAATATACCATATAAACCATTAGAATACTCATCACAGATCATATATCAAGGGATCTCAAAACCTACAAGTTTCCTGGTCTTATCGCAGCCCTCCTTGAGTCGAGTACGGATCCTATGCTTCCAGTAGTATAGGCCCATACTACCTTCCACATTTATCTGTACTTTCCTCAAGGATTGCGTTGACTCCACCAATTCACCTTCCAACAATACTGCTCCTAAGACTAAATCTCATCCTAGGCTTTCCTAGGGCAACCTCCACACCACTCTCCGCCATCAGCTGCAAAAGGAGCTCCAGCTAACTCCCTCTAACTAGCTCACGAATACAATTACATATTACAAAACTAGATAATTCTTCGAATGAGAGGTCTCACACTACAACGGTTAGACTCAAAGAAGAGCTGCACAATAGAGTTAAAACCTAACCCTCTAAAATTATTTAGTTCCCATAATATGTAACTTAGCATATTCGCTCACTAGTTAACTGAAGCTAGTTAAAACTCCTAAAAGCACAAAGCAAGCTGCATTCGAGCATCAAGTAATCAAAACCACACATACCCTAATCAGGCCATCTCATTACTGACTGATCAATACTAGCATGCAATTCTATAAGCTCACATAGCAGCCATACAAAGGCATCTCTCTTAGATCCCTAGCCCTAATCTAGCATGTGATTCACAATTTCACAATTCATATCATATATAAAGTGGTATGGGTATTTTGGGATAAAATACTTGAGCCCCACTGATTGCACGCACCACACCCTTTCTTATTTTGGAAAACACTTTCTTAAACATGTTTATCTTTTGAAAACTTACCAAATCCTCAGTTTGATTTCAGACACCCCCGAAAGTGTGTCCGAATCCCTCAAAGCAAGGCTCTGATACCAACTTGTAACATCAAAAAAATCATGACCCAAAATTTTTATTTTTAAACCAAGTAAAACGGTAATCCATTATGTATTTCATACAACCCATAAACCAACAATGTCAAACATCAAGAAAATCAGAGTTTGTCCCATAATAAAATCCCTATGGTGTGTGCGATGTAGTCAGTCCAAACACTTCCCTTTGCAACCGGAAGTATCTGAAACATAAACTGAAAACTGTAAGCACAAAGCTTAGTGAGTTCCCCAAACTACCACATACCATACATAGCATATAACGGGCCCCACCCAATAACACACACACACACACACACACACACATATATATATATATATATATCCAAATACATACAAGTATCACGCAGACAACAAGTATACTAACATAACCAATCAAGGGTCGGCCTTGGTGCCTTAGACCTGTTACTTCCAGTGAGGAAACTCACCTCAAATGCTGATCTCACAGAAAGAAATTCCTAAATGCTTCCCTGACGACTCCTCGAGCTATCAGTACGAAAATAACACACAATCAATACTTGGATTCCAAATCAAAATCCAATATTCCATATTTGGGGTAAAATGACCATTTTACCCCTCACCTAAATTGATCCCAGACTAGGGTCCAAATCCATAATATAAAAGGACCAAGCCCAAATAACCACCCAAGGCCCACTTGCGACCCACTTATGGCCCAATTTTCCAAATTGGACCTAAACCCTCCAATGGGCCTTACACTAAAGCCCAAGCATCCCTTGGTCCAAAACTTGCTTTTAGATGGCCCATTAAGGCCTACAACAACTAATTCCAACAATTGGCCCAAAACGACGTCAAGCCCACTGCCTGAGTATGCGGGGCGTACTCAGCTGTACGCTGAGCGTACACGCTGCATGGCTTGTACGTTGTGTGTACGAGCTTGTACGCCCAACATACTTACTTGTTAAGCCTTTTTTCCACTAAGCTCTTATTCACTTAATTGCAGAGGTCCCAATCACAAATTTGGGTCATTTCTAACCTCTTAATCCATAAAGTCGACAATTTGGTGGCTTGCATGCCCCCAAAAGAACCCAAATTCGAAATATGACAATCTACTTCCATAAGAGTGACCAATACTCATGCATGGATGATCTATGGTCTCAAAGATAGCAACTTTATGATTCTAGGACCCAAATAATACCAGGAGTGGCAACTCAAAGCTCTAGAAACAACATGGACTCATAAGATCTCAATAATAGGACCAAAAGGGTCCAAAAACTTAACTAAAAGAGATCTAGGCTATGAAGTATCAAGTTCAAGACTTTATACCTTGAAAGAGCTTGAAATTAAGCAAACAAATCAGATCTACAAACTTCTCCTCAAACCACTACCTTGCTTCAACCTTCACTTCTTTGGAAAATGGATCAAGACACCAAAAATGCACTAAAGGGACCTTCCAAGCACAAGAACACACAATATAGGAACTAGGGTTTCGTGGGGGATGAATAAAGATGAGAGGGAGGTTGTTCCTTAAGGCATAATGTTCTTTATATAGTGCTCAAACCCTAAAATGTAAGGTTTTGGGTCTGGACACGTACGTTGCGCGTACTCCTCAATACGCAGCGCGTACGTGTATGGCACCCGCGTCCAACTTCAATCAGTACGCCCAGCGTACGTAGGGTGGTACGCCCAACGTACGACACCCTCTGTAAGTCCCTAATCTGCTTGTGCATCGATCAGATCCAATTGATGGTGCAGAATCCCAATCAATTGGATGATGTCAAATCAAATAGAAGAGAATGAGAAGAAAAAGATGATGAATCTTGTATGTATTGATAAGAATGAAGATCCAGATACAAGAGATTCACACACACAAAACTTCTCTCTAGTTTCTCTCTCTGGAATACCTTACCCCCTCTTGTTCTTTCTCTACTCCTCACCCCTAACACCTATATATATACTTGGGGAACACGGGCCGTAAATGGGTTTACGGCTGTAAACCTGTTTACGGCCGTAAACACATATATGGCCGTAAACACTGAGCTGTTTACGGTCCTAGACATAAAAATACATTTTCCTAGAAAAGCAAAGTATAAACCATAATTTTTACCCAACAATCTCCCCCTTGGTTTATAGCTTTCTTTTCTTAATTAACCCAACAAGCTCCCCCTAAAAAGTAGCTGGCTTTTCTTGTTAATCTTCATTGGGAGCTTTGGCTTCAGCTTTAATCTTCGATATCTTCATGACTTCAAGATGAACATATGAATCTTCAATGAATGACTTCATCTTGAGCAGTTGAGCTTTTCTTCAGAATTTGGCTTTGAACGCACGTCGGGTGAGGAGGCTTGATGTACTGATTCTTGAAAGATAGCGCTTTCAGCTTGAGAATCTTCAGAGAGAACATCAGAGAGAACAAATCTTCTGGATCACTTCAGCAGGTTCAAGATAGCAGCAGACTGATTGAGGAGGCTTCAATGCAATCCGTCACCTAATCTTCAAGTGCAGCTTTACCTTGCTTCTGGGGTTGAAAGATTGAATGTCGAAAGAATAATCTTCATTTCTTGCTCCTTCGAATGAGAATTCTTCGATGATCACGGATGAAGCCTTGGCTCAGAAATTTTCGACACAAACTCCATGAGTCTCATCTACATCTGAATTCACTTTCAAGACAAAACAAAACTAAAAGAAAACTTAGCATACAATATTTTTGTATTTTTCATATTTTCTGGAAAAATAAAATAGAAACAAAATATTTTTGAATTTTCTGATTTTTGTTTGATTTTTGATTTTTTTTAATTCTCCCCCTAAATTTGTGCATAGAGAAAAACTATGAACAAATTTAACAAAAACAAAAATATTTGGGATCAAAGTTGTCAAGCAATCCAATATTGTTTATCAGCACACGCCTGCATGTCTAGATCTGGTCAATCACCGGTATTGTGGTCCACTTAAACACAAAGTATGTTGACAATTTGGACAGATTATAAGTGACAAGACATTGTGATATATATTTCTAAATGGACATTTAGCTGACGACGACCAAAGATATTGTTGTCCACTTAAATTAAGCAGCAAGATCTACAGACAACCTATTAAATGGTTCAATTTTAGATGTACTAGAACATGTTTCCCACTTCCTGATATACCCCGGTAATCAAGAACTTCCAAAGAACTCCTTACTTTAGGTGAGTATTCAATCATTAAGAAAGAAGTCAGATATAGAAGTGCATATGTTGTATCCCAGGTCGGATGTCTTCCAATCACACAGAGGGAACAACATATGACTAACATAGATAGAGGGATTAAGAGGTAGAATGTTGCATATGCTGTGTCCCAGGTCGGATCTTCCGATCACGCAGAGGGGACAGCATATGGCTAACAGATAGAAAGAATTTCATAGATAAGGAGGTGCGTAGAATTAGAGTTGCATATGTTGCAATCCAGGTCGGATATGTTCCAATCACGCAAAGGAAGCAACATATGACTGACAGATAGAAAGCAAGAAAATAATTTCCTACATATCTACTTTATCAGAACCCCCCAGTTGCCCTATCAATACCGGAATTAAGGACATGAGTCCATACATCAAGGAAATGTTCAGCCACAGTTCTAGATAATTAACTTTTAGTGTATCTCACAGGTTCCCATGTTTATCTCACTGCTCAATCTACCCGAGCGTCGTATGGTCAGTCCAAATGAAACTATCTAAGTCTATATTGTCTAGTCCTTTCATGGTCAATCAATGTCTAGTCCATTTGAATCTTTTGTGCCTACCAACACATTGAATACAGAGTCTAGACATTTGAATCAAAGCCACTTAATAACAAAGGATGTTGACAATTTGGACATATTATAGGTGACAAGTCATTGTGATATATATTCCTAAATAGACATTTAGCTGACGACGACCAAGGATATTGTTGTCCACTTAAATTAAGCAGCAAGATCTACAAACAACCTATTAAATGGTTCAATTTTAGATGTACTAGAACATGTTTCCCACTTCCTGATATACCCCGGTAATCAAGAACTTCCAAAGAACTCCTTACTTTAGGTGAGTATTCAATCATTAAGAAAGAAGTCAGATATAGAAGTGCATATGTTGTATCCCAGGTCGGATGTCTTCCAATCACACAGAGGGCACAACATATGACTAACATAGATAGAGGGATTGAGAGGTAGAAAGTTGCATATGCTGTGTCCCAGGTCGAATCTTCCGATCACGCAGAGGGGACACCATATGGCTAACAGATAGAAAGAATTTCATAGATAAGGAGGTACGTAGAATTAGAGTTGCATATGTTGCAATCCAGGTCGGATATGTTCTAATCACGCAAAGGAAGCAACATATGACTGACAGATAGAAAGCAAGAAAATAATTTTCTATAGACCTACTTTATCAGAACCCCCCAGTTGCCCTATCAATACCGGAATTAAGGACATGAGTCCATACATCAAGGAAATGTTCATCCACAGTTCTAGATAATTAACTTTTAGTGTATCTCGCAGGTTCCCATTTTTATCTCACTGCTCAATCTACCCGAGCGTCGTATGTTCAGTCCAAATGAAACTATCTAAGTCTATATTGTCTAGTCCTTTCATGGTCGATCAATGTCTAGTCCATTTGAATCCTTTGTGCCTACCAGCACATTGAATACAGAGTCTAGACAATTCGGCTTTAGTGCATTACACGAATTGCATATTGCCCTTTAGCACTAGACTTCATATCACTTCCCAATAATAACTACTAAAGAAAGACATATAAGGAAATGAAAAATTGCCTTTGAAAAGAATCAGTTTAAGATAAATTCAGAAGTATAGAGAAGAAAACACAAACCGTAATTCACCGATTGAATTTGCATCCAGAAGGTCTGAGAACAACACGCATAATCTCAGAACAGATCCGAAAATTCTTCATGTCATTAAGCACTAACCCCATTTGTGATCCCTTCCTTTCTTCATTTCTCGCAAAAGGACACATACTCTCAAACAAAGATCTGAATGTTGTACAGTTGAGAGATGTCCCCTATCATGTGCCTGGAACAGCCACTACCAAAGTCTGATGATATGCCTCCATAGTTGTTCCGACACAGAGCGGGATTAGTTGGTCTTTGGAACCCAGTCCATTTTGAAATTGGGTTGACCTTTTTCACCCTTGCACGGTACTCTCTCCCATGACATATCCTGTTTATCACAAACAGAAGATGATGAAATATTAAAATCGTTAGAAGATTTGGGAGAGTGAGCCTTTGGAACCCATATGTAGTTGGGTTTAACCCATTTCTTTTTCGATCTGATAGGTGGCTCAGTACTTGTTTTTGATATTGATGTCGGACGTTGAGATGACTTTGACCTAACCGATCTTTGTTTCACTGGATCATCTTTTGGATTGGGCTTCTTGGCCGACATTCCCTTCTTGCCCTTGGGATTCGGATTCTTGGCCTTGTGGGTTTGATTCTTGGCCTTCTGCGCGTTCCAGTCACCATTGTCTGAACGTGACCTTGAGGGGTTTCTTTTGGAGTATCTCCCTCTTGGCACGTTCTGCCACCCTTGTGCATAGTAGGGAATGTATGCGCGATTAGGACAATTTCTGGAAATGTGTCCAGGTGTTCCACAGTGAAAACATGTCTTTTTCTTCACTGTGAAGTTGTTTCTTCCTGCCCCTGGTGGTGTATCCTTGTCTTGTCTCTTATTTTTCCCACAAGCACAATTACAATAGGCACTCTGTTTCACTGGAATTGGTGGCCTGTATTTCTCAATAGCAGGTTGATCAGAAGCAGCTGAGTTCGAAGCAACAGATTCAGAGCTCAAGGAGATGTTGGTTTGTTCAATGGTTTTCTACTTGTTCTCATCTTCTGCTACTTTACCTGCACATGAAGTAGAAGCATTAGAATTTTCAACCTGAATACCTCCTGAAACAAAACCAGTTGGTTTGCCATAAACCATGAATGGTTCGTTGGCAATCTCCTCTTTGGATAAAGGGTGATACTGATAATTATGATTGAAAGGAGGAGGCGCTTTATCGTATCCTAAACCCTTTTGGTGGTTATGTTTAAATTGCATGCAATGGTCTATCATGTTCGCAACTACTTCGCTTGACACATCAAATTTTCTAAAATCAAAATCTGCAGTTTCAAATTTGCTTTTTAATGTGTCAAGCTCAGCAGTTAATTCAGCAAGTTGTCTCTTAACATAGTCATAATTTTCACATTTATTGCTATAATCTTCTTGAAGCCTCCTAAAGTCTACAAATTTCTTATATAGGCTAAATATTTCATTTAACTCATCAATTAAATAACATGATTTGAAGAGTTTTAGGAGTTACAAATCATAATATTTCAATTCATCACAAATTAATTAGTATAAGTTGAATAATCTTGGGAGTTTCAAATGCATGAGGTTCAAGAAAAAATATTTGTTTTATATTATATATATATATATATATATATATATATATATATATATATATATATATATATATAAATGAATACAATCATTTTACCTCCGATTAACTTTTTACAATTTATTGAGTAAATTACACAAATGGTCCCTATGGTTTAGGATAATTTGCACGTTTGGTCTCTAACTTAATTTTTTAACCCGGAAGGTCCCTACTGTTAGTTTTTGTTACGCACTTGGTCCCTGTCTTATCTAAAAAGACTATTTTGCCCTTGATTTTTTATTTTTTTTTAAATAAAAGACAATGTTGTCATCTTCGTCGTCCAACTCGACGGCTCAAGAGAAGCGTTATTTGTCGGTGGTGCAAACAATGACATCAATGTTCTAGACCAGTCGCCGGTATTCAACGACATTTACCTTGGAAAGTCGCACGATGTACATATTTAAGCAAACAATGTAGCATATAAGCGCGGGTACTATCTTACTGACGAGATATATCCTACCTTATTTATTTTTTTGAAATCGCTCACATGTCCGAACGACGAAAAAGAAAAAAGTTTAAAAAGGCACAAGAGACAACTATGAATGACATCGAGAAAGCATTTGGTGTACTCAAGAGGCGTTGGCAAGTACTAACAGTCGGGGCACCGTCATATGAAGTGAAAAGGTCTAACCATGTAATGTACCTATGCATCATATTACATAATATGATTCTTGAAGACGAAGGAAGAGCGATATGTCGATACAACGAAAACGAAGTTTTGCAAAATGACGAAGGAGTAGCCGTTGGTACGCAAGAGTATATGGCAAATAGAAAAGAAGTATATGATCGCGACATTCATCACACCCTTCGTGCAGATTTGGTGGAGCGTGTTTACAGGGCTCATATTCAGCCATCAACAAAGTATTGACACGATGATTTGTTTGGTGAATCAAATGAGGATTCAGATATGTTCGTGACAGCGCGGGCGATGACTCCGGTAACGATGACGATGACGAGGACGACGATTCTGAGTGAAATATTTTGTTTTTGTTTTTTTTTTTTTGAATTCAGATATTCAGTATTCTTAATTATGTTTTTTAGGTTGTGTTTTCTTTTTAATATTTGTTGTTTTCTAGTTGTTTTATTTTTTATTTTTTTTAATATTGCTTTTTTATGTAATTTTGACTGAATAAATGAAGTGTTTTTAATTTTAATTAATTTTTATGTTTATTAATCATTTTTAAAAAATTATATTAATTTTTTAAATTATAAATCTTTAAGTTAATTATTTTTATTTAAAAAAAATAAACGTGAAAGATGGTCATTTCTTAGGTAAAAGAAAAACTAATGTAACAATCAAAAAGTATAAGATCCTTCTCATACACATATTCGGGTCTAGGTAAGGTAAATCTGAATGGGGCTACCAGAAAGCCGGTCTGCAAACATATTAGCCCCAGAAGGACTCATTCGACATAAGGACGCCAGGATAGCAATGAGTCCCCACTTGCTAAAAACATTATAAAACTGGACAAAATGTAGACATTTCTTGTTTTAAATTTAGAAAGACATAATACTCACCTACTACTTATGAACATGATGATATCGTTTTTGTTGTTTTCCGGCGTACCAATTTGTTCGAAGATTGTGTACAAATTGATTTCTACTTTCATTTACAATGACAAATTAAATATCCTCCTACTTTTTGTTCCTACATATCATACTACCCAATAAAATGATAACATGTGTAACATTTAATGTTTATTTAATGAAATTTAATGATAATTTAAGATACTAATATGACACATGTCATCATTTAAATGGATAGGAGGATTGATAGGATTAAAAGGTAGGAGAATATTTAATTTCTCTTCTACAATTAAGCCCATAAAAAGTTTGTTACACTTAGCAAGAATCTTTGATATTTATACAAGTTATTTAGTTATAGCATTTTCATCAGTTCTAAACATAAAAGAATTCTAGAAATTTCATTTTCAGCAGTTCTAAACATAAAAGAATTCTAGAAATTTCGAGTTGTAGCATCTTTTTTATGTTAGAAACGTTTTTCCTCATACGATGACACTTGGATTTGTGAAAAGACCGATAGACAACTACATTTGGTTTTATTATTATATTGTAATATATTGTAATTCGGTGGATATATATATATATATATATATATATATATATATATATATATATATATATATATATATATAATAAAAAACGTTCGGCGTTAACCAATCGGTGGACTGGGGTTAATCAATTAATGGGCTATATGGGGATTAATCGGGACCTATTATTTGTTAATTCGTTGAATTTCCAAAAATTAAATATGACTAATATCATAACAAAGTTCGTAAATATCAGTAATATTATAATAAAATATGTTAATATAATTAATATAACCCTAATCATTCCTCAAATGGTTTCTATTAAGATAGAACTTCTTCAAAATGTTAAAATTTCATCATTTTCTAGCGCTTCATTTAATTTGTAGGCATGGATTAATCGTTAGGTCTCTCTAATCGGTCGGGTAGCGCCTAGAGATTAATCGGGATCTAGGCGAGATTTTTATGATAGTGATATATATATATATATATATATATATATATATATATATATATATATATATATATTGATAGTGAAAAGTTCAATAGAGAACCATAATTATTGGTTTTTAAGAAACCAAATCTTTTTTTCAATTTCTAGAGCTTATTCTTTATCGAAAAAAAAATCTAAAAATATCTAAATTCATATATTAACATTGTGAATGTGAAAAATATTTTTCGGATTCACCGTGTGAATCCGGATTCACATTGTGAATTTTCAAAGATTCACATTGTGAATTTGACGTAAAAAAAAATCGAATTTGATATCATTGGAAAAAGGATAAAAAGTTATGAATTTCTGTATTTGTAGTTTTTTTTTAATAAAAAATAAGTTCTAAAAGTTGAAAAAAAGATTGGTTCATTGGTTCCTTGGTTAATTATGGTTCTCTATTGAACCTCACCTTATTTTATATATATATATATATATATATATATATATATATATATATATATATATATATATATATATATATATATATATATATTGAGTGGAGGTAGTTAGTAAATTTATATTTTATCAACATATGCTTTTTAATCGAGAGAGTTTAGAACATCCACAAAGTGGTATTTTTAGAGTTTTTTTTAGTTAAAATTTAAAAACAAAAGTTGTATCCTTCGTAGAAGTGTTTATTATTATTATTATTATTATTATTATTATTATTATTTATTTTTTTATATTTGTTTAGCTATATTTATACAATATTATTTTTCATCCCACTATAAATATAATACCTATCTAATTAGCCTAATAAATGGATAACATTATAATTTATCTAATAAAGGATATAATTGTTGGAAAATAACCCGTTAAAGTTATCATCAACCTAATTTTTTAATGTTGTGACATGTTTTGTAATTATATTGCATTTCGTAACATTGTCTATAATAGCATGACGATTGATGAATACAAAGAATTATATATGCATAATATGATGGATATGAATTTGTCTATAATTTGAAAAACTAAATAATATGGTTCTAATAAATTACCTATAAAGTGCAATTATGATAAATAAAATAAACACATAAGTAAATGGGAGATACCGATAAGAAGACATAGAACGATGTTTCCTTCTTAGATTATAATCTCCTTATAAACACATTTATGATTATGTGTAACAATTTATCAAGAACTTAATATATAAAACATCATTACAGGAAGTGAAAAGAATCAATATGACATTGTCTTCATAAAAAATTATCAGTACCAATTCTTCATTTTTGATTCAATGTTCATTAAGTAAATGTAAAAATCATGGGATTATGTCTTAATATCAACATCCGGTTTAGAGCCAATGTTCAATTTAATTTTTTAAGTCCTTATTTCTGTTTTAAGTGTTATCAAGATAATGATTCCAAAAAAAATTTACTTTTATGAATACTAAACTTCATAATGCCTCTACAAATTAACTTTTATTAAAAATATTTGGAGATTTGATTCTTGATAATTGATGCGTTTGAAAGTTCATAATAAAATTACTTGTGTACTTGACGCTTTTTCATCTACTTTTTTTGAATGCCTCCAAAGCCCCCATCCCTTTCTTATGTTGAATTTGTGCAATGCCAAATAAAGAACCAAAAACTGATGGTTTTTTTTTTTTCCAAACCATAATAACTTAATAAGATTCGACCACTGATTAGAGAATCTTAGTTTGCTAATTTAATCCACCTACAGATTGAAGAAGGAAACTAATTTATGATGCCAACTAATGTGATTGATTATGTTTTCCCAAAAATTTTAATTTTCCTTTCCTTTCCTACAAAACACAAACAATCTCATCAGCAGTAAATTTAACGCCCTCCCCCCCCCCCCCCCCCCCCCCCCCCAAAAAAAATAAATAAATAAATAAATAAAATAAAATAAATAATAATAATAATAATAATAATAATAAAATTAAATGAATGATTGCAATAGGCCAATAGTCTTAATCATAGTCATGAATAAAAAATTTGTTTTAATACTCGAGTTTAATAAACAAACCACCTGTATGCCTTCATGTTACTACCAATTATGTTATATAACCTTCATGTTACTACCAATTATGTAATTCTATATATATTAAATCTAAAGGAAGTTAGCAATAGTAACTTTTATGTATTTAGGTTTTTGCCACAAATGTTTAGTGAATTTGACACTTTTAGTTCTTCAAAATGAAAACTTTTACAATTTTGTGTTTTGATTAAGTTTTTGTGCTTTTAGGGTTTTGCCACAAATCTTTAGTAACTTTGACACTTTTCGTCCTTGCAGTGAAAAGTTTTATATTTTGGTGTTTTTGCCACAAATCTTTAATGAATTTGACACTTTTCGTCCTTATAGCCAAAACTTTTACATTTTGACATAAAAACCACAAAAAACATCCTTTAGAATTTTGCCACCATATTTTCTCAACTTTGGCAACTTTCACATTATTGCCACAATATTTTTGGATTTTCTCCACCAGTCTCCCTTCTTTTGGTTGTCGTACACTTTAGACATCTAATTTTAGGGGTTGTCGACTTTCTCTCCTATTTCCAGTGATTTGCACTTTCAGCACGTATTTTTTAAAGTTTGCCGATTTTCCCCATATTACCCCAAAAGCGGCTTAGCCGCGAGTTCTTTGCTAGTTCTTTTATCAATTATGGATTTGCCCCATCTAGCATGAAAATTAATTTATAACTAGGAAATGGGTCGGAAAGGTTTTATCAGACGTGTTTGTAAAGAAATAAAATTAAAGTGGCAAAAATATGAATTAGAAAATATTAAGGCAAAAATGTAAGGAAATAAAAGTAAAGTGGCAAAAGTATGAATTAGGAAAAGTTAAAAGTGGCAAAAGTATGAATTGGAAAAGGTTAAGGCAAAAGTGTAAGAAAATAAAAATAAAGTGGCAAAAATATGAATTAGAAAAAGTTAAAAGTGGCAAAAGTATGAATTGAAAAAGGTTAAGGTAAAAATGTAATAAAGTGTCAAAAGTATGAATCGAGAAAAATCACTGTTAAAACTATCCATGTGCTTTAATGTATATATATATATATATATATATATATATATATATATATATATATATATATATATATATAATGAGCGAGAGCTAGGCAACTAGTTATAACATTATTTTTGTGTCACCTTACCTGCCACATCACCAATGGTGTTATAATACCAAGTGAAGAAATGGTCACCATGTTAAGAGCATGTTATAGCACCAACTTTTTTCCATTTTATTATTTCTTTTTTATTTTTTTCCGAATTTCTTTTTATTGTTAAAAATATATATATTTTAAATAAAACATAATATCTAAATAAAATATATTTTTATAATACATAATATTAAAAAAAACAAAAAAATACATAATTTTTAAAAACTAAAATTAAGATTACGATAACAACATTAATTTTAAAAGACAACATTAAATAAACCTAATACATAACATTTTACTACTATGTAGGAGTTTTATTCCACATTGGATCAAATCGCACTAACTCACACGCTTTCTCGAACTCAAACATATATCCCATCTCGACCCGATATTGTTCTTTTGCAGCTTTGATCAAATCAAAGTCGTTGGTTCCGCTTTGTTGTTGCACCTTAAGCCGGTTGTAAATACCATTGAATTTTGTGCACCGCTTGCTAATTTGAATCCATTTGCTACTAAGCATGTTCGTATTGCGATATGTTTTTTCTTCATCCTATTTCCGCGACATTCGTCTTTTGAAGTACCATACCACGCTTGCGCCAAAGCATTTTCTTCATCCTGTGTCCACCAATGTAGAGCTTCCTCATTTTCCATGTCAACCGTTGTACATTTCTCTCTCCCTTCCGTTTGCGTTTCAACGGATGGTTGTGTTGGAGGTGGTGGTTAGGTGTTTGAGTTTTGGTTTGGTGGAGGGGTGTTTGGATTTTGCTCTATTTTTTGTTATTGAAGTAGAAGTAGATTTTATAAAATATAGAAAGAAAGAAAGAAAATGTGTATAAAATGTATGAGAATTAAATGTATTTATAATTAGAAAAAAATATATTTTTTATTTAATCAAATGACCGTTGTCAAACGGTCAAAGGGCCTAACGCTCAAAATTCTATGCGTTTCATTCGGTGGTAACGAGCACGAGAAACCCCGTAACAAGAAACAACAAGCAGCCAGCAGGGGGCGGTGTTCCCCCGTTACAACGCCGTTATGGCGTTTCCACGTCGACCATAACGAGCACTTACATGTCCATGCCGTATACTTTAAGTATATTACTACAATCACAACATTTTATTTCATTGAAAATTCATGTTGCTTATAAAGAAATAAATAATTAATTGTTTAACATACTCAATGTTTATCTATGTTTATTTGTTTGATCTTCTATATTTTGTGAGATTTCCTTATTGCATTCATTCCAAAACCATGTTATTATGTTGATGCACGAAACAATAGGAAAATATTTGGTATATATGAATGTTTTTTGAATGAATTAACATGTTCAAAGAATTGGAATATGTTATGTGTTATGCCTTTTGTTGACATTAAGCAAAATATGTTTTTTTTAATAAATCGAAAATTAAATTATATATGATCAAAATACAATTTTTGATTTTTGTAACTTATTAAAATTTTAAATAAAGATGACTAAACATTCAATTAATTTAAAATGTCCACTTATTAAATTACCCATTCAAACATATGCTTTTACTTGAAATTGCACATAATATATAAAACAAAACGACACCTTTACAAAATGAATATATATAATCCACTTAAAAAAACAAGATAAAATTATATGGTTGGTCCTTGTTGTTTGCAAAAAAATAATAAGTTCAGGACAACTATTGGAACCCTACCCACTTAGGTCATTATGGTTTCATTTATTGTTTTTTGGTCGATTTCGCTTGTAAAATGATATTTATGTCATTTTTAATTTATTTTAGACTTTTTTTTATGTTATTTTTTTTTAAGTTTAAATAAAAAATGCCTTCTCTCTCCATTAATTTGGGTTTGTTCTTCATAAACATACACTCCTGAACACACACACCACCATCTACAACCACAACCACCCCCTGTCATCATAATCTCATACTTCTTCTCCGACAAGACCATCACTGGCCTCCTGCTTCTTCCCCAGAAAGACCACCACCGACCTCAACATGTTCTCCAAAAAGAATGTCGTCATTTCCTTTTCTTGTTCCTTTCTTCTTCCTCCAAGCAACCCAACCCTACTAACAACCACCATTATGAGGCAACTTACAACTCAAATTGTTTCCTGTAACCCAACCTACTGCTCCCCCAACCATTTCCATTCCCTTTCTCCTTTTTTTGAATCCATGGAAGAATAGAGATCTGGAAAAAAGACGAAGCCACTGAGGAAAAAAATCAAACTTTGGTAAATTGATTTCAAACTAAAATTACACACACAAGCACACACATTTTGCCTGCCTTTATCTTGGCAATCAGAGGGGCTATACCAGATATGTTTGGGTCTATCAAGACCATGCTGATTGAGACTTTCGACGAGCGTTATGTCGCCGTCACCGAGGTTGTTGTTGTCGTATCTGTTACTGCTGCGAGACCACACGGGGTGATTCGTTATGGTACCGGTAATTCAACAACACGAAGCCACCAGAGTTTGATGGGACCCAAGACCCGGTTGTCGTGAAGTTGGATTTCCGATGTTGAGGGTTGTTTTTACACTTGCTCCTGTCCGAAGAATTTGAGGGTTCGTTTCGCGTTGAACCTGCTTCGCTTAGGAGCGAAGGATTAGTGGAAATTTGTAACGGCTGACTATTCTCTCGCAGAGCGTACTGCAGTGACATGGGCGAGATTTACTGAGATGTTTAGAGATGAGTTCGTACCAGTGGTTGTGTGTGTGTGTGAGAGAGAGAGAGAGAGAGAGGTTGGCCCAAGAGTTCCTGTCTTTCAAGAAGAAGACAGAGACGGTGACTAAGATCACCAGGATGTTTCATGTGAGGACTGTGTTTTGTCCTAAGCATGTGTCGACTGAGCAGACACATGTGAGTCAGTATCTGAGTATTCTAAGGAGGGATATCCATGAGTTCATGGCGAACACTTCGTATCGAACATTGTCTGAGTTACAGACCAATGCCAGGCGGAGAGAGATCTAGTTGGAGACCCAGGTGAATGAATCATAACCACAACAATCAAGTGTCCCAACACTTCGTGGTTCGGGATTATATTTGACCAAGTTGCAAAAATAAGCTTGGAGTTTGGTAAATGAATCATCTTTGGTACCCATTAACAATGAGTGCATGCTATTTTCCCCGCCAAGCCTGTTGGTATGTGATATTAAATTTGTATTTTGAATTCATATCCCTAACAATCTCACCATCCAGACTCTACTATAATCCCCAACCATAACCACAAAAATCAAGTGGCCCAACACTTTTTTGTTTGCTTGTCGATGTTGAGGATACAACTGTGTTGAAGAACATGTGTGTTCATCAATAATTTTTGTGACTTGGATAATTCCGTAAAAAGTTTTGATTCCCATTATCCCTATCAACCAAGAACTATTTTTTTCATAACAAACAACCTTGAACCTTGCTTTGGTCGATTTACTTGTCTTATACTGAAAACCTCCTTCAATGATTTTTTTCCCAATCGCTACTTTAAGCTCATTAGGGATGAGCATTAGGACCGCCGAAACCAGAACCGGGCCGGAACCGAAACCGGAATTGGTAACTAGGTCCGGTTACCGGTTCTCTATTTTTATGAAAACCGGTCCGAGTTCTAAAAACCGGAACCGGTTTGACAATTTTTCTATTTTTTAAAATGTGCATAACTCACTCATATTAAGTCAGAATTATTTGATATTTTTTCCAACATGTAATTTGGAGTTTGTAATTCATTTTTGACCATACAAACATATGTTTTGGTTATATATTCAATCAGACACATGCCCCGAAAGAAAGAATATCGATGATGTGTTTTTTCTATTCCATAATTTCTTTTTGTTTTTTTGAATCTATCTAATTTTTTTAAATGTGCATAACTAATTAATATGACGTTAGAATTACTTAATTTTTTTCCACCATGTAATTCGGTGTTTGTACTTCATTTTAGACTATAAAAATACACATTTTAGTTAGATATTGAATTAGTTATACACCTCGGAAGCCAACATATCAATGTTGCGTATTTTCTGTTTCAACATTTTTTTTTGGAATTTGTCCCGCTTTTAAAATGCGCATAACTCACTCATATGAAGTCGGAATTACTTGATTCTTTTTTCATCATGTAATTTAGTGTTTGTACTACAATTTACAATGTAAAAAGTCATAATTTGGTTAAATATTGAATCATTTACAAGCTCCGTAAAATAACATATCATCGATAATATTTAATCGGGTTCTAGTTCGAAAAATAACCGAAAAATCGGGACCGGAACCGGAAACGGCGCTAGAACCGGCGGTCCGGTTCCCGGTTTGTAACGACATAAATTTTCAAACCAAAATTTTCAATTTAAAAGAAACATTTACCACAGTAATAAAATCTCAAAATGTCACAATGTCAATCATCAAATCTCATAATCAAAGACTGTATATAAAACAAAATCCAGGATCCTCTAAATCATAACTCAAACTCTGATGTGTGTGTACAATCATGTCGGCGCCATCCCGTGATCCTGAGAAGTACCTGAAACACATAACACATAACACGATAAGCACGAAGCTTAGTGAGTTTACCCAAAATACCACATACAACTCTTTAGCCACTCGAGGCTATAACTCTGTATGACCCTCTGGTCAATGTGTCTTAGTGGGACCCTCCAGTCCCACAACTCTGGTGGACCCTCAAATCCTAACTCTGTGGACCCTCCTGTCCTAACTCTGTAAACTCTGAGTAATACACAACATAAATCACAAAGAAATAATGCAGGATATCACAATACACAGATAAGCACATAAGACATCTCAGTCACACGAAAATACCACTCATGGTAAAGTATAGTGAGAAGACTCACCTCGTGAGAATCGGATAACCCTGAACTCGTATCACCAGTCTAGCCTCCGCCTAACACACACAATAATTATCCCTAATTAATAGCTGCTCTCATGAAGCTAGACTAACCCTTCCAAATACTCATAGAAGGGTAAAAGACCATTTTACCCCTCCATGGCTCAATAGACCACACGTTGACCAAAACCCTAAAAGTCAACCAAAAGTCAACGGTAGAGAGTACGCTGCGCGTACCAACTCTCTACGATGGGCGTACTCAGCTGCCATGCAGATATCAGGGATGCTCGACCCCTATGTTGCGCGTACTAGGATTATGCCCAACGTAAGTCCCAGTTTTACTCTCCTCACATATTTAGTCTTAATCAGTTAAGACCTTGGCTCATATCACAGATCTGGACTCCCTAATATCTCTTAATCCATAAAGTCAGTGACTTTAAGCCTACGCATGGCTGAATAGGTCATAAACACTCAAAACACTCATCCTCTTTCCTCATAAAGCTCATAACTCATGCATGGCTTACTTCTAACATCCAAGATTGGATTTTTATGACTTTTACTCCACAAAATACACTAAAAGGGGGTTGATCAAGGTCTCTGGAGCTCCTTATCTCATAAAGTCTCCATCTTTTTGGGACAAAACCCTAAAATACTCCATATAAATGCACAACCAAAAGAGTGAGAAAGCTTGAAGCTTTATGCCTCTATGTGAAGCTTTCCACACAACTAAGCTCAGATCCAAAAGCCTAGACTCTCACTCCTTCTTCTCCAATGCTTCTTCTCCACTTCAAGAACACAAGATTACACTTACAAGCTCTCAAATGCACTTACAAGCTATAAGAACGATGATTTAGGGTTAGGAGGGTTTGGTGTCTGGGAATGGTGGCCAGGAATGAGGCCATCATATCCTTTATATAGGGGACCCACCAACAATTAGGCTTTTCATTCTGGGCCTAGTACCCCCCGCGTACCCTCTGGTACGCCCAACGTACTAGGTGGTCTCCGCGTCAAATGCACGCATATGAGTACGCTGAGCATACACTCTAGTACGCCCCGCGTACTTATTTACCACCTTTTTCTAACAAGGGCCAAAATGGACAAATGCTCAAAAGATCAAGGTTTACAGGGTATACCTGGACTTGGGATGTTACAATTCTCCCCCACTAGAATCAGACTTCGCCCTCAAAGTCATGCTCTGCAAATAAGTCTGGATGCTGCTCCCGCATCTTCGACTCCGGCTCCCAAGTCGACTCAGACCCTTTCTGATGCTGCCATTGGACTAGAACCAGGGGCACCTCCTTGTTTCTTAGAACCTTCACCCTTTGATCTAGAATCACGATCGGTCTCTCAATGTAATTCAGGATCGCATCAACCTGAATATCCTCTAGGGGTACAACTATTGTCTCATCGGCTACACACTTCCTCAACTGAGATACATGGAAAGTGTTATGAATCTGACCCAACTCCGCCGGTAGCTCCAACTGATATGCTACTCTGCCTACTCTGGCGGTCACTCTAAAAGGACCGATGTATCGGGGCCCCAACTTGCCCCGCTTCCTGAATCGGATCACCCCTTTTCATGGGAATACCTTCAGGAGAACAAAATCTCCGACCTGGAATTCTAGCTCGGATCGCCGCCTGTCCGCATAACGTTTCTGGTGACTCTGGGCCGTCAGTAATCTCTGTCTAACCTGCTAAATCTGATCAGTCATCTTTAGCACTATCTTAGTGCTACCCATCACTCTCTGACCCACCTCTCCCCAACAAATAGGAGTCCGACACCTCCTCCCATATAAATGCTCAAAGGGAGGCATACTAATACTCGAATGGTGGCTGTTGTTGTAGGAAAACTCAGCCAGGGGTAAGTAAGTGTCCCAACTTCCTCCGAAGTCCATGACACAGGCACGCAGCATGTCCTCAAGTGTCTGAATCGTCTGCTCGCTATGCCCGTCCGTCTGCGGGTGGTACGCAGTACTAAAATGCAAGCGCGTGCCCAACTCCTCATGAAATTTCTTCCAAAATCTGGAAGTAAAGCGCACGTCTCGATCTGACACTATCGAGATCGGAACTCCATGCCGAGATACCACCTCTCTCACATAAATCTCGGCCAATCTCTCTGCAGAAGAGCTCTCACTAATAACAAGGAAGTGAGCAGTCTTCGTCAGTCGGTCCACAATCACCCAAATCGCGTCAACTCCACGCGCAGTCCTCGGTAACTTGGTGATAAAGTCCATAGAGATCTCTTCCCACTTCCACTGGGAATCTCCAGAGGTTGCAATGGACCATGAGGACGCTGGTGCTCTGTCTTGACCCGACGGCATGTCGAGCACCTCTCAACTACCCAAGCAACATCCCGCTTCATACAGGGTCACCGGTAATCTCTCTTCAGGTCCAAATACATCTTATTAGCCTCGAGATGGATCGAGAATTTCGATCTATGCGCCTCTTCCATCAGTATACGTTGAGCTCCGCCCGTAAAGGGCACCCAAATCCGCCCTCGGAAAGTCATAAGTCCTCGGCTATCCGTCGCAAACTCGGACACCTGTCCAATCACCTGCTCCCTCTTGCGGTTTTCCGGTCTCACGGCCTCCACCTGAGCCTCTCGAATGGTATCTAAGACTGGAGTCATCACCGTCATCCTCATACACACATCTTGGATCGGAGCACTCTCTGCTCTGCGGCTCAGGGCGTCGGCTACCACGTTAGCCTTGCCCTGATGATACAGGATCTCACAGTCATAATCTTTCACCAAATCTAACCATCTCCTCTGTCTCATGTTTAGGTTGGGCAGATCCATGAGATACTTCAGGCTCTTATGGTCCGTGTATGTGGTACACCGAACCCCGTACAAATAATTGCGTCAGATCTTGAGAGCGAACACCACCGCCCCTAACTCCAAATCATGGGTGGGATACCTCTGAAGGATTTTGAGCATTCTAACACTTCCTAAGTGTACATGCAACCCTAATAAACCTTGGATCTATGTTTGTCTAAAATTCATGCAAGATGATTTCCAAGGTTCATGATCCTATCTAGCATACATGGGGAACATTTTAACTTAAATGTAAGATAGAATAACATACCTTGTTGTTGGTTTGTATTCCTTGAAACCTTGTGATCCTAGCACCCCAAGTGTGATGCCTCAAATACTTCACACAACACCAAATGCTATGGAGTAAACTTGGAGAGAATGTATAACACACTAAAATCGGCTCTAGCCCTCTTGTTCTACTTAGTGTCACCGATTTTGGGAGATGTCACATGGTTTATATAGTGTGTTGCATTAGGTAAACCCTAATGTAACATGACTCTTCATTTCCATGATCCATGGATTAACTCCATGGAGCATCCTATGGGTGGAACCCAACTTGATAATCCATGGAGCCTCTTAGCCCACTATATAAGTTATGGATGATTTACATAATCAACCCATATATTTAATTAGTTATCTTTTGATCACTTAATTAATTCTAAATTAATTCTTGATCAAACTAATTAAATAATATTATTAATATATTAGAACTTATAATATATTAATAAACCATAAGTGTTATTTCTCTCATTTAGTTTATCCAATGCATGGTGCCATGCAACCCAAATGTACCATGCCAGGTCGGGTCAAGTACATACCAGAAATAGTTATGGACTTAGACACCTTATCCAACAGTCTCCCACTTGGATAAGTCTAATAACTATAACTGCAAGTATGACTTCGGGAACCGATCGGCAATCGTAGCTCTTTCAAGGTCTCTCGGAACTGAGAAGATGATGATACGCCATTTAAGATAAGTGATCATATAATCCTCTGTTCTAGATATCAGCCGGACAAATACATGGAACAATGTCTTACTTATTGTCTAGCAGTTTGTTTCCCGATTTCCGATTTGTTTGACAAAGAACTTAATTGAACACATCAACTTAGTTCTGACCGGGCCCGGTACATAGGTCAAAATAAAATCATCGAGGGGCCCAGATATCAGCTTCTAATCCAAGAAGGAACAGATAAACTTCGACTCATATGTTTGCTCTACTACTTTTTGAATTATACACAAAAGCACGTTTTATAACATCGAGTTACCAATGCGTTTTCATAAAATCAATGCATAACCAACTCATAGGCAACAAATCATATCTCTAGGTTTGAAGACTTATATGATGTTACCATCTCATGATCACTCGAGATAAATTCCATGAAGTGATACCAGTGAGTGTGGGTTGATTCCAATACTCAGAACTTGTGAGTACTCATGAAGTGTTGTCCTAAAACTTGACACCTACAACCAACTTCATGACAGTCTTAATTCATATCTACTTCCAACATATGACCGACTGTGGAAAATTTGAATAATATGTAAAACAAAACATAATATTCTGGAAGTCAAAACATGCAAAAGAAATTATAGTAAACGATTGACAGAAGATAGCAACACTTTACTCATAAATAAACACAACTTTTATTCATCATCAAATGTCAATTACACTTTACAAATTTCCAAAATTATCTAACTACTAAAACTAATATCATCGTTTAGCCCTATGCTCTGAGCATGCTGAAGATGCTTAACCCGACTCAGTCCCTTCGTAAGGGGATCTGCTGGGTTCTCATCTGATGATACCCTCTTTGCCACGAGGATTCCTTCTTCTATGCGATGTCTGAGAAAGTGATATTTTCTGTCGATGTGTTTGGATCTCCCGTGATCCCTTGGTTCCTTGGCTAAGGCAACATCACTTTCACTATCACAGAAAATTTCCATAGGCTCCTTTATAGCTGGTACAACTCCAAGGTCTCCAATGAAGTTCTTCAGCCATATTGCCTCCTTTGCTGCCTCGCTCGCTGCTATATACTCTGATTCACAAGTAGAATCAGCTACTGTCTCCTGCTTGGAAGTCTTCCAAGTGATTGCTCCTCCGTTTAGGGTAAAGACCCAGCCCGACTGAGAGCAGAAATTATCCCTATCAGTCTGGAAGCCAGCATCACTATACCCTACAACTCTCAAGTCATCACTCCCACCGAGGGTAAGGACCCAGTCCTTAGTCCTCCGTAGGTACTTGAGGATATTCTTTACCGCAGTCCAGTGTGCCTTGCCAGGGTTCCCCTGATACCTGCTAACCATGCTCAAGGCAAAGGCTACATCAGGTCGAGTACAAGTCATAGCATACATGATCGATCCTACAGCCGAAGCATAAGGCACTCGACTCATTTCTGTTATCTCAGCCTCAGTACTCGGGCTTTGAGTCTTACTCAATCTGGCGTTACACTGAATAGGTAACTCTCCCTTTTTGGAGTCCTGCATGCTGAATCTCTTCAGCACCTTATCCAAGTAGGTACTCTGACTAAGTCCAATTAGTCTTTTACTCCGGTCTCTCAAGATCCTTATCCGTAGAATATAGGCAGCTTCTCCTAGGTTCTTCATAGAGAAACACTTCCCAAGCCAGGACTTAACTTCCTGTAGAGTTGGGATGTCATTTTCTATGAGTAGTATGTCATCCACATACAATACCAAAAAGCTAACTATACTCCCACTAGCCTTGACATATACACAAGATTCATCTTTACTCCTAGAAAAGCCAAACTCTTTGACTTTCTCATCAAAGCAAAGATTCCATCTGCGAGGTGCTTGCTTTAATCCATAAACGGATTTCTCAAGCTTACACACTCTATTAGGGTACTCTGTATTGACAAAACCCTCTGGCTGACTCATGTAAACATCCTCAGCCAACTTTCCATTAAGGAAAGCGGTTTTGACATCCATTTGCCATATTTCATAGTCATGAAATGCAGCTATGGCTAACATAACCCTAATAGACTTAATCTTGGCTACTGGAGAAAAGGTCTCATCATAATCAACTCCCGGAGTTTGAGAGAAGCCCTCTGCAACCAGTCGTGCCTTATAAGTGTGTACATTACCGTCCATGTCGGTCTTCTTCTTGAAGATCCATTTGCACCCTACAGTCTTACGACATGGTACATTCTGAACCAAGTTCCAAACTTGATTGTCATACATGGACTGTATCTCGCTGTCCATTGCCTCTTTCCACTTGGCTGACTCAGGGCCTGCCATGGCTTCCGCGTAACTGTTAGGTTCATCCAGCCCTACTAGTGTCTCATCACTAATAAGTGTATCACCTTCACAGTAATATGGAATCCATATTAATGCTCAGGTGCATTCCTAACTCTTGTGGAATGCCTCAGAGGTACATACTCGTCAATTGGCTCAACAGGAGTTTCCTCCTCAAGTTGAGTGCTAGGGTTTGAAGTTCCTTCACCACTTGACTCTTGAATTTCTTCAAGGTCAACTTGCCTCCCACTGTTTCCTTGGCTTTTGAACTCTCTTTCTCGAAAGAGAGGCCTCCTAGCTACAAAGACCACATTCTCACTAGGTCTGTAGAAGAGGTAACCAAAGAATTTCTGTGGGTAGCTGATGAAAATACACCTCTCACTTCGAGGTTCGAGCTTATCATGAGTCTCGCGTCTCACAAAAGCCTCGCAACCCCAAATCTTGATGTGGTCTAGTTTGGGTACTTTACCAGTCCACATCTCATGAGGTGTTTTGGCAACTTTCTTTGTAGGGACTAGATTAAGGATATGGGCGGCAGTCTCTAAGGCATACCCCCAAAATGAGATTGGTAGTGAAGCCCGACTCATCATGGAACGAACCATATCCAACAAGGTTTGATTACGCCTCTCAGCCACACCATTCAACTGCGGTGTCCTGAGAGGTGTCAATTGTGAGACAATCCCACATTCCCTAAGATAGTCGAGGAACTCTGAACTAAGATACTCACCACCTCGATCGGATCGAAGCATCTTAATGTTCCTACCCAATTGATTCTCGACTTCCTGTTTAAACTCTTTAAACCTCTCAAAAGTCTCTGACTTATGCTTGATTAAGTAGACATATCCATATCTACTGTAATCATCAGTAAAAGTCAAATAATAACGATTAGCATCCCTTGTGGCATGTTTGAAGGGCCCACACACATCCGTGTGTATAAGATCCAACAAACCTTCACCCCTCTCACAAGAACCTGTGAAGGGTGACTTTGTCATTTTTCCAAGTAAGCATGATTCGCAACTATCATCTGACTTTAGGTCAAATGACTCCAATACTCCATCCTTTTGGAGTTGGCCTATGCGTTTCTTGCTTATATGTCCAAGACGACAATGCCATAATGATGCTTTATCCAAGTTATTATCATTAACAGAATCAATACACAATACATTATTTCCTAAGTTATCAACCACAGATACAGTTTCATACACACCATCACAAGGTAATGCTTTAAAATAAAGAACATTATTAAAGAAAGCATTAATCGAACCAACTTCATTATCAAATGAAAAGGTGAAACCTTGTTTATACAATGCATGAAAGGAAATAATATTTCTTGCCATTTCTGGCGAATAACAACATTTATTCAAATCTAAACTAAACCCACTACTTAGCGATAAAGTATAAACTCCAATCTTGGTGACATGTAAAGCTTTCCTATTCTCCATGATTAAGTTTATTCTTCCATGCTCCACATTCTCACTTCTTCTTAGTCCCTGCAAATCAGAACAGATATGAATACCACAACCGGTATCAAGGACCCAAGAGTTAGAATGGGGTGAGTTATTAGATAAGATAGTGTAAATACCTGCATGGTTGGGTTTTACTTTCCCATCCTTCACATCTTGCTGGTACTTTGGGCAGTTCCGCTTCCAATGTGACTTTTCATGGCAATAAAAGCATACAGCCTCTTTAGGGTCAGAAGAAGGAGTGACGAAACCTTTCTTGATTCCATTTGAAGAGGAGCCTTCAAGGGTCTTACCCTTGGTACCCTTCGAGGGGCTCTTCCTCTTCTTACCCTTCCTTTTCCCGATTGCCAAGACAGGGGCGGAGTTGGTAGGAGTAGGAGTAACAACCAACTTACCCTTAAGACCGCTTTCCGTGGTCTTTAGGAGTCCTTGAAGTTTGCTGAGTGTGACCTCTTCCTTATTCATGTGATATGTCATGCGGAATTGATCATAGCACGAGGTTAAGGAGTGCAAAAGGATATCTATTGCAAGCTCCTCGGGGAAGTTCACATTAAGCTTCAGCAGACGGTCCACAAATCTTTGCATTTTCTGCATGTGGCCCGTGATGGGTTCACCATCCTTCATTCGGGTTGTTATCATGGAGGAGATGATTTCATACCTCTCTTGTCGGGCACTTTGATGGTATCTTTCCATCAAGTCTTGGTGCATTTCAAAAGGGTAGAAGTCCTCGTAGGACTTTTGGAGTTCTGCTGTCATGGAGGCCATCATGATGCATGCCACTTTGGTGGCATCCCTTTCATGTGCCCAGAAGTCAGCGATCTCCTGGGGAGTTGCAGTGGTCTCATCAATCTCTTTAAGCTCCTTATCGAGGACATATTCCTTGTCCTCGTAGCGGGTAATCATCCTGATGTTTCTGATCCATTCATTGAAGTTGGATCCATCAAAAGTGACTTTCCCACACAAGTTCATAAGGGTAAAGGAGCCATTAGGATTAGAGCCAGAAGCAGCATTGTTTGAAGACATCTGAGCAAGAAGAAAAACAAGATTAGTTTAGATATAAATATAGTCCTTAATAAAAACACCCAAATGTGATATTAAGGCTAGGACCCAATCACAATATATTATACTTAGAAGAGGTATGCCGTAATCTAAGTAATAACATATTTGAAAGGTAGGTGAATGACGATTCACCAATTTCCACCAAAAACGAAATATTAATATATTAAGTTTCTAATTTGGTTCTTAGAAATTCCTAGATTCTTTTGAGATTCAATGAACTTTTTCAAAGGCATGTTTCAATCTCGAGTGTGCCCTCCAAGTTTTGTGACTGGGATACCGAGGATCACAAAACGAGGTGTGAAGTAACCATGCAAATCACTTGGTACCCTCAATGTTTATTACTCAATCGATGTGTCGGTTAACCACACGCGCTCCACCGACCTATAATAAACTTTAAGTCACCCTTTACCTACCTTGTTAAGTCCAAGTTAGTGTGTCGGTTAACCACACACGCTCCACTAACGACTTAAACAAAGTGTAAAGTGTAATTTCATGGATTAGCACCTTATTCACATTTTCCTAAAGTAACTAAGATTGGGAATTTAATAAAACATTTAGTTACTTTATAATATTCATTATACTTTTAATGAGAATTTATAAGTCCTTGTCCTACCCGTTCGGCTAACGACCCTCCACCGATCAAGGAAGCGGTGGGTGAGAGTGGACACCCATTAAGTTGCCATTTTATAGGCAACAACCTTATACCCCCTTATAGACCGGCTTCGTGAATGAGGCGTACTAGCGGTAAGACGACTTGATATTATACATATATATATATATATATATATATATATATATATATATATTATTAACTTATAATATTATAAAGTATAAGGGTTGAATTTTAACTTTTAAAATTCTAAGGGTGGGAACTAAAGTTTTAATCATGACTTTACTTGTTCCAAAACTTGAGGGCAAGTTTTGTAAACTTTCAAAACTTTTCATTTCTTATAACTTATGAATTAATTGAGTATTAAAAATGAAGACTCTTCATTTTTATAACCCTTTTGTTCTTTTAATGGCTTTTATTAAAGTGTGACCTTTGGTTTTCCATAACTTGAGGACAAGTTATGGACTCCATTAAAACACATAATGATCATAAATTAAACTACCAAGTAGGTTACAAACAATTCCTATGATCATCTAATCTTCATAAGTTCAAGAACATGAATATGAACATTTCAAGAATCATAAATTACTCTTAAAACGTGTAATTTTTGATAATTGTCATTGTAAATGGATTAGCATAAACATTACACCATCTAAAACAAGTTTTAAAGCACCAAAACAGTTTAGGGTCATGTTTCTAGTCCATTTCCAGCAACAAAAGTCGAAAATCTGCTGTCAGGGCCTCCTACTCGTCGAGTGCATGAACCTACTCGACGAGTAGGATGAATTTTCACTTGGACTCGTCGAGTCCCCCCATGGACTCGGCGAGTCCAGTCGTAAGACAGCAAGCAGTTTCGATTTTTAACATATTTTTGCACAAATAACAAACAAACAAGCCTAGGCTCTGATACCACTGAAGGGTTTTGAGCATTCTAACACTTCCTAAGTGTACATGCAACCCTAATAAACCTTGGATCTATGTTTGTCTAAAATTCATGCAAGATGATTTCCAAGGTTCATGATCCTATCTAGCATACATGGGGAACATTTTAACTTAAATGTAAGATAGAATAACATACCTTGTTGTTGGTTTGTATTCCTTGAAACCTTGTGATCCTAGCACCCCAAGTGTGATGCCTCAAATGCTTCACACAACACCAAATGCTATGGAGTAAACTTGGAGAGAATGTATAACACACTAAAATCGGCTCTAGCCCTCTTGTTCTACTTAGTGTCACCGATTTTGGGAGATGTCACATGGTTTATATAGTGTATTGCATTAGGTAAACCCTAATGTAACATGACTCTTCATTTCCATGATCCATGGATTAACTCCATGGAGCATCCTATGGGTGGAACCCAACTTGATAATCCATGGAGCCTCTTAGCCCACTATATAAGTTATGGATGATTTACATAATCAACCCATATATTTAATTAGTTATCTTTTGATCACTTAATTAATTCTAAATTAATTCTTGATCAAACTAATTAAATAATATTATTAATATATTAGAACTTATAATATATTAATAAACCATAAGCGTTATTTCTCTCATTTAGTTTATCCAATGCATGGTGCCATGCAACCCAAATGGACCATGCCGGGTCGGGTCAAGTACATACCAGAAATAGTTATGGACTTAGACACCTTATCCAACAACCTCGTCTCATGAGGCTTCAGCTGCCTCGACACATAGGCTATCATGTGACCCCTCTGCATCAATACTGCACCCATCCCTGAGATAGACGCATCACAATAAACCACAAAGTCCTCCACTCCCTCCGGAAGAGCTAGCACCGGAGCTTCACATAATCTCTGGCGAAGAGTCTCGAATGATGCCTGCTGCTCAGGCCCCCAAACAAACATAACGCCCTTCCGGGTCAATCTGGTGAGAGGAACCGCAATCTTGGATAAATCCCTGATAAATCTCCGATAGTATCCGGCCAATCCCAGAAAACTCCTGATCTCGGATGGGGACCTCGACACCTCCCATCGCATGACTACCTCAATCTTGGCCGGGTCGACCAATATCCCATTCTGATTAATGAGATGTCCTAGGAACTGGACCTCTCGTAACCAGAATTCACACTTGGAGAATTTGGCATACAACCTCTCCGATCTCAAAACTCCAAGAATCTCTCTCAGATGCTCCTCGTGCTGCTCTCTGGATCTCGAATAAACCAAGATATCGTCGATGAACATGATCACCAATCGATCCAACATAGGCTTGCACACCCGGTTCATGAGATCCATGAATGCCGCCAGTGCGTTGGTGAGCCCAAAAGGCATCACCACGAACTCGTAATGCCCAAAACGAGTCCTAAAGGCCGTCTTCTGGATATCCTCCTCACGGACTCTCATATGATGATATCCAGACCTCAAATCGATCTTAGAAAACCAAGACGCGCCCTGCAACTTGTCGAACAAATCGTCAATCCTTGGAAGTGGATAACGATTCTTGACCGTCAGCTTGTTTAGCTCCCGGTAATCAATGCACATCCGGTGTGAACCATCCTTTCCCCAGCAGCTCTTGGAGCAGTGAGGATAACTCCTGCGTATCTGGTGGCGCACGGTGATAAGGTGCCTTGGCGATAGGTGCCGCTCCCGAAACCAAATCAATTCGGAACTCCACTTGCCTCTCAGGAGGCACACCTGGTAACTCCTCGGGAAAGACATTCGGGAACTCACTCACTATTGGAACCTCGGAGATAGAACTCAGTCTCTCCGTAGCAGCTCGTGTGTCCATCACATACGCTAAAAAGCCTCTGCAACCCTGCTGTAGACTCTGCCTTGCTCTGGCAGCCGAACAGAATGCTGACCCAGATTGGGTACCCTAGCCATATACTGTAAGAACTCCCCCACTAGGGTCTCGTATTGTCACCAACTGACGCTCGCAGTCGATTACAACTCCAAACCGGCTCAACCAGTCCATGCCCACAATGAGACATACATCACCCATCGCGATCGGTACCAGATCTATCGGAAACTCAACACCAAAAATCTCGAGCACACATCCCTGAATCACATCAGTGGTAAACACCGCATGCTCATCGGCTATAGAAACTCTCAGAGGTCGACTCAGCGACTCACGCCGGATACTGATGTGGCGACTAAATGCTAATGATACGAAAGATAGACTCGCACCCGAGTCAAATAACACTAAAGCAGGTACAAAACTCACAAGAAAAGTACCTAAGCATAACACAATATAAGCACAAATAGCTCAAAATAGAATAAACAAAGGAATACATACTGACCACGACATTAGGTGCTACGCGGACCTCCTCCGCTGTCAGCTGGAAGGCTCTCCCACGAACCTTCGACGCCTCGGCCTTCACGGGCTGACTCTCGGTAGCTCGAATAGCAACAGGTGCGGATCTCTATGCTGATCCCTGAAGAAGCTGGGGGCACTCGGCCTTCCGATGGCCGGTCTAGTTGTAGTGAAAACAGACTGCAAACCCCTTGGGGAAATCCTTCACCATGTGCCCCTCCTTGCCACACTTGTAGCAAGACCCCGCTCGACATATCCCCTCATGACCCTTGCCGCACTTCCCACATGTGCGGACCTTATGGCCTCCTGACCTCAAATCTGCGGGCTTAGCCCGCTTGGCTACCGGCTGAGACTGTGACGGCCGCCGGTCTCTCCCATGAGACTCCGCCTCCTCCCTGGCCTGAGTCTCTAACTCAATCTCCCTCTTGCGGGCATTTTCCTGAAGCTCAACAAATGACCGATAATACGAGTTCGCCACGAACTCACGAATATCCCTCCTCATAATGCTCAAATACCGACTCATACGTGCCTGCTCGGTAGACACATGCTCAGGGCAGAACGACGCCCTCTTATGAAACATCCTCGTAATCACTGTCACAGACTCTGTCTTCTGCTTGAGAGACAGGAACTCCTAGTCCAATCTTTCCCTCTCTACCGGGGGAACATACTCATCTCGAAACATCGATGTAAATCTCTCCATGTCACTGCAGTGTGCTCTGCAGGAGTGTAACTGGCTGTCACAAACTTCCACCAGTCCTTCGCCCCCAAGTGAAGTTGGTTCAAAGCGAACCGTACCCTCAAGTGATCCGGACATGAACAAGTGTAGAAACACCCCTCGATATCAGAGATCCATCTCATCGCAACAATTGGATCCTGAGTCCCATCAAACTCTGGTGGCTTCGTGTTGCTGAACTCCCGGTACAGTAACGAGTCACCTCCCTGAGGCCTAGCAGCGGTGACAGCTGCAGTGGCGGCAGCATCAGCAGCCTCAGTGATAGCAGCGTATCGCTCATCAAACGTCTCAATCAGGGTGGTCTTAATAGACCCAAACATCTCGGGAATCTCTGCTCGGATACCTGTGGCCACCTCCTTGTGAATCATCCTCTGAATCTCATCATCACTAGTCCCACTGCCTCCAGGGTTGTGGCATGTACCCACCATGAATTCTCTGAAACACAACACAAAATCATCAGAGACTCGCTCGAGCATACTCACACTCGATCACCCATCCCTACTTGTTCCTTAGCTTCCTAAGGATTCTTACTTGGGTTGCATACAGATCTGGTGTTTTCAGTAGTACGGGCCTAATACTACCTTCCACACCCGGCCTGTAGTCACCCCAAGTCCTCCTCCTAGGATTCTAATTCCCATGTACTCTATCTCTCACAAAGCGCATATTACTCTCGCAGCAGACCTCGCACAAGCTCATCTAGGTGATCTCTGCTAAATACTCATACTCAAAGCAAATCATAGATAGCAGCAACTCCTAGGCTAAGGCATCACAAATCAGGCCACTCTAGTCCTAACATATGAAATACCTAGCCTACTCTCTAGCATGCATAATATCTCATTAAAATATATCATAAAATATCTCATGACACAAAAGTAAGGGTATTTTGGGAAATCACCATTCGGGCTCTAGCTGATTGTGCACACTGTTCCAACTCGTTTTCTCTTAAACTCTTTCCCATTTTTGAAAAATTCTTTGTTTTTGAAAAATTCTTTCTTTTTGAAAATTTTTCTCAAATCCTCAGTTTGAGTCCAAACACACCCGGAGGTGCATCTGAATCCCTCAAACCAAGGCTTTGATAGCAACTTGTAACGACGTAAATTTTCAAACCAAAATTTTCAATTTAAAAGAAACATTTACCACAGTAATAAAATCTCAAAATGTCACAATGTCAATCATCAAATCTCATAATCAAAGACTATATATAAAAAAAAACTCCAGGATCCTCTAAATCATAACTCAAACTCGGATGTGTGTGTACAATCATGCCAGCGCCCTCCCGTGATCCTGAGAAGTACCTAAAACAGATAACACATAACACGGTAAGCACGAAGCTTAGTGATTTTCCCCAAAATACCACATACAACTCTTTAGCCACTGGAGGCTATAACTCTGTATGACCCTCCGGTCAATGTGTCGCAGTGGGACCCTCCAGTCCTACAACTCTGGTGGACCCTCCGGTCCTAACTCTGTAAACTCTGAGTAATACACAGCATAAATCACAAAGAAATAATGCAGGATATCACAATATACAGATAAGCACATAAGACATCTCAGTCACACGAAAATACCACTCATGGTAAAGTATAGTGAGAAGACTCACCTCGTGAGAATCGGATAACCCTGAACTCGTATCACCAGTCTAGCCTCCGCCTAACACACACAATAATTATCCCTAATTAATAGCTGCTCTCATGAAACTAGACTAACCCTTCCAAATACTCACAAAAGGGTAAAAGACCATTTTACCCCTCCATGGCTCAATAAACCACACGTTGACCAAAACCCTAAAAGTCAACCAAAAGTCAACGACAGAGAGTACGTTGCGCGTACCAACTCTCTACGTTGGGCATACTCAGCTTCCATGCAGGTATCAGGGATGCTCGACCCCTACGTTGCGCGTACTAGGATTACGCCCATCGTAAGTCCTAGTTTCACTCTTCTCACATATATGGTCTTAATCAGTTAAGACCTTGGCTCATATCACAGATCTGGACTCCCTAATATCTCTTAATCCATAAAGTCAGTGACTTTAAGCCTATGCATGGCTGAATAGGTCATAAACACTCATCCTCTTTCCTCATAAAGCTCATAACTCATGCATGGCTTACTTCTAACGTCCAAGATTGGATTTTTATGACTTTACTCCACAAAATACACTAAAAGGGGGTTGATCAAGGTCTTTGGAGCTCCTTATCTCATAAAGTCTCCATCTTTTTGGGATAAAACCCTAAAATACTCCATATAAATGCACAACTAAAAGAGTGAGAAAGCTTGAAGCTTTATACCTCTATGTGAAGCTTTCCACACAGCTAAGCTCAGATCCAAAAGCTTGGACTCTCACTCCTTCTTCTCCAAGGCTTCTTCTCCACTTCAAGAACACAAGATTACACTCACAAGCTCTCAAATGTACTCACAAGCTATAATAACGATGATTTAGGGTTAGGAGGGTTTGGTGTCTGGGAATGGTGGCCAGGAATGAGGCCATCATATCCTTTATATAGGGGACTCACCAACAATTAGGGTTTTCATTCTGGGCCTAGTATGCCCAGCATACTAGGTGGTCTCCGCGTCAGATGCATGCATATGAGTACGCTGAGCGTACACTCTAGTACCCCCTGTGTACTCATTTACCACCTTTTTCTAACAAGGGCCAAAATGGACAAATGCTCAAAAGATCAAGGTTTACAAGGTATACCTGGACTTGGGATGTTACATGGTTCTTATAATACAGAGAAACCGGTTTCGGTTCCGAAGCGGTCCGGTTCTAAAGCTCATCCCTAAAGCTCATCTTTGATTGAGAATATTTGTAGAATTATGATCTTTTAACTAGGGTCTAGCCTCTATGATTGAATATTGACTAGGGTATACTATACCGACATCGTTAACCTAAACTTGTTGTTGGTGTTCGATAGTATCATGTGCACCCACATCATTAAGATATGTGCCAACATCATCATCACCAACATATTTATATTTGCACCATATAATTTTGAGGATCCTCATAGTGAATCGATGAGTGCACCATACTTTTAGTTTTAGTAGCACTATGAAACTGAGGTACTCTTGGAGTAATAAAAGTACCTATTAGGTTGTTTCTCCCTTCTCCACTAGATATATTTGAACCATATGTTTTTCATCTATCGTCACCTTCTTTAGCACCATCACCTTCATCAACCACCACATAAACATTCATAGGTTCTCCTCCGACCACATTCATTAACTTGATCAAGTGTCTAACATCACTATCATCAACTATGGGTATATAATAATGTTTTTTAGGATGTTGGAAAGTAAGACTAATAGTAGATTTTGATAAAAGAAAAATTGCTAAAATTAGTATTTTCCGAAAATTCACACCGAAATTGAACATTCTAGAAATTCCTAGAAATTCCCCTCGACAAAACATATATTAGTTGATAATCAACTATCTCTCACCATGGGATGTTGCAACCACAACGGAATATTTAGTAGAACTCATTTTAGTAAAAAAATATAACACAAAAAATTAGAAAAATTAGAAACACTCATAATCTAACCTTTTTTTGTAACACCCGTTTTGCAGGATGGGCCAGTGGTGATCTGAAGGAGTCAAGGTTTTGTTTTTGAGAAAAAGTATTATTCCTCTGACGTGGTTTATGGATTTCCATGGCGTGACATGACTTTTTATGATCGCGTTTTTATGGTGAGCACCACGACGTAGTGGCTGTGGCAGCCCAAGCCCATGATCCTTTAGGGGTTTTCTGTATTTAAAGCCTCTAAATTCAAGGTTAGGGCAACTGTTGTGTGTAAAATGCACTAGTTTTAATCCTAATACTTCAAACACATATAAACACACGAAAGGCAGTGTACCTATCGTTTAACAATATAGTTCAAGAAGGCAGGGTATCGAACACAGGGAACGGTAACAATTAAACTAACTACTAGAATTATCTAAATAAAAACAAGCAATAAAAGAAGGGTTTTCTCTAGTTTTGCAAGACTAGAAACTTAAACAATTAACTAATACTCAAACTAGGACAACTAACAACTAAATCAAATAAGAAGTAACTAGATTCAATAATGAAAGAGACTTGTGTTCAGGTTCGACTCACTTGTTCCTATGGTTGATTTTATGTCAAGTGCAATGGATTAATTTGTCATTGGCTACCGATTAATGTGATTAGATTCATGTTCAATATTACTAATCCTTAGTAAACAAATTAATTCAAATAGTGGTCGATTGGTTAAACTAATACGTTTCCTAGTATTTTGATTCGGATCAAGTAAGACTTGTAATGTTGGTTAACTAATTGGCTAAATTAATCAACTCATGTATGGTTGTTCATCATACATGCTTACACATTGATGTACTTGTTTTCTAGTTAATCCTAGGTTCATGCTCACTAATACTAGGCATACAAAATTGTGTTCACAAATTCATATGATTCAAGTAATTAAGAAGATGTTCATGCGATGTCACACAACTTGATTTTTAACAGAAAACAATTATTATCAACACAGAAGGGTTTTTTACAAGCTTAGCAAGCAATTTACCAAATCAAAATTAATCCCAAACATAAAATCAAACCATAATCACAAGTTAATCTACCCTAAATAGAAGTGATGAGTTTTTAGCTCATATCTATAGCAACTAACATATCAAAAACGAAATGCAATGATAAATACATAATGTAAACAATAGATTAAGAAAAGAGAATGTGTTTTGCCTTTCGATCTCTTCTAAATTGGTCTCTAGGGTTGATCTTCGAATTCCAGAGCTTCAACAATACTTCCAATCGCAATTAGTCGCCAAAAGATCCAGTAAAAAGCTTTTGGTTTCGGGGATTAATGCCCTTTATATAGTTTTCTGAAAACAGGGGCAACTCTTCGAGTCCATAGACCGACTCGATGAGTCCATCACTTAAAACCCGTGTACGACAAGTCTTGATATGTTCGAGAATATTCCTATCTACTCGACGAGTTAAGGATCAACTCACCGAGTCCTTCACCTTTTAGCTTTATTTCTTCTTTCTTTGATTCCCGAGCTTCCGATTGCTAATCCCGCTTCCTTTTTCACTCGAGCATGTCTTTTATGCTGAAAATATAATTTAATCATAATTAAGTACCTTTTGTTCAAAAATTTAGACAAAATAGCCAAAAAGTATTAAGATATTATACTAAATATATGACTAAATATGCACATATCCAAATACCCCACACTTGACTTTTGCTTTCCCCCAAGCAAAACTGAATTTTAGCACACTAGCATCATATAAAACATTCCCAATCAAACCTAGCCATTATGCCAAGACCGCAATGCATGCATTTGTGTCTAATTTTTTCCTAAGGACCCCCTAATACTAAATACTTACAATCCTCATAAACACTCGCCCGCTTCTTTTGAACAATGCTCATTTTATGCATCCCTCCGAATCCATCTGCAAAAAACTTTCTTAACCTCAAGTCCTTTTTGATTAAACAACCAAGCATACATAAATTCTAGAAAAATTACATCCTTGATACCGCAATCGAGCTCTTTGAATTCTTCGCTTATTTGATCTTTGATCTCTTTGAATTCACCACCTTCTTTGTTTGGTTTTTGGTATCTTCAACTTTTTGAATTTCTTCAGAATTTTGATCTTTGAACTTTATACTTTACTTGCTCCAAAATTCTTTAACTTTTTGGTAATTTCTCTCTCTTTTTTTTACATGTTCCTCATTTTTTTTCACTCAAACCCTACATGCTTAAGCAAGGAGCTTAACTTCATCCTTTATTGGTTAAGGTATTAGTCGTATGTGCAATGACTACTTAAGTTATCTTGGATTCATTTCTGGTACACGATGCTAAACATATTGCATCCCTCAAACTAAGTGAGGTTATGTTTTTGTCCCATGATTTCACTAGAATAAAGGGGGCCACAAATGCACTAGAACGTATATAGGCTCAACTAAACATTTGGGTCTTCAAAGAATCATCAAACACAATACTAGCATGAATCCTACTTCCTTTACCAAAATTTTCTAAATTAACCTAGCAATTTATATGCAAAAACTTTTAAAATTGACTAAAATTCTAAATTAACTAATATAACCAACCCCCTACCCCACACTTAATTTATGCAATGTCCCCATTGAATATTATGCATGATAAAAACATAAAAGTAAAGAGGGAATTGGAACAAAATCCCGTGGGATAGTAGTGGCGAGGTTGATCTTCTTCATTTAAAGCTCCATCTTCAATTGACTTTGGGCATTGGAACAACTTATCCATACCTCGGGCATCAAATCTTGTGTGTACAGCTCCAAATATAAAGGAATAAGCTCTTGGAAATGCTCGGAAAATAATCATCAAATAATATAATAAAAAACAGCGTCAAAGGGCATCGAATCATCAAGCGGAAAATAAGAGGTTGAGAAACTCATCGAGTCCATGTGGAGACTCGGCGAGTAATCTTTATAACAGCAGAAAAGTCGCATTTTTTCACTTGGACTCGTCGAGTTCTAGATATGGACTCGACGAGTAGGCACTGTATGGGCAAAAATTCTCTTCTGCTTCAGGTCCGTTTCTAGGGTGTTTGGTTAATATCAAAGTGATACTTTCCCTCATTTTTCTTCAGTAAATAAGCACTCTTTAACCCCTTTCATGATTGGACTCATACTCGGACTCAAAACTCCTATTCTTCTCTCCTAGACTCGATTTTTTCTTGTTCACTTCTCACACTCAATTCGTGCACTTATTCTCTCACCCTTAAACTAAAAATATCAAAAACAAACACACGTAATAAACAAGGAAAACAAACTTAAAAACCTACTTACTAATTTTTCAAACATTAACCAAACATATGAAAACACACCAAGCAAAATAAGAAAAAATGTCTTAAACAACCACACAAAAATAAATATAAAATCAAAAAGGATAATTATTCTTCATGGTCGTAAATGCACTTATTCTCTCACCCTTCGAGGCTCTTTATGGTCGTAAATGCAGATCGCCCCTATGCTGGGCTGAGGTGGGTGACACTCAACTAGCAAAAGGGAAATCCCCGGCCAGTGCTCTTACAGGACCCGAAATCATCCGTGAAATGACCGAAAAGATAGTCCAAATCAAAGCTCGAATTCAGGCATCGTGAGACCGACAGAAGAGTTATGCTGACAAGCGGCGAAAGCCATTAGGATTTCAAGTCCGGGATCATGTGTTGTTAAAGGTCTCTCCTTGGAAGGGAATGATTCACTTTGGGAAACAAGGAAAATTGAACCCGCGATAAATTGGACCGTTCGAGATTCTTGCCCGGATTGGTCCAGTGGCTTACAAGCTGCAGCTACCTGCCGAGCTCAGCAACGTACACCCAGTGTTCCATGTCTCGAATCTGAAAAAGTGTCTATCAGATGAAACCCTTGTCGTTCCTTTGGAAGAGATTGAGATAAACGAGAATCTCCTGTTCGTCGAAGAACCAGTCGAGATTATGGATAGGGAGGTGAAGCATACAAAGCAATGTCGTATTCCGATTGTGAAGGTTCGATGGAGCGGTAAACGTGGACCGGATTTCACGTGGGAACGTGAAGACCAAATGACGCAAAAGTACCCTCACTTATTCTTTCCTTCGTAAACCTAGTTTTCAAAAGAATTTCGGGACGAAATTCCCTCTAACGGGGGGGATGATGTCACAACTAGCATTTTAGCTAGGAAATTCTATTCTTGTGTAATCATTCAACCATTGTAAAACATATACTCTAAGTAAATATCACTCAGTGCTCATTTAAATTCACCTCTGATGTTCAACAACGAATCTGAAAACCCTAAGAACCCTGGTTTAAGTCCATATTGGACTAGGATTTCCTTATTGGGCCTAATGGACCAATAAGCATTCAATTCAACTATTTTGGGCTTGGAAACCCTATTTGGACTCTAAATGGACCCAATCCACAAATCTATAACATCTTGGACCATTTGGGCCTAGAATGATTCATTCTAACCCTAATGGGCCTTATTTGGCCATAACTAATCCAATTAACCCTAGTAAGCCATAAATCCATTCTTTTATGCCATTTTGGGCCGTGAATTTACCTAAAGGCCCAATAGGCCAAAAAATAATTATTGGACCTCATAATTTCGAGCCAAGGCTAGAAATGGGCCAAGCTAATCTACCTCCCTTCTCTTTAGCCCAATTTTGGCCCAAGTAAAAAAAAAAAAGAGAGAAATGGCTAATTATCCAAGCCATGCCACCTTACTAATACATGGAGGTAATCCATGCAAATTACCCACTAAACAAATACCCAATCCCATACATCTATGCATCTATCACATCTTAATCTCTCTTCCCTCTCTCTTTTTCTTCCTCTCGGCCGAAGGTAAGCACACACACACACAACATCAAACTCTCTCAAACACTCACAAGAAACCCTCCTTCCTTTCCTTTCTAATTTCCGAGATTTTGAGCATCTTCAAGAAGGTTTTCACCACCAAAAATCATCATTTCTTGGTAAGTCATTACCTATCCAAGTTATATAACGTCATTCTCATGTTAGATCACTCCTTCTAAGCAAATGTTTGGTGATCATACTCCTAGAAACCTCCTAAGTTCGAGATCCACTCAAGAAAGCTTGTTAGGATCAAAAATCTCTTCATCTCTTCTTCAAAACCGAAACATCAAAGCAAAGGTGAGGTCATACCCCCTTGTTTTCGGTTTTTACATGATTTTGGGGGAGAATACAAGTAAAATGTGTAGATCTATGTGTTATATGCATGTCTTGTGTGATTTCTTAGTTTATTTTCTAAAAATGTGTTAGATCTTAACAAATATTGAAGGGTCCAGTTAATGGTTTGGTCTAGGCTTTCATTGTAATAGTTTATTTTGAGTCTTTAGTGCATTTAGTGGGTTGTTTAGCAGTTTACGGCCTGATGATGAGTTTACGGCCGTAAGCCTGTTTACGGCCGTAAACCCAGTTTGCGGCCCAAGTCTTGTATAAATAGAGGAGTTGTAGGTCTTTGTAAGGTTGTTGATGCCATTGAGTTCATGGTTTATTCTGTCGAGTTGTACCAGACGTTTTTAGCAATAAACGTGTGCAAGCTTGATTTCTTTTCTTCTTCTACTCCTATTCTGGTTGCTTTTGATTGTTTGTTGCTTGATCATTGGTAAAGATTCGTTTCAGGACCTTACAATTGGTATCAGAGCAAAAACCGGTGTCAAGCTTCATTCAATCGAGTTTACGGCTGTTTAGATTGACATTCTTTACTGTTCGAGATTGGTTTTGGTGTTTTCGTCGTTAAGAAGATTGAATCTACTCGAAAAACGCACTTTCTGGGAGTTTACTGCCTAGATATTATGGCCGTAAACCCAGCTTACGACCGTAAACTCAAGAACATTCTTCAACCATAAACTGTGTTCTTGGACCGTAAACTTAACATCTTTATTAACCGTAAACTAATCTTCAATAACCGCAAACAGTTAGACTGTAATCACCCCAGCCGTAAACACCCAACCGTAAACTCAGTTTACGGCCGTAAACACTCAACCGTAAACACATCAACCGTAAACTCCTTTCTGATATTATTTTGCCTAAATTTCTGATGGAATCTCAAAGTCAAACTCATTTTCACGAACTTGATACTGTCATGGGCACACCTACGCGTATCCCAAGACTAATGTCTGCAGATGGTTTTCCTGAGTGGAAATACAGGATTGAAAAGTACATTAAAATGAAGGACTTTAAAGTCTGGAGAAACATCATCAAGGTCCCTGTTCGAATCACTATGACGGTTGGAGGAAAGGTGATTGAAAAAGCTGTTGAAAACTACACAGATGAAGAGTTTGAAAAGGTTGAAGAGCAGGAAAGGGCTTTAGCCACTCTAACCATGGCATTATCTCCTGATATTGCTCAAGGTTTCCGAGAGTATACTTCAGCTAAAGATTTGTGGGAAGCCCTAATTGAGCTAAATGAAGGTAATGAAGATATGAAGGAGAGTCGCCAGGACATGTTGCGACAAAAATTCAATATGTTCAACTACATTCCCGGAGAGACTCTGGAGGCGCAGCTGCAGCGGTTCACAACTCTCACTACTGACATGAACATATCTGGAATTTTCTTGACCAAGTCCGAGATAAAAAAGAAGCTTCTGAATGCAAACCTAATAACCTTGGATCTATGTTTGTCTAATAATCATGGAAAGTTGAATTCCAAGGTTATATTCCTATCTAGCATACATGGGGAACATTTTTAACTTGAATGAAAGATAGAATAACTTACCTTGTTGTTGATTATGATCCTTGAAACCTTGTGAGCCTAGCACCCCAAGTGTGATGCCTTAAATGCTTCACACAACACCAAATGCAAAGGAGTAAACTTTGAGAGAATCTTACACTTGCAAAATCGGCTCTATCCCTCTTGTTTCTTATGTGTAGCCTATTTTGGTGGAGAATGGGTTTCTTATATAGTGTTGACACATCTAGAGTTACACCATGTAAACCCTAATGTGTCATGACTCTTCATTTCCATGACCCATGGGTTTGTAACTCCCATGGAGCATCCATGGAGCATCCTATGGGTGGAACCCAACTTGATAATCCATGGAGCCTCTTAGCC
This sequence comes from Lactuca virosa, assembly GCF_052849685.1. Taxonomy (NCBI): domain Eukaryota; kingdom Viridiplantae; phylum Streptophyta; class Magnoliopsida; order Asterales; family Asteraceae; genus Lactuca; species Lactuca virosa. The sequence goes on along the minus strand of NC_136429.1, from coordinate 242,362,346 downwards.
CACTATATAATATATGGAAGATTTACATAATCTACCCATATATTTAATTAGTTATCTTTTGATCACTTAATTAATTCTAAATTAATTCTTGATCAAACTAATTAAATAATATTATTAATATATTAGAACTTATAATATATTAATAAACCATAAGTGTTATTTCTCTCATTTTAGTTTATCCAATTGCCATGCAACCCAAATGGACCATGCCGGGTCGGGTCAAGTACATACCAGAAATAGTTATGGACTTAGACACCTTATCCAACAGTCTCCCACTTGGATAAGTCTAATAACTATAACTGCAATACTTCAGGAACCGATCGGCAATCGTAGCTCTTTTAAGGTCTCTCGGAACTAAGAAGATGATGATACGTCATTTAAGATAAGTGATCATATAATACTCTGTTCTAGATATGAGCCGGACAAATACATGGAACAGTGTCTTACTTTGTGTCTAGCAGTTTGTTTCCCGATTTCCGATTTGTTTGACATAGAACTCAATTGAACACATCAACTTAGTTCTGACCGGGCCCGGTACATAGGTCAAAACAAAATCATCGAGGGGCCCAAATATCAGCTTCTAATCCAAGAAGGAACAGATAAACTTCGACTCATATGTTTGTTCTACCACTCATTGAATTATACACAAAAGCACGTTTTATGACATCGAGTTACCAATGCGTTAATGTACAATCAATGCATAACCAACTCATAATTAACAAATCATATCTCTAGGTTTGAAGATTTATATGATATTACCGTCTCACGATCACTCGAGATAAATTCCATTAAGTGATTCCAGTGAGCGTGGGTTGAGTCCAATGCTCAGAACTTATGAGCACTCATGAGTGTTGTAGCCATGTCCAACAACTTAGACCTCTACAACCAATCATGACAGTCTTGATTCATACCTACTTCTGACATATGACCGACTGTGGAGGTTCGAATAATATGATATACCAAACATAATTATTCTGGAAGTCAAAACATGCAAAAGAAATATAGTAAACGATCGACAAGAGATAGCAACACTTTACTCATAAATAAAACACCTTTTATTCATCATCTAATGTCAATTACACTTTACAAATTTCAAGGTTATCTAACTACTAAATCTAATATTATCCTTCAGCCCTATGCTCCGAGCATGCTGGAGATGCTTAACCCGAGTCAGTCCCTTCGTGAGGGGATCTGCTGGATTCTCATCCGATGATACCCTCTTTGCCACGAGGAGTCCTTCTTCTATTCGATGTCTGATGAAATGGTATTTTCTGTCGATGTGTCTGGATCTCCCGTGATCCCTTGGTTCCTTGGCTAAGGCAACTGCACTTTCACTATCACATAAAATTTCCATTGGCTCTTTAATAGCTGGTACAACTCCAAGGTCTCCAATGAAGTTCTTCAGCCATATCGCCTCCTTTGCTGCCACGCTAGCTGCTATATACTCTGATTCGCAAGTTGAATCAGCCACTGTCTCTTGCTTGGAACTCTTCCAAGAAATTGCTCCTCCATTTAAGGTAAAGACCCAGCCTGACTGAGAGCGGAAATTATCCCTATCAGTCTGAAAGCTAGCATCACTATACCCTACAACTCTCAAGTCTTCACTCCCACCGAGGGTAAGGACCCAGTCCTTAGTCCTCCGTAGGTACTTGAGGATATTCTTTACCGCAATCCAGTGTGCCTTGCCAGGGTTCCCCTGATACCTGCTAACCATGCTCAAAGAAAAGGCTACATCAGGTCGAGTACACGTCATAGCATACATGATCGATCCTACAGCCGAAGCATAAGGTATTCGACTCATTTCTGCTATCTCAGCCTCAGTACTAGGGCTTTGTGTCTTACTCAATCTAGCGTTACTCTGGATGGGTAACTCTCCTTTCTTGGAGTCCTGCATGCCGAATCTCTTCAACACCTTATCCAAGTAAGTACTCTGACTAAGTCCAATTAGTCTTTTACTCCGGTCTCTCAAGATCCTTATCCTTAGAATATAGGCAGCTTCTCCTAGGTCCTTCATAGAGAAACACTTCCCAAGCCAGGACTTAACTTCCTGCAGAGTTGGGATGTCATTTCCTATGAGTAGTATGTCATCCACATACAATACCAAAAAGCTAACTATACTCCCACTAGCCTTGACATATACAGAAGATTCATCTTCACTCCTAGAAAAGCCAAATTCCTTGACTTTCTCATCAAAGCAAAGATTCCATCTGCGAGGTGCTTGCTTTAACCCATAAATGGATTTCTCAAGCTTACACACTCTATTAGGGTACTCTGTGTTGACAAAACCCTCTGGCTGACTCATGTAAACATCCTCAGCCAACTTTCCATTAAGGAAATCGGTTTTGACATCCATTTGCCATATTTCATAGTCATGAAATGCAGCTATGGCTAACAGAACCCTAATAGACTTAATCTTGGCCACTGGAGAAGAGGTCTCATCATAATCAACTCCCGGAGTTTGTAAGAAACCCTTTGCAACCAGTCGTGCCTTATAAGTGTGTACATTACCGTCCATGTCGGTCTTCTTCTTGAAGATCCATTTGCACCCTACAGTCTTACGACCTGGTACATTCTCAACCAAGTTCCAAACTTGATTGTCATACATGGACTGTATCTCGCTGTCCATTGCCTCTTTCCACTTGGCTGACTCAGGGCCTGCCATGGCTTCCGCGTAACTGTTAGGTTCATCCAGACCTATCAGTGTCTCATCACTGATAAGTGTATCACCTTCCGCAGTAATATGGAATCCATAGTAATGCTCAGGTGCATTCCTAACCCTTGTAGAACGCCTCAGAGGTACAGACTTGTCAATTGGCTCAACAGGAGTTTCCTCCTCAAGTTGAGTGCTAGGGTTTGAAGTTCCTTCACCACTTGACTCTTGAATTTCTTCAAGGTCAACTTGCCTCCCACTGTCTCCTTGGCTTATGAACTCTCTCTCTCGAAAGAACGCCCTCCTAGCTACAAAGACCACATTCTCACTAGGTCTGTAGAAGAGGTAACCAAAGGATTTCTGTGGGTAGCCGATGCAAATACACCTCTCACTTCGAGGTTCGAGCTTATCATGAGTATCGCGTCTCACGAAAGCCTCGCAACCCCAAATCTTAATGTGGTCTAGTTTGGGTACTTTACCAGTCCACATCTGATGAGGAGTTTTGGCAACTCTTTAAACCTCTCAAAAGTCTCTGACTTATGCTTAATTAAGTAGACATATCCATATCTACTGTAATCATCAGTAAAAGTCAAATAATAACGATTAGCATCCCTTGTGGCATGTTTGAAGGGCCCACACACATCCGTGTGTATAAGATCCAACAAACCTTCACCCCTCTCACAAGAACCTGTGAAGGGTGACTTTGTCATTTTTCCAAGTAAGCATGATTCGCAACTATCATCTGACTTTAGGTCAAATGACTCCAATACTCCATCCTTTTGGAGTTGGCCTATGCGTTTCTTGCTTATATGTCCAAGACGACAATGCCATAATGATGCTTTATCCAAGTTATTATCATTAACAGAATCAATACACAATACATTATTTCCTAAGTTATCAACCACAGATACAGTTTCATACACACCATCACAAGGTAATGCTTTAAAATAAAGAACATTATTAAAGAAAGCATTAATCGAACCAACTTCATTATCAAATGAAAAGGTGAAACCTTGTTTATACAATGCATGAAAGGAAATAATATTTCTTGCCATTTCTGGCGAATAACAACATTTATTCAAATCTAAACTAAACCCACTACTTAGCGATAAAGTATAAACTCCAATCTTGGTGACAGGTAAAGCTTTCCTATTCTCCATGATTAAGTTTATTCTTCCATGCTCCACATTCTCACTTCTTCTTAGTCCCTGCAAATCAGAATAGATATGAATACCACAACCGGTATCAAGGACCCAAGAGTTAGAATGGGGTGAGTTATTAGATAAGATAGTGTAAATACCTGCATGGTTGGGTTTTACTTTCCCATCCTTCACATCTTGCTGGTACTTTGGGCAGTTCCGCTTCCAATGTGACTTTTCATGGCAATAAAAGCATTCAGCCTCTTTAGGGTCAGAAGAAGGAGTGACGAAACCTTTCTTGGTTCCACTTGAAGAAGAGCCATCAAGGGTCCTAGCCTTGGTACCCTTCGAAGAGCCGTTCCTCTTCTTCCCTCGACTTACCCTTAAGACCTGTTTCTGCGGTCTTGAAGAGTCCCTGAAGTTTGCTGAGTGTGACCTCTTCCTTATTCATGTGATATGTCATGCATAATTGATCATAGCACGATGGTAAGGAGTGCAAAATGATATCTATTGCAAGCTCCTCAGGGAAGTTCACATTAAGCTTCAGCAACCGATCCACATACCCTTGCATTTTCTGCATGTGGCTCGTGACGGATTCCCCGTCCTTCATCATGGTTGTTATGATAGAGCATATGATTTCACACCTCTCTTGTCGTGCACTTTGATGGTATCTTTCCATCAGATCTTGGTGCATTTCAAAAGGGTAGAAGTCCTCATAGGACTTTTGGAGTTCCGCTGTCATGGTGGCCAACATGATGCATGCCACTTTTGTAGCATCCCTTTCATGTGCCCGGAAGTCAGCGATCTCCGGGGGAGTTGCAGTGGTCTCATCAATCTCCTTAAGCTCCTTGTCAAGGACATATTCTTTGTCCTCGTAGCGGGTAATCATCCTGATGTTTCTGATCCATTCATTGAAGTTGGATCCATCAAAAGTGACTTTCCCACACAAGTTCATAAGGGTAAAGGAGCTATTAGGATTAGAGCCAGAAGCAGCATTGTTTGAAGACATCTGAAAGAAGAGAACAAGATGAGTTTAGATATTAAGAGAGTCCTTAATAAAACACCCAAATGTAATATTAAGGCTAGGATCCAATCACAATATATTATAACTTAGAAGAGGTACGCCGTAATCCAAGCTATAACATATTTGAAAGGTAGGTGAATGACGATTCACCAATTTCCACCATGAAAAACGAAATATAGATATTAGGTTTTTAATTGGTTCTTAGAAATTCCTAGATTCTTTTGAGATTCAATGAATTTTTTTTCCAAAGGCATGTTTTAATCTCGAGTGTGCCCTCCAAGTTTTGTGACTGGGATACCGAGGATCACAAAACGAGGTGTGAAGTAACCATGCAAATCACTTGGTACCCTTAAAGTTTATCACTCAATCGATGTGCCGGTAAACCACACAATATCCACCGATACTTTGATAAACCTTAAGTCACCCTTTACCTACCTTGTTAAGTCCAAGTTAGTGTGCCGGTTAACCACACACGCTCCACCAACGACTTAAACAAAGTGTAAAGTGTAATTTCATGGATTAGCACCTTATTCACAATTTCTTAAAGTAACTAAGATTGGGAATTTAATAAAAGCATTTAGTTACTTTATAATATTCATCATACTTTTAATGAGAATTTATAAGTCCTTGTCTTACCCGTTCGGCTAACGACCCTCCACCGATCAAGGAAGCGGTGGGTGAGAGTGGACACCCATTAAGTTGCCATTTTATAGGCAACAACCTTATACCCCCCTTATAGACCGGCTTCGTGAATGAGGCGTACTAGCGGTAAGACGACTTGATCTTATACATATATATATTAGTAACTTATAATATTATAAAGTATAAGGGTTGAATTTTAACTTTTAAAATTCTAAGGGTTGGAACTAAAGTTTTAATCAAGACTTTACTTGTTCCAAAACTTGAGGGCAAGTTTTGTAAACTTCAAAAACTTTTCATTTCTTATAACTTATGAATTAATTGAGTAATAAAAATGAAGACTCTTCATTTTTATAACTCTTGTGTTCTTTTAATGGCTTTAATAAAAGTGAGACTTTTGGTTTTCCATAACTTGAGAACAAGTTATGGACTCCATTAAAACACATTATGATCATGAATTAAACTACCATGAAGGTTACAAACAATTCCTATGATCATCTAATCTTCATAAGTTCAAGAACATGAATATGAACACTTTCAAGAATCAAAAATTACACTTCAAAAAAACTTGTAATTTTGATAATTGCCATTGTAAATGGATTAGCATAAACATTACACCATCTAAAACAAGCTTTAAAACATCAAAACAGTTTAGGGTAATGTTTCTAGTCCATTTCCAGCAACAAATGTGCAAACTTTCATACGAGCAGAAAACAGAAAAACGATTTTTTTTTCAAGTTGTTTGCACACAAAAAAAAAACAACAAACAAACCTAGGCTCTGATACCACTGATGGGTTTTGAGCTTTCTAACACTTCCTAAGTGTACATGCAACCCTAATAACCTTGGATCTATGTTTGTCTAATAATCATGGAAAGTTGAATTCCAAGGTTATATTCCTATCTAGCATACATGGGGAACATTTTTAACTTGAATGAAAGATAGAATAACTTACCTTGTTGTTGATTATGATCCTTGAAACCTTGTGAGCCTAGCACCCTAAGTGTGATGCCTCAAATGCTTCACACAACACCAAATGCAAAGGAGTAAACTTTGAGAGAATCTTACACTTGCAAAATCGGCTCTAGCCCTCTTGTTTCTTATGTGTAGCCTATTTTGGTGGAGAATGGGTTTCTTATATAGTGTTGACACATCTAGGGTTACACCATGTAAACCCTAATGTGTCATGACTCTTCATTTCCTTGACCCATGGGTTTGTAACTCCCATGGAGCATCCATGGAGCATCCTATGGGTGGAACCCAACTTGATAATCCATGGAGCCTCTTAGCCCACTATATAATATATGGAAGATTTACATAATCTACCCATATATTTAATTAGTTATCTTTTGATCACTTAATTAATTCTAAATTAATTCTTGATCAAACTAATTAAATAATATTATTAATATATTAGAACTTATAATATATTAATAAACCATAAGTGTTATTTCTCTCATTTTAGTTTATCCAATTGCATGGTGCCATGCAACCCAAATGGACCATGCCGGGTCGGGTCAAGTACATACCAGAAATAGTTATGGACTTAGACACCTTATCCAACAGAATGTTGCTGTGATTAAGAAGACCAAGGATCTGAATCGCCTCACTCTTGCTGAAACCATGGCGATCATCAAAGCGTGTGATATTGATAACAAACAGAGAGAGATTAATCATGTGAACTCGTACTTAACTACAAATCTCGAAATCTCCTCTAACAATGCTCTCTCATCAATCATGTCTTCCTCATGTCAAGTATTTGCTGCTCAACAACCTCAGATTCAGACCTTCACTGCTACACCATCCATTCCTCATCCTCAAAGCCAGCCATTTGTCACTTCACAAGCTGCTCCCCCTCCAAATGTGCCAATTGTAGCCTCCTCCTCAAACACGAAAGACACTGATGAAAATCTGGCTCTAGCCATAGGGCTTGTTAACTGCTACAATGCTTTTATAGCTGGAGAGCTTCCACCTCAGCTGTCATTTGCTGATCTGGATCAGATTCATCCAGAAGACGTGGAAGAGATGGACATTACATGGCAAATTGCTATGGCTGTTTTCAGGGCTAAGCAGTTTGCTAAAAAGACGGGGAAGAACAACTGGGGCATGCATGCTGACAAGAAGGTGGGGTTCAACAAGGGAATGTTGCGATGTTTCAACTGCCACGAGCCGGGTCATTTTGCTCGTGAATGCCCAAAACCGGATCGTAGGACGAACAATAACAGGACAATGGTTGCAGTGGGAAACAATCGGGCAGGTGCTGCGGTTAATGGTGAGACTGCTATGGTTTCTCAGTCATTTGACTGGGAGGACCAAATTCAGGCTCTGAATATTTCAGGGCCAGAAAACGCTCACCTAGCTCAAATCAATGTTGATACTCCCCTGAAGAATGATGCAGCTGATCCTGAGACAGAAATGATGGAGTTGCAGTTTGCTCTGATGGTATCTTCTACTTCCGAGCCCAGGAAAAGTGAGGTAAATCTACCTTCTTGTTCTCAGGCATGTAATGAATATGTTAAACTTCTTCATGATGAAATTCAATTATTACGTAGAGAAGTAAAGAACCTTAGATATGAGGGCTATCAACTCAGGAAAGGACAAAAACCCCTTAAGGCCCAGTTAGAAACAAAAATTAAGGACTTTAAAAGAATTCAGACAGAATACAGTGAAAAATGTGAACTTTATGATTATGTTAAGAGACAGAATGATGAGTTAACTGCTGAGCTTGATACATTAAAGAGACAATTTGAAACTGCAAATTTTGATTTTAGAAAATTTGATGGATCAAGCGAGGTAGTTGCCAACATGATTGACCATTGCCTGCAGTTCAAACGAAATCAGCAAAAGGGTTTAGGATACGATAATGTACCTCCTCCTTATAATCATACATATCAGTATCAACCCCTATCCAAAGATGAGATTGCCAACGAACCATTCATGGTTTATGGCAAGCCATCTGGTTTCGTTTTAGGAGGATTTATTAATGTTGAAAGTACTAACGTTTCTACTTCCCCTGCAGATCAATCCTTAGATCAAGCAAAGCAAGAAGTTGGAGAATCTGTTTCTGTTTCTGATTGTGATGATTTTGTTCCAAATGAAAAAGTTTTTGTTTCTGATGTTAAAACTGACAATGTTTCTTGTGATGCTTCCACATATGCTACTGTTGAATTTAATTTCTTTGATATGTTTGATGAATTGTTTGGTAATTCTAATGCTTGTGCTTCTCATGAAAACCCACCAATTTCACAAGTCACACCATCTGATGCACCCTCACTTATCTCACAACCTATTTCTCATACATGTTCTTCTGAGAAGAGTAAGAATGTCAGTCAAGAAAATAAATCTAAGAAATGTAGTGACAGTTCAAATAATAATAAACAGATTTGTTTTAATTGTGGTGTTGGTGGTCATATAGCTAGGAATTGTTAAAATAGGATCTTTGTGAACTATATGTCGCCAAGAGGAGAGAACGAATCTAGAGGAAGGTCTTTAATTAGAAAGTCCTCAAGAACTCATTCTCGGAATGATGATTGGAAAGATGATCGAAGCAGAAAAAGGGCTGTTTTTCAAAAGAATAAAAAGGTTTTTAATAACAAAGTCCCAAACAGTTTGCCAAAACCGAACAAGGCTCCGCCAAGATCGGTTTCGTCAAAGAGTAGTTCTGGATCTTCTATCTCTTCTGATAAAACATCCAGATGCTCAGTACAAATTGATAAGAAACGCATTTCATAACCACCAGTGACTGTTAGAAAACAAAACTACTAATGGATGCCCAAATCAACTTCCAATCAATCATCAACATCCTCTGAAATGATTAGAAATGAGGATCCTAATTTGAAAACTTTAAAAGATCAATCAGAGAAAGCGAAAAGGAAACCCAGGACAGTAATGACCTGGGTTCCCAAATCTAAATGATCCCGCTCATTTTGCAGGGACAGTTGTGGAGGAATGTCGTCAGACCTTGGTACGTCGACAACGGCTGCTCCCGGCATATGACAGGAGACATCTCCCAATTGAGCGACATTCAATCTTTTAATGGGGGGTATGTTTCCTTCGCGGGCGGAGATGGTGGCAAGATCACTCAGAGAGGAACCGTTACAAATGGAGTGCTAAGTTTTGAGAATGTCAACTTTGCTCCCGAGTTAAAGCACAGCTTGTTGAGTGTTTCACAAATTTGCGACAAAGGCTATTCTACCCATTTTACCGACAAAGAGTGCATGATTCTCAAGCCAGACATTGTCATCCCGGAAGAGTGGATTCTCGTCAAATCTAAGCGGGATGGGAATGCTTACATTATTGATATGAACAGTAACATACCTGAACAAGTCACTTGCCTCTTTTCGAAGGTCTCCGAACAAAACGCAATGCTGTGGCACCGAAGACTAGGTCATGCTAACGCTAAGAACCTAAATCGCCTTGCTAAGAATGAGATGGTACGAGGCCTACCTGTCAGAGACTTTATTACATTTGAGAAGTGTGTGTCCTGTGCCCAAGGAAAACATCATAGAAAACCACACCTGCCAAAGCAAGTCAACTCAATCAGTCAGGTGCTCCAATTATTACATATGGACTTATTTGGTTCGGTCAACGTCCTGAGCATCAACAGAAGTTCGTATTATCTAGTTGTGATCGATGATTTCTCTCGTTTTACGTGGGTTTTCTTCTTATCCAACAAAGTTGGGGTGTGCTGATCTGATAAAGAAGTTCATAGTGATGATTGAGAACCAAACAAACAACCAGGTGAAGGCGCTCCGTACTGACAATGGAACTGAATTCAAGAATGCAGTTCTTGATCATTTTTGCGTAGAAAAGGGAATCATGCGTCAATACAGCTCTGCTCACACGCCTCAACAAAACGGTGTTGCTGAAAGGAGAAATAGAACTTTAAAAGACGCTGCACGGACAATGCTATGTGATTCTAAATTACCTGTTTTCTTTTGGGCCGAGGCGATTAACACGGCTTGCTACGTGCATAATCGCGTTTTAATCAACAAAGCTCAGATGAAGACACCGTACGAGATTCTATACGGGCACAAGCCTTCAGTTAGTCATTTCCGTGTATTTGGCTACCCTTGCACCCTTCTTCACCTGGAATCCAACCCTAAATTCAATGCCAAAGCCGATGATTGCTATTTCGTAGGATATGCTGCACGCACCACGTATAGGGTTTACAACAAGAAGAATAAGCAGATTGTCAAATCCTATGACGTGCGCTGCTTGGAGGAGAATGAAACGGACGCTCGAGTGGGTCCCGACTGGTTATTTGATTACACATCGCTTTTCAAATCCTTAAATGTGTCTTCAAATGGTTCATATGGGTCCTTCTCTGATTCGAAGATTGTTTCTGAAGACGAAGATGAAGAAGTTGTTTACAGACCTCCAACAGTACCGCTTGAGGGGGAGTCCTCTGCTCCACCTGAGGGGGAGCCTTCTGCTCCACCTGAGGGGGAGTCATCTGTTCGACTTTATAGTCCAGAGTCTAAAGTTCAAAATGAAACTCCTGATGCTGACGCTACACCTCTTACCCCTATTAAAAGAGAGTTCATGTCTAGAGATGCTTCCGCTATCACTCCAACTTTTATGGAACTAGTCTTTCCTGAAGCAATTGCTAATAAGTTTGTAGCAGATTCATCAGATTCATCTACTATGGATCAATCAGCAAATGATGGAGGTTTCAACATTCACACTCTTCCTGTTTCATTCAATGATATCGACCAAGAGATACCTTCAAGAATACAACGTGATCATCCTATCGAAAACGTCATTGGTCAGCTGGGTGATGGAGTTAAAACCAGAAGTCAGAGTGGAGATGTCAATGCATGTCTCTACTCTTGCTTTATATCTCAAATAGAGCCCAAGAACGTTGAAATGGCTTTGAATGAGCCCAGTTGGGTAGATGCTATGCATGAAGAGCTAAATCAATTCGAAAAGCTCGGGGTTTGGAAATTGGTTGAGTTACCAAAGGGCAAAAGGTCTCTTGACACGCGTTGGGTCTATCGTAAGCAGGATGATTCTGGTGTTGTAGTGCGCAATAAAGCAAGGTTGGTGGTTCGCGGGTTTCGACAAGTCGAGGGTCTTGATTATACTGAGGTTTATGCACCAGTGGCTCGCTTGGAGGCTATTCGTATTTTTATTGCATATGCTTCCTACATGAACTTCACGGTCTACCAAATGGATGTCAAGACAACCTTCTTGTATGGCAAGGTGAAGGAAGAAATCTACGTTGATCAGCCCCCTGGGTTTGTTAACTCAAAGTTTCCTAATCATGTCTACAAGTTGGACAAGGCGTTGTATGGGTTACATCAAGCTCCTCGAGCGTGGTATGCGACTCTAACAAAGCACTTGCTCGAGCATGGATACTCTCGCGGCACTATTGATCAAACTTTATTCATCAAGCATGTTGGTAATGATCAGATTCTAGTACAGATCTACGTTGACGACATTATCTTCGGGTCTACCAGTCCACAGCTATGCAAAGAGTTTGAAGGCGTGATGAAAAAGCGGTTTGAGATGAGTTCATTGGGCGAAATGACCATGTTTCTGGGGCATCAGGTTAAACAAAATTCAACCAGAATCCTGCTTCATCAAGCTAAGTATGTGGAGGATATTCTTGAGAAGTTCAGGTTTCAAGACACAAAACTTGCTTCGACACCAATGGCCGAAAGACCTCTTCTGAATCCAGATACTGATGGCGAGTCCGTAGATCAGACACACTACAGATCGATGATCGGATCGTTGATGTATCTCACTGCAAGCCGTCCAGACATCATGTTTGCAGCGTGTCAATGCGCACGTTATCAGGCTAATCCTAAACTTTCACATCTTATTGTTGTCAAAAGGATTTTTCGGTATATCAAAGGCAACCTAAAATTGGGTCTTTGGTATCCGAAGAATTCCGAATTTGATTTATATGCTTTTGCTGACAGTAATTATGGAGGCTGTGAGCTTGACAGGAAATCCACATCAGGAGGATGCCAATTTCTTGGTGATAGGCTGGTGTCATGGCAGTGCAAGAAACAACATACTGTCTCAACCTCAACAGCAGAAGCGGAATACGTTGTTGCATCTGCTTGTTGCTCTCAAGTTATCTGGATCCAACATCAGCTGTTGGATTACGGTTTGAACTATCTAGAAACCCCAATCTTCTGTGATAATGAGGCAGCGATTCAAATTGCTAAAAATCCTGTCCAACATTCCAAAACCAAGTACATTGACATCAAAGTTCATTTTATCAGAGACTGTTATGAGCGCTCGCTCATCCGACTGGAACAGGTTTCCACTGCTAATAATGTGGCGGATCTGTTCACCAAGCCTTTTAACAAAGCTCGATTCGATGTGCTTGTGGGATTTTTGAAAATGATTCGTTTTGAGGATTAAATTTTTTGTTAGATTAGTTTTAAATTTGCGCATTTTAGTGATTTCATTCTCACCCATGCACAAATTTAGGGGGAGAAATAAACAAAAAAAACCAAACAAAAATTAAAAAAAAAATTACAAAAATCCAAAAATATTTTGTTTCTGTTTTATTTTTTTTTTCAGAAAATATGAAAAACCCAAAAATATTGTGCTTCTGTTTTTTTTTTCAGAAAAACATTCAAAAATCCAAAAACATTAAAAATCATATAAAAAAAATCAAAAATATGTTACTGACAGATTTGCTTGTAGATGTTGTACTGGGAAGTGATATTATCAAGTGATAACAGGCAATCTGAGTCTGCTTAAAGTACCAAAAATTAAATTATCTATGCTTTGTGTTTGATGCGCTGGTAGACACGAAAGAAACTAGATGGACTTGACTAGGCAGATCTGAACTTAAGGAATTCATAGACTTGACAAATCCTGACCTAGTTAAATTCGTTTAGCCTGACAATGCGACGCTCGGATAGGTTGAGCAGGGAGATATACACGGGAATCTACTGGTTACATTAAAAGAACTCGTATCTGGAACTGTGGATTAACTTTTCCTCGATGTGCGGATTATGTCCTTAATCCCGGTATTGATGGGGTGACTGGTGAATTCCGATAAGTTAGGTCTGTAGAAGGTTATATTCTTTCTTTCTATCTGTTAGTCATATGTTGCCTCCTCTGCGTGATCGAAAGATCCGACCTGGAATGTAACATATGCAACTCTATCTCTCTGCATCTTCTATCTATGCAATTATTTCTGTCTGTTAGTCATATACTGTCTCCTCTGCGTGACTTTCAATCCGACCTGGTACATAGTATATGCATCATTCTCTTCTCAACCCCTCTAAAAAACTTCAGTTAGTCATATGTTTCACCCTTTGCGTGATTGGAAAAGATCCGACCTGGGTGTATAGCATATGCATTCTAAATCTATCTTCTCTCACAATAATTGTCTGCGCACCCGATGTAAGAAGTATTCTGGAAGTCCTTGATTACTGGAGCATATCAGGAAGCGGGAAACATGTTCTGGTACAATTAAAACTGAACATTTACAGATTGTCTGTAGATCTCGTTGCTCAATTTAGGTGGACAACAATATCCCTGGTCGTCGTCAGCTAAATGGTCCCCTAGGAAATTTTATCAAGAATTAAGGAGCGACATGTCTTGTGCTACTTAGACTGTCCAAATTTATTATAAAACTTTCGTGTTTAAGTGGACCACAATACCGACGATCGATCAGACAAAGACATGAAGATAAAGGTACCGACAAGTGGGTTAAGGCTGTCTAACAACTTTGATCCCAGTGTCATAAAAATTATACTCCGTGATTGTTGGGATAAATTTTAGTCTGCGTTTATCTTATCTCAATTTTATTTTATTTTTATTTTTATTTTTATTTTTTTATTTTATTTTTAATAATTGTCAAAATTTAAAATTTAAAATTATTTTATTTTAGTTGAATTTTATTTTATTTTTATTTTTAATTTTAAATCCTCAAAATGTTTTATTTTTGATAAATCATATGGAATTTGGACTGTGCCTTATACTGTGTGGAGGACAGGTAAATTTTGAATAGGGTATAAAAGGAGAGGTTACAGCCGGAAACCCTTCATTTTCTTCTCATCTGGCCGTAAACCTCTCATACTCTCTCTCCTCTCGAAAAAAAATTTGTGTGTTTTTGCGAAATCGCTCCATCCACCTCAAAGGTATGATAAAACCGACCATGGGAATGCAGTTTGTTAATCGATTCGACTGATTTTGGGGGTTTAATCGAGGTTTTTATGTTCGTCGGCGTTTACGGCCCAAGCTTACGGCCAGGAGCTTACGGCCATGGGTTTACGGCCGTAAACTCAATTTTAACCGTAAACCCCTTTGACATCTTTTGACCGTAAACTCAATTTTGACCGTAAACCCTTTTGACCACTTTTGACCGTAAACTCCCCACTTTGACCGTAAACACCCTTTGACCAAATTTTGACCGTAAACTCCAATTTTTTGGTCAAAATAATTTTTTTTAAAAAGGGGTCAAAATTGAATTGATTAATTAAGAAAACTTAAAACTTTAATTGCTCAAATATTCATGTTTTCTTACTTGGTGTGTTTTAGTGCACACAAATGGCGAGTTTGACGTTTGCTGACATGCACAACCTGGCCATCATCCTAGCAGATCCTCCAACAGTTCATGGAGAATTCCGATCGATGATCCACAGACTGCGAGAATGCTGCCTCGCTTCTGCCCTAACTGTGAACCCAATGGTCTACCAAAGAATTATCAGGGAGTTTTGGCAGACTGCTAAGATGACCAGAGACGACGATGGTGCAGTTACTGTCACTACTACTGTGAAAGGTTGTCAGATTGTAATCACTGAGCAGTTTGTCAGAGACGCACTTTTGATTGATGATCAACCTGACTTTCCCACTGATATCGGAATTGAGGATGTGCAGAAGATTCTCAAGAAGATGGGGTACGAAGGCATCTTTCCTCCTACTGTGAAGAAGCTTCTGCCTCGATACTGGAGATTCCTAGCTCATGTCTTTGTGAGCTGTATCTCAGGCAGAAGGTCAGGTGCTGATGAGATATCTCTGAGGAACACTGGGGAAATCGTTTCACTAGCTGCTGGGATCCACTTCAACTTCTCAAAGTTCATATTGGATGAATTTGTAGTTAACATCAATGCAATCCACCGGGATACTTTCTTGATGTATCCCAGGTCCAGCCAATTATTCATCAACATTCAGTTCCCAGATATGGTCAAAGAGGGAGAAACCCTTGATATGAAGTCGTTAGGTCCCCACACTGTTGGCCTCATTAAGCAGAATCGCAAGGGCAAAGTCGTCTTCCAAGGAATACATCCTCTTGTGAAATTCGAAAAATTTGCTGAGATAAATGAATCCTCCGAATCTCATGGAACGTCAGACAAAATTTCATCTGAGCCCACTTCTTCTGAGCGAGTCATTTCGGAAGATGATGTCATAACAGTGTCAGATCGTGCTGAAGAAGAAGAAATTTCAGCTCCTAATGCACAAGTAGCTGAGGAACATGAGTTGAGATCTATTCATGTTCAAAGTGATTATAATGAGGGGTCTTCAAAAAGCGGAACGGAGACTGACTTATACGAAGACATCGATCTTACCGGTTTCGATAAGGATGAAATTCCTTTAAATTTTGGTAGCAATGAAGACTTCATAACCGGTGAAACCCTCAACATGATACTTGACAATATCGATGAAGTTGCTCATCCAGCAACGGAGATAAGGGAAAACTAAGATGTTCTCGAAGCCACGCCTCCTCTTACTAATCCAATGGCGGAAATAGCAATTCCTATGGTGACATTGTCAGGGATTCCTCCCCTTGATGTTGTTCCACCTACATCTGAGCCATTGGAGAGTGATCGCACAACCTCGTAGGCCTCTCAACCTCCGATAAAGAGAAAAAGACTTGACCCTAGACAGGGAATTCCTGATTTGGGTGTATTTCAAAGCCTTTCAACTCCACCAACAACCACTCCCGCTATCGTTTCATCTGAACCTGTTAGTGAAGGTCCTAGCACCTTCTATGAAGCTGGTGGTTCCTCCTTCCCCACAGGTCTTTCTCCTCCCAAGCCAGACCATGACACTGCTTCTGTGAGGCTAGCCAGGCATTTGGCTGAAGAACAATTCACAACGCCTCCCTCACGTGGTAAAGGAATATCTATTGGGGATGGCATCTCTGGAGAAGAGAATCCTACAATCCTTGGACTTCAGAAGGAGATCGGTGTGCTGAATCAGAAAAATATCGAGCTTGATATCAAGGTTGCAAACCTTCAAACTGAGAATGCCAAGCTCAATATTCAAGTTGCTGATCTTCTTGAAGATAAAGCTCTAAAGACGAAGAAGATCACTGATCTTCAGACGCATTTTGGTTTATTGACCGCCAGCTATTATGATTTACAGAAGAAGCTGGAAGAAGAACTTGGCGATAAATTCAAGTCATCTGTTGATGAGCCAAGGGTCTATCTTCCCAATCAAGATGCTCCCGTAGTTCAACCTCCTACAAGAACAACCAGGATTGTCGATTGTTTTGACAAAGAACCAGCGCAGGCTCCAAATGTCGTGGCGTTAAAACGTGCTAAATTAGCCAAGTCTGCTGAGAAGGGTCAGTTTTTGTTCAAAAGAAGCTCGGATCAGAATGCTCCCGGGGGTCAACCAAACATCACCTTTACGGATCTTGGAGAAAATCGCTTCAGGGACGTATATGGTGATAGGTCAGGGATCATCTCATGGGGTTTTCATGACACTCTAAATATGTGGATCGTGAGAAGAAAGAGTGGCAATACTGAATTGTATAAAGATGCTCACGACTTCCACTCTTGGACCAGGGTTGATCTCACAGAGTTGTCTAAGGCTCCTTTTGCAAATCCGTCAAATGAACCCAAGGCGACACAGTTCAAGTCATTTTTGGAAGATCAAGTGGCAAAGGGCTTTCCCTCAATGAAGGCTGCAGAGTCTATTATCAAGATATACCCAAGTGTCATTGATCCCAAAACCAATCAGCCTCTTCGGTCTGTGATGTGGCCCGCTACTAATCAAGTAAAGTAGATTCCTATCCTTCAGAACCATCCAGATGGATCTTTAAAATCCATGCAATACTGGGTGTTTGATGAAACTACAGCTTCCGCTGTCATCAAACTTGAACATGGATGTATTCGTTTATATGACAAGAGGGATCTGTTACAGTTTGGAAAGTGGGATATACATCAGCTCTCTCATCATCAGATCAAGGTGGCTGAAGACCTTTTTGAGTCTGCTGCTAAGGAGTACACTGCCATGGTTGCTGATATTATTCAAAAGGAGATGTGGAATGGAGCTATGGGAAAATCAGATGTGCTGGTGATTGATAAAGACTGAGTCCAAGCTAGCACCAAACCAAGGGGGAGATTGAAGGGTCCAGTTAATGGTTTGGTCTAGGCTTTCATTGTAATAGTTTATTTTGAGTCTTTAGTGCATTTAGTGGGTTGTTTAGCAGTTTACGGCCTGATGATGAGTTTACGGCCGTAAGCCTGTTTACGGCCGTAAACCCAGTTTGCGGCCCAGACGTTTTCAGCAATAAACGTGTGCAAGCTTGATTTCTTTTCTTCTTCTACTCCTATTCTGATTGCTTTTGATTGTTTGTTGCTTGATCATTGGTAAAGATCCGTTTCAGGACCTTACAAATATCGACATCTTAAGTAACATGGAGTCAAGATCTATGAACTAAGACACCTTACACATCATATTATCAAGCTAAAAGTGTTCATATGTTTAAGACATAAAAACTTAAGGCAAAAACCTTGTTAAGGGTCAAAATTGTCAAGAAAACAAAAGATAAGGACAAAAAGTGACATTTATGTTTTTATAAGGATCAAACAGGTCCTACTTTTATAAAAAATGGATTTTTATGATAAACATGCTTTCCACTGGGGCAAAAATGTAAATTTTAGCTTAATGGGCCAAACATTTGGGCCTCACGGTTTTAGGCCCAAATTTGCGAAAAAATGAAAATTTTGGGATTAAAAATGTTATTTGACCAAAGTTTGAGTAATAAATGTAAATAAACCAAATTTAAGGGTGAAAATAACATTTGTTTCTAAATTGGACCAAAAATTTAACTTTTATCAAAATTGGGCCGAAAGTGTCAAATTTTACAAACAAGGGGCTGAAAATGCAATTTTCTGCAAAACTTGACTATAAATGTCAAAATATAAATTTTGGACCAAAACTGTGAATTTCTAAACATTTGGGACGGAATTACATATTTTTATAAATTATGGACTAAAGTGTTATTTTTACAAAACTTTGGGCTTTAATTGAAAATTTGAGGCTTATTGGCCAAGAACGTCGTTTTTACAAAAAGAGGACTTTTTATAATCAATTTGGCAAACTTTGAGCTAAAACAAACAACGAAACAATAACGAATGAACGAAATACCTCGATGACAATTTTATTGGGCCTAATATTCACATTACATGGCCAATGGGCCTTAAGGGCCCATTCAAGTGTATATTTAGTACAATATTTTCCATGACATGTTTATTGGGCCTCGCGACCCATTTACATGTTAATTTGGGCCTGAGTTATGGGTCACATGTTTGTTGGGCCTTGGTGGTCCACTTACACACCTATTGGGCCCAAATTACCCTCTTACATGTTATTGGGCCTTTGTGGTCCATTTACATGCTAATTGGGCTTGGACTGAAATTCACATGCTTAGTAGATCGTAACTATACCTTTACATAATTATTGAACTTCATATACTTAGATATGTACCTTTGGATTTGATAACATACAACATACACGTAAACATTAAACATAGTACGAAAGGTTGAGAATCTAGTGAGACGTGTCGGTTGGCACCTTTGAGTGTACAATCGTAGCCTGTAGTTATGACCAAAGTTTCCTGGAGGGAGAGCGGGAGTTTGTGTATAGATCTATATGGGGTGACCCCCCACGCCTTAGCTGTTCGCTACAGCTACACTAAGCCAGTCTAGGGCGACAAAGCCTTGAGCAGATACCGGCATTTGGAAAAATGCCAAGACAGGCAACCTAGTCATTATCATGTATGGTTATAACGGCTCATATAGAGATCCAATACCAATTTAACATTTCGGAGATTAACCCTTCAATTGTGTCGATACAAAACAACTTATTTACGATACTGGAACCTTGACATTATTATAAATCAGAAAATATCGGATTTTCTGGGGAAATATTAATATTCAATTATCACTTACTTACATTATAGAGAAATCTAAACTACATTCATATATGTTACTACTATGAAATTCACACATGTATCTATACTTGATTTTCACATCGTTTTCAGACATTTTACAGAAAATATCGGATTTTCTGGGTTTTTACGAAAGATACAAAGACTTTTATTCAAAATTATTTATGAACTCACCAACATTATATATGTTGACCGTTTTCAAAATAACTTGTATTCTCAGGTAATCGTTAAGCAGGAAGATTTTCAAGTGTGTTTGGTTTTATTTTATGTAACATCATTCATCGTACTATTAATACTTTGAACTTATGTAATTTATAACAATGTACTTGATGTGAAGAATGCTGGTTTTTATATGTAATGTTGGTAATGAATGTGTTACGTTTCATGTATATTCATTGTGATGATAATTCAATTATTAGTCACACGAGCCCCCGAACATTTCTGCCGTCTGGTTCGGGGGTGTGACATACCACCACTATAGTCCTCCACAATCTTCGCCCTCCTAAAAAAAATAACGTTGAATGGAGGTGTGGGTAGCATGGTTAACACTCTCGCGGCCCCTCTCTCAAGAATACCATATGACCTTGCTAACTTGGTCACAAACATTCCCCCATTAATTTTGGAGGTCTTTCTTTCTTTCACCGCTCCTTCTCCCAAATACCTCGTCAAACAATAAGGAAGATTGAAAAATGTATTTGGCATAATTATGGACCATAAATAGAACACGTCAAGGCTTGGCACCTTGTCATCATCTTTCCTCATGTGTATTTTGCTTGCAATAAGGCGATGAATGAGGCGATGGATTGGTGACCGGATGCTCCTTTCTTGAGCCGCGGAAGGTATATAAACATTGTTAGCTATTGTGGGCCACCAATTTGCAAAGTTCATTCCTTCGGGAAATGTTTTGTAGCGACAATCCAAAAAAGTACCAAACGCCTCAGTCATGTCCAAAGATTGGTCATAAAGGCCCATCCTCCATCCTAGGTCCACCATGCTACATTGTCGGTACTCCTCACCAAGACAAAAGGTCAAGGCGTTGGGGTTAGTAGTCATCCCCTCCTAGAAATGAGACAGTGGAAAAGAATTCCAAACATAACTCCCGATACACCGGTTCTTGAATCCGGAATAGTTTCCTCCACCCATCGCATGTGATTTGAATCCCATCTTGAATGAAAACCTTAGTTAAGTATGGGTTTAAAGACTCCTCCAAACCCACTTGCCCAATCCATGTCCAATTCAGTTCATTTGGCACATAGAACTCTTTCTTCTTAAGTGTCTCAAGTTTCTTTTTCCATCTAGTCAAAGTAGACTTGGATCCAACTTCGGGAAAGTTGAACCAAGGGAAATCCCCTTGGTGTCTCCTTGAGCTTTGTCCCTTTCTGAACATCTTCTGCAAAATTAAACACAAGGAAAACAACCACAAACCACAGAACTTGTTAAACATTAGAATCTGGAAAAACAGCATGGACTCATCGAGTTCATGAACAGACTCAATGAGTCCGAGGAACAGTTTGGGATAGCCTTCCTGATTTGAACGAAATCATCCATGTAAACTTAAAATTTGTTCCAGGGGTTTGTCTAGGGTGATGTACCAAGTATTAATTCACCAAAAATTTCAATCCAAATACTCTAATTTAATCAAAATCAAAACCCTAAAATTCTTGTCCAAAACTAAAAATCGGGTTTTTAACAAATTACTTCTCTTAAACTACTAAAGATCTAAACTTTAATAAGATTTTGCATGAAAAACGTTACCTTTTGAACAAATTAGAAGAGAAGATCACGTAAACTTGAAATTCTTGCTTGAGAGCACTTCTTGGTCGAGTGGGGATGGTGACGGCTCTGAAATTGGAACTTTTACTCTTTTAGGGTAAAAACCCTAATTTTATAGAGTTAAATTTTTTTTTTCTGTTAACAAAGTCTACTCGTCGAGTTGGGTGTCCCCGAATCGTCGAGTGGAGATGTATTTTACATATTGTCACGGATTTCCAGACGGACACGTCGAGTAGGGTCGACTGGACTCGACGAGTGGTTCATTCTGTTCGAAATTTTTTTGTTGTTCTCTTAAAAATGAATTTCACTACACCCCACACTCAAACTTTGCTTGTCCTCAAGCAATCATTTAAAGCTTAAACAGAGGATAAAGACAAAAAATCCTTTAAAACACACAATACAAAGAAAACTAAAAATCAAAATGAAAAGAAAAGGGTAAAAAGAACGCAAACTCAAACCGTGGGTTGTCTCCCGTAAGCGCTTCTTTTTGAGGATTGTTTAGCTGGACTCCTTCCCGCGCTACGTTGCAGCGACTTTCTCCAAGTCCATTCCTTCCTCAAGTAGTTCTTCATTCAGTATGCCTTCTTCATATTTCTTGACCCTATGCCCATTCACTTTAAAGTTTGACCCATCTTTGCTCCACAACTTAATTACCCCGTACGGATACACATGCTTGATTGTAAAAGGCCTAGACCAACTAGTGCATAATTTTCCCAGAAATAATTTGAGTCTTGAATTATACAAGAGAACCTTTTGATTAGCTTCAAAGTCCTTATTACCCTTCAACCTTGCATCATGCAATCTTTTTGTCTTGTCTTTGTAGATCAACGAGTTAGTGTAGGACTCGTTCCTCAATTCTTCCAAAGCATTCATTTGCAAAAGTCGATTGGCACGCAACTCATTTGGGTCAAAATCGCATGTTTTTAAAGCCCAATAGGCTTTACGTTCAAGCTCCACGGGTAAATGACAATTTTTACCATAAACCAATCTATAGGGAGTGGTTCCAATGGGTGTTTTGAATGCGGTCCTAAATACCCAAAGTGCATTATCCAATTTGTCCGCCCAATCTTTTCTATTGCTACTCACCGATCTTTCCAATATTCTTTTGAGTGCCCGATTTGTGACCTCGATTTGCCCATTTGTTTGTGGGTGGAATAGTGCTGAAAATCTATGGCGTACACCATATTTTTGCAACACTTTTGCTAGTTGGTCATTAGCAAAGTGGGTTCCTCTATCACTAATGAACGCCTTGGGTAGTCCAAATCTAGAAAATATTTTTTTTAGGAACTTCACCACAACCCTTGCATCATTGGTTGGTAATGCTTGCGCTTTTGCCCATTTTGACACGTAATCCACCGCCACAAGTACGTCTTTATTGCCTTTGGATGAAGAAAATGGTCCCATGAAATCCACACCCCACACATCAAATATTTCACAAATTTGAATATTCCTTTGATGCATTTCATTACTTGCCGAAATAGTACCCGTTCTTTGGCAAGCATCACATTCCCTCACGTAAGTAGCAGCATCCTTGAAGATAGTAGGCCAATAGAATCTCGCATCAAACACTTTATTAGCAGTGAACAGTACCCATGATGTCCTCCTGCCGGTCCATTGTGGCAAGGCTCTAATATGTCTCGAATTTCCTTGCCAAAAACGCATCTTCTTATGATCCCATCCGCGCAACTCCTAAAAAGATATGGCTCATCCCAGAAATAATACTTTCTGAAAAAAGCTTCTTCTTTTGTTGATGAGTGAGTCCTTTTGGAAGAAAGTCGTCAGCCAATAAATTTGCAATGTTGGCATACCATGGTTCTTCCCCCATAATCACCATCAAGTACTCTTCCGGGAAGCTATCTTGAATGCCCTTGTCGTCCATCTCGTCCCTTGCTGGATTTTCTAATCTAGAAGAGTGGTCAGCAACTACATTTTCCATCCCTTTCTTGTCCTTGATCTTGATGTCAAATTCTTGTAGTAAAAGCACCCATCGGATCAATCTTGGCTTTGCATCCTGCTTCGCAAACAAATACTTAATAGCAGAGTGGTCAGTAAAAACAGTAGTTTTGGAAAAAATTAAGTAGGGACGAAATTTGTCAAAGGCATACACCACAACTAATAATTCTTTTTCCATTGTGGCATAGTTCTCTTGGGTCGGATTTAGGGTCTTGATCGCATAGTAAATGGGTTGAAAATGCTTGTCAACCCTTTGGCCAAGTACAACTCCTAAAGAATAATTGCTTGCATCGCACATTATCTCAAACGGTAAGTTCCAATTTGGGGCGATAATGATCAGGGCGTTAGTTAATTTTTCTTTCAAAATTTCAAAAGAGGCTAAACATTCTTTAGAAAAATTAAAAGGTGTATCTTTCAAAAATAGTTGAGTTAAAGGTCTAGTAATTTTGGAAAAATCTTTAATAAAGTGGCGGTAAAAATCGGCGTGACCTAGAAAACTCCAAACGTCCTTTACATTAGTTGGTGGGGGTAATTTAGCAATAGTATCAATTTTCGCCCGATCCACCTCAATCCCCGCCTTGGATACTTTATGGCCTAACACAATGCCCTCTTTCA
The DNA here is from genome assembly GCF_052849685.1 of Lactuca virosa. Taxonomy (NCBI): domain Eukaryota; kingdom Viridiplantae; phylum Streptophyta; class Magnoliopsida; order Asterales; family Asteraceae; genus Lactuca; species Lactuca virosa. The sequence goes on along the minus strand of NC_136429.1, from coordinate 242,338,399 downwards.
CCATGAAATGACAGTTTTCCCAATTAAGAACTAAATTAGTCTTCTCACACCTAGCCAGCATCAAATCAAGGTTAGCAAGAAAATCATTAAAAGAAGAGCCAAAAACGGAAAAATCATCCATGAATACTTCCATGAATTTTTCCACCATGTCGTGGAATATCGTCGTCATGCATCTTTGAAAAGTCGTCGGCGCATTGCATAACCCAAAAGGCATGCGTCGATAGGCAAATGTTCCACTTGGTCAAGTGAAAGTTGTCTTCTCTTGATCAATTGGGTCAATAGGTATTTGAAAATATCCTGAAATCCCATCTAAAAAACAATAATAACTATTGCCTGATAATCTCTCAAGCATTTGATCAATAAAAGTGAGAGGGAAGTGGTCTTTGCAAGTGACATCATTTAGCTTTCGATAATCGATGCACACCCGCCAACCGGTTACCGTTCGTGTGAGTATGAGATCGTTCTTCTCATTTGCTACGACGGTCATTCCTCCTTTCTTGGGCACTACTTGGACGGGACTAACCCATGGACTATTGGAAATTGAATATATAATCCCGACATCTAAGAGCTTGACAACCTCCTTCTTGACCACCTCTTGCATGTTTGGGTTCAACCGCCTTTGATGTTGCACATCCGGATTTGCACCTTCTTCAAGGTTGATCTTGTGAGAGCAATAAGAAGGGATTATTCCCTTAATATCAGTAATTTTCCATGCGATGGCGTTTTTCCTTTTCTTCAAGACTTGGATTAACTCTTCTTTTTCAGATTTGGTGAGGTAAGAAGATATAATTACATGTTTTTGGTTACCCTCTTCCAAAAATGCATATTCTAGATGTGTTGGCAAAGTTTTCAGCTCTAATTTTTAGTTCTGAACACTGAACACGTAGAGTCCAGAGAGGGGACTCGTCGAGTTCAGGTTAAGATTCTCGTCTGATCGCGATTTTTCATATGGACTTGTCGAGTAAGTGTCTTCAACTCAGCGAATCTCCTTTTCTGTACTTTTTATGATTTCTTCGTATTCACTTTCTTAAAGAATTCTTTCAATCTCCTTCAGGTCTCTTTCAGCATCAAAGTCATCTTCAAGGGCATAACTGAATTCGCTTGACTTGTCTTCTTTCCATTCTTCCATTAGCTCTTCCAAGACGTCTACCGAAAAGGTCATGTCATCACTATACTTAGAATGCTTCATGGCCTTATCAAATCCAAAAGTGACTGACTCGTCCCCTACTCGAAGGGTAAGTTTGGATTTTCTCATGTCTACTATGGCACTCGTGGTGTTTAGGAAAGGTCTTCCAACGATGATCGGCACTTGGTAGTCCTCTTCCATGTCTAGCACTATGAAATCCGCGGGGAATACAAATTTATCAACTTTGACCAATAAGTCCTCGCATATCCCCCTTGGAAATGTCACCATCTTGTTTTCTAGATGAATTTCCATACGAATCGGTTTCGGCTCCGGAAGGTTCAACTTTTTAAAGAAAGAGTATGGCAAAAGATTAACACTTGCCCCTGAATCCGCCAATGCATAACTAGTGGCTAGGTTCCCGAATTGGCATGGAAAAGTCAACATCCCTGGGTCACCCATTTTCTTTGGCAATTTGTGTTGGATTAGATGTCTAAGCCCATAACTATTATTGGTATGTACTTGACCCGAAAGTAGCATGGCCCATTTGGGTTGCATGTCATCAGGACAATTTGTTAGGATAGACTCTTGAGAGAAGGTAATATATGATTTATTAATATATTATAAGTTCTAATATATTAATATGAAATCATATGTTTTAATTAGTATTGATCAAGAATTAATTTGGAATTAATTTTGTGATCAAAAGAGACTAACTAAATCTATGGGGACTAATTATGGTAATTAGTTATATTTATATGTGTTGGGCTTATGATCCATGTTGGACCAAGTTTATGTATGGATACATAAAGAGTTGGGCCACATGAACCATGGATCATAACACCCATGGGTATGGATTTGGGTTATACCCATGAGCCTTGGAATCCCACATATAAATATTTTATTTCATAGCCAAAATCACCACTAATGTATTCTTGGAGGATATGGACGGTTTTGGTGTGTATGAATTCTCTCTCAAGTTTCATCCTTTGCCCTTGATGTGTTGTGACTTCATTTGAGGCTTCCACACTATTGGGGCTAATCTCTTATGGCCAAATACATCAAGACTTCAAGCTACATAAAAAGGTATGTAACTCTAACTAGTATCTTATATGGTTTATGTCAAATACATGCTAGTTATAGGTTTAATGCCTTGGAAACCATTTGCATGTATAATTAGTGAAAACATAGATCCAAGGTATTTAGGGTTGTATGTGCACCATAGGATGCTGTAGTATACTAAAACCCATCAGTGGTATTAGAGACAAGGCTTGTTTTCAATTATACTTGATGCAAATGGCTGAAATTCGAAGTTTTTTTGCTGTCTGGACAGGGGACTCGACGAGTCCATTAAGGGACTCGACGAGTCCATGTACAAATTCATTCAACTCGTCGAGTTGGTTCTTGCACTAGGCGAGTTGGACTCCCTGACAGCATATCTTCGAGTTTTTTGGCTGGAATTGGACTGGGAACATTACCCTAAGCTGTTTTTAAACTTATAAACCTGTTTTTGATGTGGTAATGTTTATGCTAATCCAATTTCAAAGATAATTGTCAATGGATTCATGTTTTGTATTAGTTTAATGGTTAGACAAATTACATGAAAATTGTTTGATTTGAATTATCTTGTTCTTATGAGTTGGTTTAGATTAATAGAAAAATTATGTGATAATTTGTTTTTAATCCAAATTGATCTAAAAGTTGTTCATAAAATGTGTTTTCGTAACTTGTCCTCAAGTTATATGAAAAGTCTCATTTTTGATTTTGAAAACTCATAAGATTTCTGTAAGTTATGAAAATGAAGAGTCTCATTCTTTTAATGTTTTTAAAATCTTCCATAACTTGTCCTCTAGTTATGGAACTTGAAGAGTTTTTTCATTAAAACTACTTTAAACTCCTAAGTTATGGAAACCAAAAGCTTTTTGAATTGTTCAAAACTTGCCCTCAAGTTTTGGAATTTGTAAAGTTTCCCCTATGAATACTTTAATTCCAAGTTAGACCCTTAGAATTTTAAATAGTTTAAAGTTCAACCCTTATACTATTATAATAGTAATAGTTAATAGTTATATATATGTATAAGAACAAAGTCAGTCTTACCGTTAGTAGACCTCATTCACGAAGCCGGTCTATAAGGGGGGTATAAGGTTACTGCCTATAAAATGGCAGTTTAATGGGTGTCCACTCTCACCCACCGCTTCCTTGACTGGTGGAGTGTCGTTAGCCGAACAGGTTTGACAGGACATTAATTCTCCCTTCATTAAAAGTATAATGATAAATACTAAGTAACTAAACACTTATAAATTCCCAATCTTAGTTACTTAGGAAAATGTGAATTTGGTGCTAACCCATGAAATTACACTTTGTACCTTACCAAGTCGTTGGTGGAGCGTGTGTGGATAACTGGCACACTAACATGGACTAGCAAGGGTGGCAAAGGGTGACTTAATATTTATCATAGATCGGTGGAGCGCGTGTGGTTAACCGGCACATCAATTAGGTGATAAATATTAAGGATACCAAGTTAATTTGCATGGTTACTCACACCTTGTTTGCGATCCTCAGCATCCCAGTCATAAACTTGAGAGGGCACAATCGAGATTTAAACATGTCATTGAAGAGTTCAATGAATCTCAAAAGATCTAGGAGTTTCAAACCAATTAAAACTTAATCCCTATTTCATTTTTCATGGTGGAAATTGGTGAATCGTCATTCGCCTACCTTCAAATATTTTATAGCTTGGATTACGACATCCCTCTTCCAAGTTATAAAATGTTGTGTTGGGTCCTAGCCTTAATATTTCACATTGGGTGTTATATTAAGGAATTAAATCAACTAACTTGAATATCTCCCATTTTAGATGTCTGGTTCAGACAACTATGATCATCCCAAATCCCTTGGAACAAGCTTTCCTAATGAAGATGATGTCACGTGGTTGGATCATGGAAATCATACTTAAATTCCTCCACTTCCTCCAATTATTCTCCCTAATCCACAAGTTCAAAGACTTGAAAATTTTCAAGGTCACTCAAGCCCTATTGGCAAGCAAAGTCTATGTGTGCCCACATCTTGGAGATGAAGTCACATATTAACAAGCCGGGAGAGTTGGATGTCAAGGTCTTGAGGAAGTTGGTTGTTGACTAGGTTCTTCAATCACTTCCTAAGTCACATAGTGAGTTCCTTTAGGACTACTATATGACAGACCATGACATGACCCTTAATGATCTTACCTATTTGCTTGATGCTGCTGAATCAGCAATGATTTGGGGCACTGGTAAAGCAAATTTTGATTGGAAGATCAAATTCCCAAAATTCCATGGACATTGACAATGGTAAAATTAGAAGTTTTCTCTTCCCAATGGAAAGGGATCGGCCATAGTCAACTCGGTTGAACAAATGGTAAAGAGAAAGGCTAAGTCTGAGATAGTCCCGTGTACCATTCCCAAAGAGTCCATATGTTTCTATTGCCAAAGGAAGGGGCATTGGTTGCGAAGCTGCCCTATTTACCTGAAAGATCATGAGGATGGTAAAGTCAAAAAGTTTGACTCTACTTCGGGTAAAGTCCACTATCTAACTCTATTAAGTTCCTATTTTGAGATTCTTATTACATAATGTGAATAGGTCGCATTTTTGATGTTTTAAGAATCAAAGAAAAGAAAGGAAGCTTAAAGGAAGAGTAAGCTAATACTGATCGTGAAGAGATGGATTTCAATCGCATGATCTGAAGATCAGAATCTTGAGCTGCTACTTAAGAGTTATGATATGTTGCTTAGGAATAGATAACACCATAGTTTTCATATGGATTTGCATTGTAAGGAAAAGTTTTTCACCAAGTTTTAAAATAAAAGAAAAAGGTTTTAATTTTATTTATTTTTTAAATATCCTTACAATGGAATTTGTGAAAAATTGTTGTTTATATGATTCCATAGCTAGCAATATTGGAAAAATGGATTTGATTCTTTCGTTTGTGGTAGTGTCATAATTTACCAAATAAGCAAAGTTTCTCATCACCCAAGTTTCAGCTGGATAGAAACTTGGAATCATGCAACTTGTATTGTATGATGAATGAGAATTTTCATCTTTGGGAAATTAAGACTAATTCCTTGATCACATGTATATGTGAGTCAAGTGAAGGACTAAGGGATCGAGTACACATTCTTGTGCACTGCTCAAGGTCCACCACAAAGAATGATAAGAATATTCGTCATGATTTACTAAAAGTTAGTAAATATGGTTACACTTACAAGTTTAAGTGTAATTCTGAAACATTGGAAAAGTTTCAGTGTATGGCAGTACGAATGAGAAGAATCAAATTAGGCAAGAAAGATAAAAGCTTCTCCAGTCTGAAAAGATGGGAGAGTACTTTAGTATCGTGTTTTGTGATTATCTCAATGATTAAGAAACCATATCACAATTAATCCTCTAAGGACATCTTAGTGCATTTGTTTGACTAAGAAGAGGAATCGTGAATTATTGAAATGGTTGAATCAAAAGATAAATCATACTTCGTTCCAAAAACAACTCTTAGAGTAATACTCCAAGATTGTAACTTGAGTGACAGAATCTTAAGAAGGTTTATAACACTTGTCAAATGTAGAGTAAAATGTTTTCTTACTCTTGAACATTTGAAATTGGTAAGTTGTGATGTTTTGGATAAAACAAAAACCAACTAAGGCCAATTGTGTGAAGTGTTTGTCTTGAAAAGAATCCGCACTAACTCTTGAATATTTGTTTTATCAAGGAATGGTTCTTGACAAGAGAATCTTATATGTCAAGAGGTCAGTGGGAGTCTTAAAGATCTTGAAAAGTTTCAAGAACTAATAAAAAATAAGGACTGTTGTTTATCACTAGCACACGACTTGAGGTTTGTAACCTATTGTGTTGACATATTCTTGTTTCTGTACCCATTCCAGTTATAAGTTGACTATGCATGTGAGTTCTATGAGTTCTCAGTTGTTTGCATAACTACTTGGAAGCAATGGTATGCCTTGTGCTGCCAAGTGGCAAGAAGTTAAGATTGCACAAGCTCAGTCCATATGAGTTTGGATTTGTCACTAACCTTGTATTATGATTATGGTTTTGACAAATTCACATGGATATGAACACATACACCATAAAATCTAAGTGTCATTAGGTTTCTCTCCGATTCATGAAAATGATGGTGAGGAAACGCTTTCACTAAGTAGTTTTTAAGTAGATAGCAATTGTGATATTTGCATTCTCAAAGTCGTTAGTGGAGCGTGTGTGGTTAACCGGCACACTAACATGGACTTGTGAGAAATGGAAAAGGTCTAAACAATTGATACTATGATTACGACATCCCTTTTCATAGTTCTACAAATTGTTTAGACACACATGTGAGCTATCTAAGAAAAGGTGTATGATTTTGATAAAGCCTTATCAAAGCATCTCGTATCAGAAATCTGAATTTTGGTAAGAAAGTCAATAAAGTATTGATTTTTAGAAGTCTAGCTGATTTCTGGATACATGTCAAAGCTAGTGGGAGGATAAGTGTTATGCTAATAATTATCATGTTAGTGGGAGCATGATTATTATGTTAGGTGTTGCAAGTTAGCAATGTTAATTATAGAAAACAAAAGTTTCAATTCGTGAAGTTGCAGGGGTTGAAAAGTTGTTTTGCTATAATTAAGGGAGAGGAATTCATACTTCATTTCAAATCTAAAAGCTTAGATTGTGAGATTTTAATCAAATTTAGTCATGATTACATTATTTGCATTCTAAAATTCGATTATGATTACAACATCCCTTTTCATAATTCGAATTATGAGAACATGGCAAATTATAAGAAATATTATAGCAAAAGACTGGTCAAGTATCATGTCTTTATGTGAGACATCATGAATCGTGTCTTATATGCTTCGGATATAGGATCGATTGCATGTGCTATACTATTTATCCTTTCTAAATTTTCCAAATGCCTAGGGCATTAAGAAGGGAAAAGATCTAGAATTGGATATGACTAAAATGATTAAGTAATCGTCGAGGACAATCTGAGGTTTACCAAAGATTGGTTGCTCATGGACAGTTGGAAATATGGTGTAAATTTTGGAAGGACCATATTGACATATTCTAAAAAGAGGCAACTCTTGTTCAGAAGTGATAGTCAAAATGGGAATCATTGGAAATGTTTCCATAGGTGGAAGTTATCCATTAAATCTGTGTAAGATTAGAAAACTTAATGCAAGAAGGATGTTCAAAAGAATGTACTTTGAATTTGAGACTTCGTTTCCATGGAATTAATCTCCATTGGAATACTTTGTAATGTCTGTTGCCAAGTCTTGGTGATTTTTGTGCATAGTCGTTACAAGAGGATCAATGCATATAAGTTTAGAACCTAACAAATTTCGGTAAATGGTAAGAATTTGGTATTATTACATTTATCATAAGGATTTGGAGTTGTAAAATGAGCATCATTGAAGTCATGTTCAATTGATCTATTTCACAAAGTAAGGATCATAGACAAACATAGTGTGTATACTTGGAGTATGGCATAACTATTGTTTGGACAAACATAGTGTGCATGCTTGGAGCATGGCATGGCTATTGTTTTGATTCAAGTATAAATTTGATTATTTGAAACATTATACAATGAATAATTAGTAATCAATATGGTGTTTAAATAAAAGGTGTTTTATTTACTCTCAAAGGTGCTTGGGGCCATATAGGATTAGTATTATTCTTGTGTTTCACTTTGCATGTTTTGACTTCTAGAATAACTTGGTTATTCTTTCCGAATGACTAAGTTATTCAAACCATGAACAATCGATAATACGTTGGAAGTAGGTATTAAGGCAAGACTGTCATGAATTGGGCTTGTAGATGTCTAAAAGTGTTTAGACATAGCAAAAGTTGCTACAACATTCATGACTGCTCCTGGAATGAGATTCGAGTATTGGATTAAACCCATGCTCATTTGAATCACTTCATGGATTTTATCACGAGTGATCATGAGACGATAATATCTTATATTCTTCAAACGGAGACGTGTGAGTTGTAGTTGCGCGTCGGTTGCACATTGACATATGTAAACGCAACCAGTAACTTGGTTGTTATAAAACATATCGTTGTGTGTAATTTGATGAGTAAGTACAAGAGAACATTTGGGTCAAAGTTTATCCATTCCTTTTACCCTTGGAGGGATAAAAGTGATATTTGTGGGCCCCTCGATGATTTAGAGATGACAAACATAAGTGCTCGGCCAGGCCTGGACTGGTTTGAATTTGTTCAATTAGTCGGTCGTCATAAATCGGAAATCGGGAAACAACAAATGGACAGAGAGAATGATTATAATCCATGTCTCAGTCCATATGATATCTAGAATGGAGGAATATATGATCCCTTATCTAATGGACGCGTCATTGACTAGGTCAGAGTTCGACAACGGCTTTTAAGAGCTACGATTGCTAGTCGGGTTTTGGATTCTTACTTGCAATAATAGTTTTAGACTTATCTAAGTGGGAGACTGTTGGATTAGATGTCTAAGCCCATAACTATTATTGGTATGTACTTGACCCGAGAGTAGCATGGTCCATTTGGGTTGCATATCATCAGGACAATTTGTTTGGATAGACTCTTGAGAGAAGGTAATATATGATTTATTAATATATTATAAGTTCTAATATATTAATATGAAATCATATGTTTTAATTAGTATTGATCAAAAATTAATTTGGAATTAATTTTGTGATCAAAAGAGACTAATTAAATCTATGGGGACTAATTATGGTAATTAGTTATATTTATATGTGTTGGGCTTATGATCCATGTTCGACCAAGTTTATGTATGGATACATAAAGAGTTGGGCTACATGAACCATGGATCATAACACCCATGGGTATGGATTTGGGTTATACCCATGACCCTTGGAATCCCACATATAAATATGTTATTTCATAGCCAAAATCACCACTAATGTATTCTTGGAGGATATGGACGGCTTTGGTGTGTATGAATTCTCTATCAAGTTTCATCCTTTGTCCATGATGTGTTGTGACTTCATTTGAGGCTTCCATACTATTGGGGCTAAGCTCTTAAGGCCAAATACATCAAGACTTCAAGCTACATAAAAAGGTATGTAACTCTAACTAGTATCTTATATGGTTTATGTCAAATGCATGCTAGTTATAGGTTTAATGCCTTGGAAACCATTTGCATGTATAATTAGTGAAAACTTAGATCCAAGGTATTTAGGGTTGTATGTGCACCATAGGATGGTGTAGTATACTAAAACCCATCAATTTGTTCAACATTGCAGCTGAACAATTTTCATTAATCACCACCTTGGACACCTCTTCTAGCTTCTTCCTATTTGTGAGTAGTTCCTTCAAGAATTTTGCGTACTTAGGCATTTATGCAACCGCTTCTATGAAAGGAATGTTGATTTGGAGGGCTTTGATATGTTCCAGGAACTTTTGATGATCTTCATTATGCTTCTCTTGTCTAGCTCGGCTTGTAAATGGCAAGGGAGGTTGATACAGTTTTAAAGGGGGGATCTTTTTCTGTTCAGATCGTAGACTCGTCGAGTCCAAGTCTGGAACTCGACGAGTTGTGTCGACTATTTGCAGTTTCGGGTCTTCTTTCTGTTCCTCCTGCACCTCTTTTGGATCTTCATTCATGATAGGGATCAGACGGGTAATTATCTTTCCACTTCTAGTCGTCACGATGTTTATTTGAGCGCATCTCGAATTTTTCTCGGTATTACTTGGAAGTTCAACCGGTGCTCTTTGATTGATTTGTAATGTAAGTTGGCCCAACTGTTTTTCAATGTTAAGAATAGAGGCTTGCTGGTTTCTCATCAATGCTTGTTGCTCTTTCATCATGGCTTGTTGTTCTCTTATTGCAACATCGGTTTCGTTGTGCCTTTTCTCGGATGCGGCTGCAAATCTTGTGAGCATATCTTCAAAGTCCATTTTCTTTTCTTGCACCGGCTCCTCCTTTTGATAGAACCCTCTTATCTTCATCCTATATTTCTCCTCCTTTGCCTTCTTGTACTCGTCGTATGGTAGCCACTCTTTTTTCGGTTTTCGCCAATCTTGATCATATCTATCGCCACTAGAGTAACATACTTGCACTTTCCGGTTCCCATGCTCGTCTAGATCACAATCTTTAGTAAGGTGAGGCCCGCTACAATTCTCACATCCCACCCGGATGACATGGATGGATTGATCCATCTTTGTCATTCTTCGATCCAAACTATCTAATTTAGCCATTACTGCCGCCATATTATCGGAAACTGAGTTTACCGCCCCTCGAATCAAGTCATTCCTTGAATTATGATATTCTCTAGAGTGCTTAGAGAATTCGTCAATTAGCTCCTTTATGACTGCGGGTGCTTTCTTTGTGAGTGGTCCGTAGGAGTCAAGGAGCTGCCTAGTTATCACGTTCACTCCATCATAGAAAATGGAGACTTCTTGCTGAATGCTTAAATCATTGTGGGGGCAGTTCCTCAACAAGCCTTTGTATCTCTCCCACGCCTCATAGAGTGACTCGCCTGGTTGTTGCTCGAAATTGGCAATGGCTTTCTTCAACTTTGATATTTTTGAGGGAGGGAAAAATTGATCAATAAATTATTCACGTATTTTAGCCCATGTGGTGATAGATCCTGAAGGGAGTGATTTCAGCCAATCTTTTGCGGCTCCCTTAAATGTAACTTGTAGCATACAAAGCAAAACAGTCTTGCGTGGCACATTAGGGATGTTGAAGTAGTCGGCTATGTCGTTGACCTCGTCGATATGCTTGTATGCGTATTCGTGATCTTTCCCGTAGAATGGGATGTCCTTGAGTTGAGCGAGTATGTGGCCTTTTAGCTCGAAGGTAGCAGTTTCTGGAATCGTGGGTTGCACGAGTTCCGGCCCGGTATCATCACACATCCTTTTCTTGTATTCACCCATGGTGATATCTGCGATGTTAGCCATGGTGTGATCGGGTTCGCTTTCTCGGTCACTTTCTTCTTTGGTTTCTGTTTCGTAGTCGGTCTCTTTTCGATTAGGATTGTGTTCAAAACTTTCCATCTTACTTTCTTCGCTCTTTCGACTACTAGACTCACCCACATTATTTCCTTTCTTCTTTCCAAAGACTGATTTGAGGTCCTTGAAAGGTGACTTCTTTGGCGGGTTAGTTTCTTCGACGGTTTTAACCTTGTTCTTCCTCAAAACTGATTCTGGATCTTCAAGAGGTGGGACCAAAGATGTATTTGATCTTCGGGTCATAAAATACCTGAAAGAAAACAGAAAAACACACGTAAAAAGAACAAAATGTAGTAAAAAACGAAAATAAAAACGCGTTGGACTCGTCGAGTTGCTTCGACTGGACTCGATGAGTTCAAGGCTAAAACAGAAAGCTAAAAACTAAAAATTTGTAAAACAAACTAGAACTTAAACTAGATAACTAATTAATGAAAATGCTGACTTTGTGCAAGATAAATCTTACATAAATGATCGATAACTCTAACAATTAAAATAACTATTTAAAATCGTTCCCCGGCAACGACGTCAAAAACTTATTGTGTGTAAAATGCACTAGTTTTAATCCTACTACTTCAAACACAAATAAACACACGAAAGGCAGTGTACCTATCGTTTTACAATATAGTTCAAGCAAGCAGGGTATCGAACACAGGGAATGGTAACAATTAAACTAACTACTAGAATTATCTAAATAAAAACAAGCAATAAAAAGAAGGGTTTTCTCTAGTTTTGCAAGACTAGAAACTTAAACAATTAACTAATACTCAAACTAGGACAACTAACAACTAAAGCAAATAAGAAGTAACTAGATTCAATAATGAAAGAGACTTCTGTTCAGTTTCGGCTCACTTGTTCCTATGGTTGATTTTATGTCAAGTGCAATGGATTAATTTGTCATTGGCTACCGATTAATGTGATTAGATTCATGTTCACTATTACTCCAACCTTCCTAAATGAAGCCCTAGCCTTTCTTTCACCAGTTTCAGCCTCCATTCTCCTCTTTCATCCATTTTTGAGCTTTTGGCATTGTTTTTTATGCCTTGGAGAAGAAGAATGTGTTCTTGGTGCATTGTTTCAGCAAGCAAACTTCCCCCTCATCATCTAGTGCCATTTTAGGACTCTTGTAAGTCCTCAACCTCCTAACTTTATATGTCAAGCATGTTAGATCTAGATTTTTATCTACTTTCTTCCATGTTTGGGGTGGTTTGAGTGTTTGGACTTCATAAAGTTGGCAACTTTATGAGTCCTTGAGGTTCCTTTGTGGTCTATTGTCCCATATCTGGAGAGTTATTGAGTTTTGGGGTTCATGCATGAGATCTTGATTCTTATTTTTCTCCATATTGGCCTAACTTGAGCTCAAGACATGCATCAACCATGTATGTCTATAAAGCAATGATTTTTACGATGCTTTAGGGGTGAAGAAAGCCTTCTGGAAAGTTTGAGTGTATAGCTTGAAGGATTAAGAGCTTTATGCATTAAGTTGTCTAGAGTTGTTCCCACGACGTGGCGTATTGACGGACAACCTTGCGACTGTTTTATTCTAATGTTGTCACAACGTGGCCAAAGGGTGTCTACGACGTTGGGGTTGGCTAGGGCTGACTTTGATCGTTGACTTTTTGACTAGTTTGACTTTTGGTCAAGCTTTGAGAGGTGTTAAGCTATAGTCTCAGGTTTAGCTTATGATTGGTTTAGGAGATTCGTGTAGCTGATTCAGTCGGACTTTAAGTAGTGGATTTCAGTTCTTCATTCAGGTAAGTCTTCTCACTATATTACCTATATCATAGTGCTGTGTATGCTAGACTAACTGAGTCTTATTTGTTGATTGTTGTTATGTGTATTATTGAGTTGCTGATAACTCCAAGACTTTTAATAGTCTTCATGGTTGTTGATTACCCATAGGGTTGCTGTGAGCCCATATGAATGTTGATAGTCCTCATGACTGATGATAGTCTTAGGGTTGCTAATAACTCATGACTACTTATATTGTTGTCACACCCCCAAACCTGAACGACAGAAACGTTCGGGGGTGGAGGACGTCATGTACAGTATCATAACAATTGCATACTAAAGAAAGTAAACACAACCATCGTATACATAATATAAAAGTTACATCAATATAATCGTTTATATGTTTCCAAAAGTCTATTACAATATGATGTTCAAAAGTTTTGTTTAACGTCTTAGCATCAAATCTTCAAAAACTGTTGCTAACCTGTTTTTACTGATTTCCTGTGAATACAAGTTATTTGAGAAAAAGTGTCAACATTTAAGTTGGTGAGTTCATAAGCATTTGTATGAATAAATATATGCCATTCAATGAGATGAGATCATGTTTGTTCCTAGAAAATCCGATATTTTCTATAAAATGAGTTGGACTTCGTTTGTTTATAACATGAAAGTGTTTATCCTGGAAAATCCTATATTTTCATAAAGCTGATTTGTAAACTGTTTATTTGTAAAGTAATCGTGTTTATCCCGAAAAATCCTATATTTTCTGTAAAGCTAATTTGTAAACTGTTCGTTTGTAACATAATCGTATCTATCCCAAAAAATCCTATATTTTCTGTAAAGCTAATTTGTAGTCTTATATTGTTCCAAGACCGAAAGTATAAGTATAAATGTCATACTTAATTTAATAACATGTAGTTTTATTCGTGAATAAAACCGTTTGAAGAGCTGGGTATTTACGTAAAATAAGTGTACTATCGATTTCACGTAAAAATAACGTATTGTCGTTTATCATGTGAGTTTTTATAACCGTGCTATTAATGAATTGCCTGCCTCGACGTTCTTCAGGCCTCGAAATGATATGACGTTTGTCACCCATAACCTCCCGGCCGTGCTATAGCTAACAACCAGAGTGCGGGATCATCAGTCCTATATAGATCTATACACAAGTATCACGCTCTCCGGGAGGAGACTCTGGTTATAAAACAGGACTTCCATGGATACCTTTGATAGGTACAATGAAGACGAATGACTCACAAATTTCCAACGAGATACGTGTTTTGTTAATGAAAATATTCATACACGAAATTGTTACTCCTTTCGTTCTGTTTATAATATATTAAAATAATCATATTTTTATATAAACGTTTCTTTGCCCTGAAAGGGGTAAAATAATGTAAATGTAACCCAAACTTTACCTATTATAGTTTAAAATTATTGTTTCATTTAAAATGATAATCGTTTCGTTTTAACGTATTTTGCATGTAACCGTTTGTAAATTTGGTAATAACATGGTTCCGTATGTTTCATATTTTTATGTAAAGATACTTTAATGTAATAAAATATAAAACGTTAATTTGTATATTAACACAAGTTTCTTGTGTTTTACTTGTATTCTCCCCTTTAAAACATAGAAAAAGTTATAAAAATGTAGGGGTATGAACTCACCGTGAGTGTGATAACGGTTTTGTTAACGGGATTGAAATGGAGACTTCGATTTAGAACACGTAACGATAGCTGTATCCTAATGTTCAAACACATTTTAATGTGTGAATATTTGATAACAATCGTAAGAGGTGATGAAAAATACATGGATTCTAATGGAAGCTTACCCAAATTTATGCTTGTAAGGAAGAAGAAAATGTCTCCTGGAGTAGATTACACTTTGGAAATGAAAGGAAATGTGGGTTGCTATTTGAGAGGGAATGGGATTGTTCTTGTTTACTGGATGTGGTAAATGAAGAAGTGATCTAATATACACCTTATATATGAAGGAAACTTAATGAAGAGGTTGAGTTGACGTTTGATTTAGTAAATGGAATTATCACATAGGGAAGTGAAATTAGGATAAGATAATAGGATATTTTAGAGGGTTTTCGGATGAACAATATATATTACAGGGGGGTTTCGGATCTAATATCTCTTAGAAATGAGTTTTCGCCCCAAATGGGCCTAAGGGAAAAGAGTTATCGTTCCTAAAGTCAAAGGGAAATGGTGTTTTCGGATTTTAATGCTAGGGTGAAAAGGGTTTACGCCCAAGGCTTCAAGAAGAGGAGGTGTTTTTGGATTTAACATTAAATGATAGGGTGTTTTCGGATCATGGTCAACGAAAACACTAATTGGGATCACTTCCAATCCGTAAACTCTATATTCATTTAATTACTTTGGGTTAAAACACAATTATGACATTTGTTTATGTTTTAAACCCTTAGACTTTCAGCTTATGTTTATTTATAACACTCTAATTTAGCCTAAACTTTAAATAAGCATGTAGTAGTGGCATTTAAAGTCCCTATAATAACAAGTTAGGTTGTGAATTTACTTGTACATAGTTGTAGTCTGGACGTTTATTAATTCAAAACAACGGTGCAACGCCCGTGTTTCTAGGCTAGGCATTAATATTGACATAATGGTCTAGGTTAACCTTTGTAACTCATTTAGAAGAAATGAAAAGGAATTATGTGAATATTATGTGAATTATGTGTTTTATGCATAATTATTAGGGTTTAAATAATTAAGAATAAAAATGAGCGTCAAAAAATTAAATTTTAGATAAAGCCGATATCTATTAAGAAACTTGTAGTGGGCGTGAAAAGGATTACGGATATATAAAGAATGCCGAAATCCGAGTTATAACGAAGAAGTTATGACCTGTCGAAGTTTCGCAACAAACCAGCACGGTGCCGAATGTCGTAAAAAGTGAGTTTTTGATAAAACTACTTTTTAGCCTTAGTAATCTAAACGAAACTCGTAGTATTCGTTAAACCGAGAAGTTCGATAAAAAGAACGCCCAAATCTGACTTTGTATAAGGAAGTTATGATTTTTCGAAGTTTCAGCTTAGCAGTAGACAGCTAAAAACTCGAATTTTAGATCGAGTGATTTTTAGCCGACACGATCTAAACGAGAATCGAAGGTCTCGTCATTAGTAGCACAATGGTAAAAAGTCTGACGAAAACGGACGTCGGATGAAGAAGTTATGAATTTTTAACGGATTTCCTATCCCGGTCTGTTAAAAATAATAATATAAAAATTGAAGTCAAAATTAGCCGACAAAGTCTAAATGGAAGTTCTAGAGCGTAATTTTACCTACGCGTGCATATAAAGAACGTCAAAAACGGAGCTCGTATGCGAAAGTTATGGATTTTAGATGTTTTGGCACGAAAAACGAGAAAAAATCCCCAAAACCGAGGAATTTCGCATAGGTGGACTTCGGCCACGTGTCCTCGCCTCGCAGGTGCCACGTGTCCGAAATTCTGATGAGTCACTGAAGTCGTGGAAGCATCCGAGGAGTGACGCGTGTGCAGCCGAGAGTCCGACGCGTGCCAGGTGACTCCTCCATCCGAAGCCGCCTTACCTCGCCCCGACGCGTGTTGCACCAGCTGTCCGAAGCGGTCCAATCAGAAGCCTCCAGCGAGGCCCTCGCATGCGCAGCCATGTGCGAGCCCACGTGCGAGCCTTCCCTGCGAGCCCTCGGATCTGCGATGTGTGGCTTCTTCTCAGCCGTTGGATCAGGAGGCTCGGCCCTATAAATAGGAGGGTGCGAGACCTCCCGGGTAAACTTTGAAAACTTGTCATTTTTAGCCCTTTTTTCAATATTTCTTTCATTTCAACTTCCCTCGAAGCCCCGGTATCAATTATAACCCCCGGAATACGCCACGAAGTGCCCGAGAAGCCCGGAAAATTTATCTTTTCGGTTTCGAAGCCCGGCCCTTCGCAGAGCCCGGTTTCTCAATAAAAATCCCAGTTTTATTAGAAACGATCGTTTTAGGAAACGAATTGCTGCCCGATTTTCATTAAATCAGGTGAGTGTGTAGTTACTTTCACCTTACACATAGATATGAAGTATTTTACATAAAATACGTGCTGTGTGAATATATATTGTTTGTTTATTTGAGATGCGTGTTGAAGGAATGATTTATACAGGTTTTTAAATAATTTAAACTGTATATGTATTTTTATCTACGAAAAATGTTGGGTAAAACATGGGTAGATGAAATAGTGGGTGTGATGAAAGGTGAGTTGGATAAAGGAGATGATCAGTAATATTGATCATGAGTTGAGGGTGAGTGGTGAAATTTGAGAGAATCACTTACCCAAAATGTTGGCCCCCGTCATTCAGCAGAGTAGGGATGACAACCATGGACTATTCTAGATGGTCTGTGGAACACTAGCAGGCCCGCAACCTGTAGGTGTAATGAACTATATGTTCATTTGGAGTACTCTAAAAACCCATTGACATGTATGACACGGGTGAATACTGTCAATAATACTGTCAATAAATAAGAGCTATGAATTTAGCCCCTGTTGTATAAACCCTGCTGATGGTGTGACCTTGTGTCTATTCCTTAGGATGAATCCTTAGGAAGGAGTGATAGTTGATTCTTAGGGTAAACCTGTCACACCCCGATCCTTGTCGGAATCGATCAAGGCGTGATATATTGTTCAAAGTCTCATGACAACTATGTTATAATATGATCAGATTCAATTAAGTACTAAGTATGCAAACAAGATCCACCACATACAAATACAAATCCAAATACGAACAACATTTATTACATCAAATTTAAATAGTCTTGTGGATTTCTAAGGCACAACCTATTTTTCATCAACTTCATTCTTCAAATCTGCATCATGGGTAAAAACAAGTCAACTACGAGAGTTGGTGAGTAATCTAATTTTAGTAGAGAAAATTGTGAAGTTGAAACATTTATAATTTGAAATTTGTTTTCTTTTGAAGTCGGCAAACAATTGTATTTGAGATAACGGTTTATAAATCAAAAATTGATTAACAAATGATAACAACAACAATAAGTCCTCACCCTATATATACATATGTATATATATAAAAATATATATAGGATGGAGCATCTAATCATCATACACACTCAACCACGTGTGATCAATCACCTTAGCGTCCCAAGGCGGGGGTGGTCAACCCAATAGCGCTATTATTGTCCATAACGTACCTCAAGAATACGGGCATAGTCATGGAGATTAAACTAAAAATGGTAATGCACTACAAGTACATGTAGCGTAAACAAACAATAGTTATACAATTAATGACTCACGTATAAATGTCCCAACAATGTCTCAATTGTGATAAAACAATAAAATGAAGTTGGAACATATTAGAACCACATGATACACCCCAAAAGTATTGAAAATTATAAAGTATGGGGTAGATTACTCACTTTAGTCCCAAAACGAAATGCGTGTGTCGTACGATAGACGGTTCGGGTCAAAATGGCGTAGAACCTAATATAATTAATAGTTTTGGTTTAGGAACTGCTAAACGAGAATGGAGTATTAATACAAATAATTAAACACATATTCTTATATTAGATGAATTAACAATAATTCATTTTGATTAGAATATTAAGATATTCATTTGTTAAATGAATTTTAAATTGAATTAATTACTTTGCATAATTAATTTATATTTTCAATTTAGGCCAGATTTTAATAATTTCTTATTAAAATAATAACTTGCCCAATTATAATTATTTACAGATTTTAACAATTATTTATATGAAATAATCATTAAAATGCATTTTTACATGCTTAAATACTTAGGAAAATGGTTTTAAATAGTAAACAGTATTGAAAAATTATGAAATTATTAGGAAATCATTATTTCATACAATATTAATTACTGTAAAATTTTTATATTTTTCTGAACTGTTTTAGTATTTATTTAATACTTTAATGATTAAACAACAACAAAATCCGGGAAAAATAATAAATGATTCCCAAAATTCTGTAAAATTAACCATAGTTTTATAACATGATATAGAGCCCATTGTATAAGTTTCGGATATTTGTGACTATGGGAAGTATTTTTTATATATTTCATTATTAATTAATCAATAAAATCATAAATAATAGTAAACAGTAATATAAATGCATGAAACTTCATAAATTATGTTTAATCAATATATTGGTCATCCCAGAATTTTCTCAGAATTTATTGAATGCAAAAAGTATTTTATGTGAATTATTGCCCTACTTTATTGCAATAGTTATAGTAATTCAATAAAAATAAGTTATTTTCTGAAAATTTCCAGAACTTCTTATTTTATTGATGAGATTCTGAGAAAAATCAGGTTTATGCATAAAATGAGTTTTAGATAGTTTTGTGGATTTAATTTGTTTCTTGTTTGAATTTGAAACTTTTAACAACATACATTGATGAATGCTTCAAGAGGGATGAAGATTTGAGTATAATAGATTGTTCTTGGCTGGAATATGAGTATTTCTTGGATGAATTTCGAGATTGAGAGTGAGAGAAAGAATAGAGAAGGTTTAAGTGGTGAAGAGAATAATGTGTTGGGAGAAAAAGGAAGGAAAGTGGATGGGAGGTGTGAGTGGGAGACCATGGGAATAATCTTTTTGCTTTTGGTGGTCTTCATAATTTCCCACTAACACAAGCATCTTTTACATAATTAATATAAGAGTTTTATAAAATTTAAAGTAAAGTTTATAAAAATAGAGTTTTATAAAATTTAATGTAGAGTTTATAAAAATGGAGTTTTATAAAAGATAGGTTATCATTTGATTATAACAATCTACTTTGATTTGAAGTTTAATTATAGCATTCAAGTTTGATTCTTTTAATTTAATTAGAGCATTATACTTTGATTTGATTTTAATATGGTATCATAATTTAATTTGATTATAGTTATAACGATGTACTATACTATGTTGCTATTAACGTCAATTTATATCGTAGTGTATGGGTTTTGATCCTATTAGCGTCAAGTAATCTTGAGTAGGGTTTATTAAATTTCCAATTGGGTTGGGTTGACCCGAATCCATTTTAGGCGGATGTCACAGTCTCCCCTACTTTAGGAAATTTCGTCCCGAAATTTAAGAAGAGAGTACCTTAAGAGAAAAGTTATGGGTATTTGGTACGCATATGATCCTCATGCTCCCATGTATACTCAGGTCCACGTGCCGACTGCCACCTGACCTTAACCAGGGGAATGCGACTTCTTTTGAGTTGCTTTTCCTTTCGGTCGGCAATTTCCAAGGGTTTCTCGATAAATTGCATTGTCTCGTCGATTTGGATATCCTCGAGAGGAACATGAAGGTTCTCGTCTGCTAAACACTTCTTGAGGTTGGCTATATGAAATACTGGGTGAACTTTCTTAAGCTCTGTTGGTAGATCCAACTCGTAGGCTACTGGTCCGATCCTTTTTATGATCTTAAACGGGCCTACGTAGCGTGGTGCCAATTTATCCTTGCGTCCAAATCGAACCACACCTTTCCATGGGGACACTTTTAACATGACCATGTCACCCAGGGTAAATTCAAGCGGTTTGCGTCGCTTGTCGGCATAACTCTTTTGTCGGCTACGAGCTGCGAGAAGGTTATCGCGAATCTGAGTGATTTTGTCGGTTGTTTCCTGGATAAGCTCAGGACCAACGATTGGAGAATCCACTGTTGCGCGAATCACGTGGGACTCACCAATTTAATGCCAGCAAATAGGAGATCGGCATTTACGGCCATACAATGCCTCAAATGGTGGCATCTTGATGCTAGAATGATAACTGTTATTATAGGAGAATTCCACCAACGGTAAATGAGAGTCCCAGTTTCCTCCGAAATCCAAGACACACGCCCTCAACATATCTTCGAGTGTTTGAATAGTTCTCTCAGATTGACCATCGGTCTGAGGATGATAGGCGGTACTGAGATCGAGGCGGGTTCCCATGGCTGTTTGAAGTGATTGCCAAAACCGAGAGAGAAATCTCCCATCACGATCTGAAATGATGCTGAGAGGAATGTCATGCCGACTAACTATCTCGTTGATGTAAATCCGAGCAAGTTTTTCGACTTTGAAATTTTCACTGATGGGAAGGAAATGAGCGGATTTGGTCAAACGGTCAATGATTATCCAAATGCTGTCGTGTCCTTTTGTGGTACGGGGAAGTTTGGTTACGAAATCCATGGCGATCGCTTCCTATTTCCACCTGGGGATTTCTGGTTGGACCAATAGTCCAGAGGGTCGTTGATGTTCTACTTTGACCCTGGAACATGTAAGACATTTGGCCACGAATAAAGCAATATCCTTTTTCATTCCCGACCACCAATAATTGGTTCTCAGGCCATGATACATCTTGTCAGTGCCCGGATGAATGGAATATCGGGTTTTATGGATTTCTTCCATCAAGAATATACGAAGATTGTCACGATCTGGGATCCAGATGCGATCTTGATAATAGAAAATACCATCAGATTTAGTTTCCAACTCCCCATCAATTCTCGTGGGCATGTCATTTTCGGTAATTGCCGAGTGTTGGGCTCCTCGAATTCGGTCACTGAGATTGGACAAGATAGGAGAACATATTAGATGAAATGCACGGGCATGTTCTTTTCGGCTTAATGCGTCGGCTACGACGTTTGCCTTGCCCGGATGATAGCGTATTTCACACTCATAATCATTTAGGAGCTCGACCCATCGTCTTTGCCTCATATTGAGTTCCTTTTGATTAAGAATATGTTGCAAGCTCTTGTGGTCGGTGAAAATTACGCATTTAGTGCCGTAAAGGTAATGCCTCCAAATTTTAAGAGCGAAAATCACGCCACCGAGCTCCAAATCATGAGTTGTATAATTCCTTTCGTGCATTTTGAGTTGTCGTGATGCGTAATCTATAACCTTTCCCCTTTGCATCAAAACACAACCTAGACCGAGATTGGAGGCATCGTAGAATACCACGAAATCTTCGGATCCTTCAGGGAGTGTAAGAATCGGAGCGTCACACAAACTTTGTTTAAGGGTTTGGAAAGCGTATTCCTGCTTGGGTCCCCAATCAAATGGTGTACCCTTGCAAGTGAGAGAAGTAAGCGGTAAAGCAATCTTTGAGAAATTTGAAATGAAATGCCGGTAATAGCCGGCTAAACCGAGGAAGGACCGAATTTCCTTGGGGGTACATGGGGCTTTCCAATTCTGGACTGCTTCAACTTTTGCGGGATCGACTAAAATACCCTTGTCACTTACAATATGACCAAGGAATTGTACCTCATTTAACCAAAACTCGCATTTCGAAAATTTGGCGTAGAGCCGATTTCCTTGCAACGTTTGGAGAGTTAGGCGAAGGTGTCTTTCATGCTCTGCCTTTGTCTTGGAGTAAATGAGGATGTCATCAATAAAGACGATAACAAAACGGTCGAGATAAGGTTTAAATACCCGATTCATCAAGTCCATGAATACGGCAGGGGCATTTGTTAGGCCGAAAGGCATAACGGTGAACTCGTAATGACCATAGCGGGTTCGAAAAGCGGTTTTGGGGATGTCTTCTTCCCGTACTCGAAGTTGGTGATAACCCGAGCGAAGGTCAATTTTTGAGAAGCATGAAGCTCCTTGAAGCTGATCAAAAAGGTCGTCGATCCGAGGTAACGGATATCGGTTCTTGATGGTTAATTTATTTAACTCCCGATAATCAATACACATACGAAACGAACCATCTTTCTTTTTGATGAAGAGGACCGGGGCTCACCAGGGTGAAGTACTAGGGCGGATAAATCCCTTATCGGTTAATTCTTGGAGCTGACTTGCCAATTCTTGCATCTCGGCTGGAGCCAACCGATATGGAGACTTGGCTATGGGAGTAGCCTCAGGAACAAGATCGATGCGGAACTCTAGCTCACATACCGGAGGGAGTCCAGATACGTCATCAGGAAAGATGTCGGGAAAGTCTCGTACTATCGGAATATCTTCGATCTTCTTTTTTTTGACCTTTGTTTCCACCACATGGGCTAAGAAAGCCATATATTCTTTTCGTAGATATGATCGAGCTTGAGTACATGACATAAGACTAAGCTTTTTCGAATGAGTCTCGCCATAAATACGAAGACTTTGACCGTCGGCGAGAGGAATACGAATGAACTTATCGTAACATACTATTTCAGCATGGTTTTGGGATAGCCAATCCATTCCTATGATGATGTCGAAGCTACCAAGTTCCATAGGAACTAAATTGACAGAAAATTTATGACTGCAAAAATCGAAAGTGCAATCTTGGATGACTGCATTGAGTGAAACGTATTTTCCATCGGCAACTTCTACGGTAAAGTACTCATCAAGAATCGTGCGAGATGTGTGAAGTGTGGGCTCAAATTCCAAAGACACAAAACTTTTATCGGCACCTGAATCAAAAAGTACTGACGCGTAGCAGTCATTTATGAGAAACGTACCATTTACGACCTTGTTATCGGTCTTTGCTTGGGTTGCGGTAATGACAAAGGCTCGGCCTTTGGGAGCTGGAACCTGCATTGTTGGATTTGCCTGGGCTTGGGTGTTGATGATATTGACTAGCCTAGGACACGCGTTTCTGAAATGGGTGGGGTCACCACAGTTGAAGCATGTTCCAGTTGGATATCGGGTTTGTGTTTGCTGATTTGAGGGTAGATAGAGTGGTCGCTGAGTTTTTGGTGCACGACATGTGTCCGCCAAGTGGCCATAGCGACCACAATTCGTACAGAGGCGACACGGGCTGGTGGTCATATGGTGATAGTTACAGTGGTTACAGAGGGGGTGAGGTCCGGTATACGGCTTTTTATTCGGTTGGGCTTGTGGGGTGACTTGGGTGATAGGAGTACCAGGGGTAATAACAGCATGGTTGTGGTGATAACTTTTCCGCTTCTTTTTGTCATGTCGGTGGGAGGACTCGGACTTGACAATTAGGGGGGTCTCAGGGGTCGGCTTTTCAGTTGACATCTTTGAACCCTTGCGTGGGAGGACACCATCGTTCATATTGTCCTCGTTGAGTTGACCTGCTATTTCAATGGCGGATTCTAGGGTAGATGGCCTGCTGCTGGTCACCGAATCACGGATCTGGCAAGGTAACCCTTTGATGTAGTGGCGTATTGCAGTTTTCATAGGTTGAACCATGTGAGGTAGGAGTCTCGAGAGATCATGGAATCTATTGGTGTAGGTCGCGTTGTCGCCTCCCACCTGTTTCAGATTCCAGAATTCATCCTCGAGAGTTTGCAATTCGCTGTCAGGGCAAAACTTCTCCATCATGCGTTCCTTTAGTTTTGACCAGGTCATTCCCAAGGCAACAACCTCTCCCTTTGCCCGTTTTTCTAGGTTCCACCATGTGAGAGCATGACCTTGGAGGCACCCTGTATCATGACGGACCATCAGGTCCTCAGGACACTCGCTATGGATGAAAGTACTCTCCATTTCTTCAAT
Organism: Lactuca virosa; assembly: GCF_052849685.1. Taxonomy (NCBI): domain Eukaryota; kingdom Viridiplantae; phylum Streptophyta; class Magnoliopsida; order Asterales; family Asteraceae; genus Lactuca; species Lactuca virosa. The sequence continues at coordinate 242,314,147 of NC_136429.1, read as the reverse complement.
CTATGTGAGGAGTGTGGTGGCACCATCGATGCCTTTGAAGTAAGGCGGATTGCAGTTACGAAAGTGCTTGAACGAGCAACGAGGAGTTGTTGCTGGACCTTGTGGCTGAAGAGAATGAAGTTGGGTTGCAATTGTTGGGATGACGTTTGCTACCTCCTTGGCGATAAGGGCAGCTAGCCTTCGGTTGTTGCGAGCAGCGTATGGGGGTCGTAATGCCATCTACGAGAAACATGCATATGGACTTGTGAGTTATTTGTAAATTGATTATGGAAATAAAGTTTTTAGACATTGTTGGGTAAAATAATTGTAAAACACTTGTTGGGCCATGGTTAGGAGTGTTGGGCACCTTTTGGGCTTTCCATGGTTACTAAATGTGAAACATGTAGCACTTGCGTGGGCCCCCACAAAACTAAGTTTTCACATGTCTTTCCCACTACTAGGCCCATTAGGGAACTTAATAGTCCAATGAGTTGGCCATTTTGGAGTGTATCCTTTCGGATACGTTTGATAAGGTCGAGTATTTTGATGGCTCAAAAGTAATGTGAATGACGCGCTTTGGCCTATAGGTTTGGGAACTCTCACCTTTGGTCCCCAGATAAGCAAATTGGTCCCTCGGTTGATTGGGATGTATACGAATGCTTGCCTAGTCAGGACTTTCGGGCTACCGGCACCTCCCCCTTCCAGTTACTACGCGTCCATCACTATTATCCTACCCAACTAGAGTGGATGACTTTGAATTTCCTATGAGCTCTAAGGAATATATATGTATATACATTTTTTTTAAAACCACTTGAATATGTGTGTGATTTTCAGAGAAAGAGGAGAATAGTCACCAGTGTATGCACACATATAAGTGTCAAGAGTAATACATATGCACTTAAGGGAGCAATTAACACACAAAGGTATTCCTAGGATTTTCTAAGTGTGAATTGCATGCAGTTGTGTGTGCATTTTATAAACTAGCATACGAGAGGACCCTAGAGGCTATAGACTAGGTCAAGGCAATTAACCTAATTCCCTATAGTCAAGGGCTCTGATACCAATCTGTCACACCCCGATCCTTGTCGGAATCGATCAAGGCGTGATATATTGTTCAAAGTCTCATGACAACTATGTTATAATATGATTAGATTCAATTAAGTACTAAGTATGCAAACAAGATCCACCACATACAAATACAAATCCAAATACGAACAACATTTATTACATCAAATTTAAATAGTCTTGTGGATTTCTAAGGCACAACCTATTTTTCATCAACTTCATTCTTCAAATCTGCATCATGGGTAAAAACAAGTCAACTACGAGAGTTGGTGAGTAATCTAATTTTAGTAGAGAAAATTGTGAAGTTGAAACATTTATAATTTGAAATTTGTTTTCTTTTGAAGTCGGCAAACAATTGTATTTGAGATAACGGTTTATAAATCAAAAATTGATTAACAAATGATAACAACAACAATAAGTCCTCACCCTATATATACATATGTATATATATAAAAATATATATAGGATGGAGCATCTAATCATCATACACACTCAACCATGTTTGATCAATCACCTTAGCGTCCCAAGGCGGGGGTGGTCAACCCAATAGCGCTATTATTGTCCATAACGTACCTCAAGAATACGGGCATAGTCATGGAGATTAGACTAAAAATGGTAATGCACTACAAGTACATGTAGCGTAAACAAACAATAGTTATACAATTAATGACTCACGTATAAATGTCCCAACAATGTCTCAATTGTGATAAAACAATAAAATGAAGTTGGAACATATTAGAACCACATGATACACCCCAAAAGTATTGAAAATTATAAAGTATGGGGTAGATTACTCACTTTAGTCCCAAAACGAAATGCGTGTGTCGTACGATAGACGGTTCGGGTCAAAATGGCGTAGAACCTAATATAATTAATAGTTTTGGTTTAGGAACTGCTAAACGAGAATGGAGTATTAATACAAATAATTAAACACATATTCTTATATTAGATGAATTAACAATAATTCATTTTGATTAGAATATTAAGATATTCATTTGTTAAATGAATTTTAAATTGAATTAATTACTTTGCATAATTAATTTATATTTTCAATTTAGGCCAGATTTTAATAATTTCTTATTAAAATAATAACTTGCCCAATTATAATTATTTACAGATTTTAACAATTATTTATATGAAATAATCATTAAAATGCATTTTTACATGCTTAAATACTTAGGAAAATGGTTTTAAATAGTAAACAGTATTGAAAAATTATGAAATTATTAGGAAATCATTATTTCATACAATATTAATTACTGTAAAAATTTTATATTTTTCTGAACTGTTTTAGTATTTATTTAATACTTTAATGATTAAACAACAACAAAATCCGGGAAAAATAATAAATGATTCCTAAAAATTCTGTGAAATTAACCATAGTTTTATAACACGATATAGAGCCCATTGTATAAGTTTCGGATATTTGTGACTATGGGAAGTATTTTTTATATATTTCATTATTAATTAATCAATAAAATCATAAATAATAGTAAACAGTAATATAAATACATGAAACTTCATAAATTATGTTTAATCAATATATTGGTCATCCCAGAATTTTCTCAGAATTTATTGAATGCAAAAAGTATTTTATGTGAATTATTGCCCTACTTTATTGCAATAATTATAGTAATTCAATAAAAATAAGTTATTTTCTGAAAATTTCCAGAACTTCTTATTTTATTGATGGGATTCTGAAAAAAATCAGGTTTATGCATAAAATGAGTTTTAGATAGTTTGGTGGATTTAATTTGTTTCTTGTATGAATTTGAAACTTTTAACAACATACCTTGATGAATGCTTCAAGAGGGATGAAGATTTGAGTATAATAGATTGTTCATGGCTGGAATATGAGTATTTCTTGGATGAATTTCAAGATTGAGAGTGAGAGAAAGAATAGAGAAGGTTTAAGTGGTGAAGAGAATAATGTGTTGGGGGAAAAAGGAAGGAAAGTGGATGGGAGGTGTGAGTGGGAGACCATGGGAATAATCTTTTTGCTTTTGGTGGTCTTCATAATTTCCCACTAACACAAGCATCTTTTACATAATTAATATAAGAGTTTTATAAAATTTAAATTAAAGTTTATAAAAATAGAGTTTTATAAAATTTAATGTAAAGTTTATAAAAATGAAGTTTTATAAAAGATATGTTATCATTTGATTATAACAATCTACTTTGATTTGAAGTTTAATTATAGCATTCAAGTTTGATTCTTTTAATTTAATTAGAGCATTATACTTTGATTTGATTTTAATATGGTATCATAATTTAATTTGATTATAGTTATAACGATGTACTATACTATGTTGCTATTAACGTCAATTTATATCGTAGTGTATGGGTTTTGATCCTATTAGCGTCAAGTAATCTTGAGTATGGTTTATTAAATTTCCAATTGGGTTGGGTTGACCCGAATCCATTTTAGGCGGATGTCACAAAACCCTTAAGAAATAAATAAGATAATGGGGTTGGGGTAATTTGGTTGATTGATTGATGTTTAAGTACAATAAATTTATTTATTGTGGGTTGAAAACCCTATATGCTCACCAGGCTTCCAAGCCTGGCCCACTCAGTTTTTTATATTACAGGTAGTGGACCCCGAGCATAGTCGGATGATGATGATGAGTGATTTATGGATTATAGGCCAGTAGTTATGAATAACTGTTGTAAGGCTTATAATGTCTTGTTTATGCTTTTGATCTGTATCGGAACATGACATCCCGAGGTTTTGATATAAAAGGAAATTATATATTTCTTAAAGAAAGGTTTTGACAAACTTTTATCATGTTTTGTTTTTGGGTACTAATTCCGCAACATCTTTTAAAAAAGATTCTCTGATTTTATTTTAAAAAGCATAAATTAAATCGGTCTTTTCTGGCCGAGAAATTAGGGGATGTCACAAACGGGTTGTTACATCATCCCCCCGTTAGAGGGGATTTCGTCCTGAAATTGTTCTTAAAGTGAGTACAATCGTGGACTAGGAAAAAGATGCGGATACTTTTGTTGCATCTGGTATTCTCGCTCCCAAGTGAGTTCAGGTCCCCGCTTGGCATTCCAACGAACCTTTACTATTGGTATGCGACTTTGTTTCATTCGTTTGACTTCCCTATCCATGATTTCTACTAGTTCTTCCACAAAGTTAAGATTTTCGTTTATCTCGATTTCATCGAGTGGAATCACAAGAGTCTCGTCAGATAGACACTTCTTTAGATTAGGCACGTGGTAGACAGGGTGCACGTTGTTAAGTTCTTGGGGTAGTTGGAGTTTATAAGCTACTGGACCAATCCTTGCGAGGATTTCAAATGGTCTGATGTACCTTGAATTTAGTTTTTCACACTTTCTGAAGCGTATCATGCCCTTCCAATGTGATACCTTTAACAGAATACGGTCCCCAACCTGGAATTCTAAGGGTTTTCGTCTCTTGTCTGCGTAGATATTTTTTTGATCTCGAGAGGCTTTCATTCGTTCACGAATTTGAAAAATCTTCTCGGTCGTTTCCCTGATGATTTCCGGACCAGTGAGAGTGCTGTCAGGAACTTTTCCTTTAGCTAACTGAGTATCACCCCCTTTCCGCCCAATACAGAAGTGATCTGCACTTGCGGCCATAAAGGGCTTTAAATGGAGCAGCCTTGATGCTGGTGTGATAACTGTTGTTATATGAGAACTCGAAAAGTGGTAAATGGGTATCCCACGCTTTACCTAAGTCGATCACACAAGCTCTCAACATGTCTTCTAGTGTCTGTATAGTTCTCTCACTCTGCCCGTCTGTTTGTGGGTGGTAGGTTCTACTCATGTCCAACCTAGTTCCCAAGGATTTTTGAAGTGACTGTCAGAACCGAGAGGTAAATTGACTATCTCTGTCAGAGATAATAGATATTGGTACTCCATGTAATCGTACTATTTCTCTGATGTATGTTTTGGTCAGTTTTTCCATCTTGTCTGTTTCTTTGATTGGCAGGAAGTGTGTGGACTTGGTTAACCGGTCGACGATTACCCATATTGTGTCGAGTCCACCTGTCGTCTTGGGTAACTTGGTGATGAAATCCATTGTAATCCGCTTCCACTTCCACTCAGGTATATCTGGTTGTTGAAGTAAACCTGAGGGCTTTTGGTATTCTACCTTTACTTTGGCGCAAGTCAGACACTTGCCCACGTAGGTAGCTATTTCTGATTTCATGTTCGGCCACCAATACAATTTCTTGAGGCCCAGATACATCTTGTCTGAACCTGGATGAACAGAGTATCGAGCCTTGTGTGCTTCGTTCATGACAACTTCTCTGAATCCACCAAACTTCGATGTCCAGATCCGATTCATGAGATAACGAACTCCGTCATCCTTGATTTCTAAGTTTTTATCCATTCCCCTTAGGGCTTCACCAGTCACGTTCTCTGGTCTCAGGGCTTCCAATTGAGCTTCTTTGATTTGTGTTGATAGGTGGGAATGGATAGTCATGGTTAGTGCTTTTACTTTGCAACCTGAGTACTCTTTACGACTGAGGGCATCTGCTACTACATTGGCTTTGCCAGGATGATAACGAATTTCGCATTCGTAATCATTGAGTAGTTCAACCCATCGTCGTTGCCTCATATTCAACTCCTTATGATCGAATATGTGTTGAAGACTTTTGTGGTCTGTAAAGATGGTGCACTTAGTGCCATAGAGGTAGTGTCTCCAGATCTTTAGAGCAAACACTACTACTCCCAGTTCAAGGTCATGAGTAGTGTAGTTGACCTTGTGATTTTTTAGTTGTCGTGAGGCATAGGCGATAAATTTTCCTCATTGCATAAGTACACATCCCAGTCCTTGATTGGATGCATCGCAGTATACAACGAAGTCTTCTGTCCCTTCTGGAAGAGACAGAATAGGCGCACTGCATAGAGCTTGCTTCAGAGTTTGGAATGCACTTTCTTGCTTCTCTCCCCAGTTGAAGATTACACCTTTCTGAGTCAGGGTAGTAAGTGGTTTAGCGATCCTTGAGAAGTTCTGTATGAATCTGCGGTAATAGCCAGCAAGACCCAAGAATTGACGTATTTTTGTAGGCGTTTTTGGTGCTGACCAATTCTTGATTGCTTTAATTTTGGAGGGGTCCACGTGTATTCCTTCTTCACTGACCACAGCAAGGAAATCTACTTTTCAGATCCAAAATTCGCATTTTGAGAATTTCGCATAAAGATTTTCTGCTCGCAATGTTTCCAAGACCAGTCGAAGGTGTTGACTATGCTCCTCTTTGCCTCGTGAGTAGATGAGTATATCGTCTATGAACACAATCACGAATTAGTCTAGGAAAGGACGACATACCCTGTTTATTAAGTCCATGAACACTGCGGGTGCATTGGTTAGTTTGAAGGGCATCACTACAAATTCGTAGTGACCATAGCGTGTTCGGAATGCCGTTTTGGGAACGTCACTTTCCTGTACTCGTAATTGGTGATATCCGGATCTCAGTTCGATCTTTGAAAAGTAGTTTGTTCCTTGGAGTTGATCGAAGAAGTCATCTATTCGTGGTAGTGGGTAGCGGTTCTTAATAGTGAGCTTGTTTAGTTCGCGATAGTCGATGCACATTCGGAACGATCCATACTTCTTCTTTACGAACAGGACTGGTGCTCCCCACGGTGAGAAGCTCAGTCGTATGAATCCCTTACTAAGTAGTTCGTTTAGTTGGCTGGATAATTCCTGCATCTCAGCTGAGGATAGACGATACGATGATTTGGCTATTGGGGTAGCTCCAGGAATAAGATCGATTCTAAATTCGACCTGTCGTGTTGGAGGTACTCCTGGAAGATCCTCGGGAAATACGTCAGGAAAGTTACAGACTTCAGGAATGTTCTTGAGGTCTTTTACTTCTTGCTTTTCATTTACGACATGTGCCAAGAATACTTGGTATTCTTTGCGAAGGTATTTCCGAGCCTTGACGCAAGAAATGATATGAAGATTCGTACTGGGTTTATCGCCGTAAATGACGAGGGTTTCGCCATTTGGCAGATTAAGGCGAACGACCTTCTCGTAGCATAGAATATCAGCACGATGGGGACATAGCCAATCCATGCCGATGATGACATCGAAACTTTTTATTGAGACTAGCATGCGATTGATTTGAAAAGAATGATTGTTTAGTGAGAGGGTACAGTCTACGTATATGTCGTTAGTGTTTTCCTTCTTTCCATTTTCCATTTCGATGGTGAATATTTCGTTTAATGATTTTGGTGTTTGATTGGGTAAGTGTTTACACCGGTGACTCACAAAACTCCTCTTCGCTCCACTATCAAACAGTATGCATGCATAAGAGTCATTGAGGAGAACGTACTCGTGACCATGGTTGGGTCTGCTATCGCCTCCTCCTGTCCCATCGTTAGTACTCTTCCTACCCCCCCCCCCCTGCATTCCTTGTGTTTGGGCAATCCCTCTTAATATGCCCTGTTTCTCCGCATCCATATCAAGTGCGGCTTTCTCCTGTATTCGCGGTTGGAGCAGCTTGTTGAGCTGGTTCTTTGCAAAAACGGACTATGTTTCCTTTCTTGTTGTACTTCGTGCAATACATTTCCCGGCATGCGCCGATATGATGGTAGTTACACTTATTGCATTTCGGTAGATTCCCAGCATATTGTTTTGCTGGTGTTGGGGCTGCTGGGAAAGTGACGGTGTGAGCTGCCACCACTTGTTGCCTTTTGGGGTTTTCTTCTGTTGTCTTGCTCTTTCTCTTGTTCCAAGGTCTCCTTCGGTTGTCACTTTCCTTTGGTTGTTCAGGAGCGGCTGTTATCGTTCCCTAACGGACTCCATGATCAATGAGTTGTTGCGCCAAACGTTTTGCGATGTCGAAGGTAGCAGGTTTGGAAGCTATCACATACCCTTGGATCTGGGGTGACAATCCCCATAGGAATCTTTCCACGTTTTTCGTTTCCGGGCTAATCATCCCGGGACACAGTACGGAGAGATCACAGAATCTGGCCGTGTAGGCAGCGAGATCAGATCCATTCATTTTGAGAGTCCATAACTCAAGCTCCAATTTTTTCACTTCGCCCCTTGGGCAATATTCTTCTAGCATTAAGACCTTCAGGTCTTCCCAGTTTATGGAATTTGCCACTGGGAGAGTTAATGTTTTGACGTGGCTCTTCCACCAAGTAAGAGCTCTGTCCAAGAAGGTACATGCTGCATATTTAACTTTACTTGTTTCTGGACACGCACATATTTCGAAGACTGATTCAGTATTTTCGAACCATTGCATCAGTGTGATAACACCTCCACTTCCGTTGAAGGTTTTACGCTTTCCGTTGATGAAATCTTTGTATGAACATTCTCTGGGGTGTCCGTGACTTTCCCCATGGTTTGAGTGGTTAGTACCAATTCCTCATCCGCTGGTGCCGCTTGCGTTTATCTATGTTATGGCGGCTGCTATGGCAGCAGATACCACAGCTTGGAACATAACGGGGTCATATTGTGGAGGTGGTGACGGTGGTGGAGTATTGTTGAAACGTCTGGGATTCTTTCTTGGTGGCATCTTTCTGCCATAGAGTTAAAACTGAAAAGACAATAAGTATTCAATAATAATTGCAAGTTGGGTGCTAACGAACTAATTTTATTAGTTTTTAGATGCATTAAGATCCGACTCATAATATGTTTTGTATTCAATTCATAATAGAAATTTATGTAAGAATAAATTTATGAATTTCAATAGTAATACTCTCACTAAAGTAAAATGCTTGTCAATTTCTTTGATATATTGATACATAACGTTTGGAAAATTCGACCTTGATACCGGTCTATAATACATCAAAGTTTAAAGGAAAATCTTGACAGCATTACGATTCCCTGAGTAGTATAAACACATAGACACAGGGTTAAGTTTATATGTAGATAAGAGTAATATTTAGCACATATCCGCAGTCCTAATCTATATAAAAAATGTGAGTAGTGTAAACACTACTCGTGGCGAGTGCTACTCTGAGTACTGGACTCTGCCACATCATGTTCTGCTTCCTTCAAACGTCGCTCCAACGTAGCCTGATGCTCCCGAAGTGCTCTAATTTCAATTCGGGCAACAATCGTTTCATCTTGAAGAGTTTCGGTGTGGTTCCTGGTTTGATCATGGTCTTCGTCCAGACGGCGAAGACGGACAACAGTAATCTCAGCGGTAACACCAACCTCCATGATTTGGTTGGCTGATGCTCTTGCATGTCCTCATTGGTTAGCAATCCGGCGAACTATGATTAGGAGAGCTCGATCTGCTGAACCTCCTTTGGAGAGGTTATAGAATCCTCTTTCCATCCTGTAAGGAGGGCGTTGGCCTTGTTCTTGGCTCCATCTATGTAAGTCTACGGCCCATCTTGGAATTTCGGGCCATGGAAATTTTGTCTGGCTGCAGGATATCGGACTGCCTGCGGTGGATTGTAGACCTCTGGGTCCGAGTCAGTACCATCTGAAACCCCTTCTTCTTCATCCTCCATTGGTTCTTTTTCCTCCATTGGTTCTTCTTTGGAATCCTCCTCTGGATCTTCCACGATCCAACCTTCATTTCCTTGATTAGGAAAGTAGGGAGCTCCATGTGGGTGGAATCCTGCCAGTGTGTTTGTGCGAGAATAGGAGTATGAGGAATATACGAATAAATATCGAAGCTTAAATATAGTAGTTACGATTTTTATAGTATCATAAAATACTCCTATAGTATTTTAAATTTTGTGTTTGGTTCTCGAGTTTATGGGGTTGGTAAGTTTTTTTTTTTTTTTTATTAGATTTGTTGCCCACTACGATTATTACTAAGCGTATGCTAGTCACTTCTTGAATAAATATAGTTGATCAGACTATATTCATTCCAGACCTGATTACATACTCTCAGACGTACTCGTAGTGCTCAACGCATCTTTAATACTTTTGTTTTGTTTTTATTACGACACTGTACTAGTATGTATGCATGTATGCTTTTTATAAAAATATTATTATATTTAAAAAAGTATAACTCTTGGCCAGAGTATTTAAGTTCCATTGTATTTATAGTTGTATATCATATGGTTTGATATACTTAGTTCACTATAAACAATGCTCTGATATCAATCTGTCACACCCCCAAACCTGAACGGCGGAAACGTTCGGGGGTGGAGGACGTCATGTACAGTATCATAACAATTGCATAATAAAGAAAGTAAACACAACCATCATATACATAATAGAAAAGTTACATCAATGTAATCGTTTACATGTTTCCAAAAGTCTATTACAATATGATGTTCAAAAGTTTTGTTTAACGTCTCAGCGTCAAATCTTCAAAAGCTGTTGCTAACCTATTTTTACTGATTTCCTGAGAATACAAGTTATTTGAGAAAAAGTGTCAACATTTAAGTTGGTGAGTTCATAAGCATTTGTATGAATAACTATATGCCATTCAATGAGATGAAATCATGTTTGTTCCTAGAAAATCCGATATTTTCTATAAAATGAGTTGTACTTCGTTTGTTTATAACATGAGAGTGTTTATCCCGGAAAATCCTATATTTTCCATAAAGCTGATTTGTAAACTGTTTATTTGTAAAGTAATCGTATTGATCACAAATAATCCTATATTTTCCGTAAAGCTGATTTGTAAACTGTTCGTTTGTAACATAATCGTATCTATCCCGAAAAATCCTATATTTCACGTAAAGTTGATTTGTAGTCTTATATTGTTCTAAGACCGAAAGTGTAAGTATAAATGTCATACTTAATTTAATAACATGTAGTTTTATTTGTGAATAAAACCGTTTGAAGAGCTGGGTATTTACGAAAAATAAGTGTACTATCGATTTCACGTAAAAATAACGTATTGTCGTTTATCATGTGAGTTTTTATAACCGTGCTATTAATGAATTGCCTGCCTCGACACTCTTCAGGCGTCGAAATGATATGACGTTTGTCACCCGTAACCTGCCGGTCGTGCTGTAGCTAACAACCAGGGTGCGGGATCATCAGTCCCGTATAGATCTATACACAAGTATCACGCTCTCCGGGAGGAGACTCTGGTTATAAAACAGGACTTCCATGGATACCTTTGATAGGTACAATGAAGACGAATGACTCACAAATTTCCAACGAGATACGTTTTTTGTTAATGAAAGTATTCATACACGAAATTGTTACTCCTTTCGTTATGTTTATAATATATAAAAATAATCGTATTTTTATATAATCATTTCTTTTCCCTGAAAGGGGTAAAATAATGTAAATATAACCCAAACTATACCTATTATAGTTTAAAAATATTGTTTCATTTAAAATGATAATCGTTTCGTTTTAATGTATTTTGCATGTAACCATTTGTAAATTTGGTCATAACGTGGCTCCGTATGTTTGATATTTCTATGTAAAGATACTTTAACGTAATAAAATATAAAACGTTAATTTGTATATTAACACAAGTTTCTTGTGTTTTACTTGTATTCTCCCCCTTAAAACATAGAAAAAGTTATAAAAATGTAGGGGTATGAACTCACCTTGAGTGTGATAACGGTTTTGTTAACGGGATTGAAACGGAGACTTCGATTTAGAACACGTAACGATAGCCGTATCCTAATGTTTAAACACATTTTAATGTGTGAATATTTGATAACAATCGTAAGAGGTGATGAAAAATACATGGATTCTAATGGAAGTTTACCCAAATTTATACTTGTAAGGAAGAAGAAAATGTCTCCTGGAGTAGTTTACACTTTGTAAATGAAAGGAAATGTGGTTTGCTATTTGAGAGAGAATGGGATTGTTCTTGTTTACTCGATTAGGTAAATGAAGAAGTGATCTAATATACACCTTATATATGAAGGAAACTTAATGAAGAGGTTGAGTTGACATTTGCATTGGTAAATGCAATTATCACATAGGGAAGTGATAGGATAAGATAATAGGATATTTTGGAGGGTTTTCGGATGAACAATATATATTACAGGGGGGTTTTCGGATCTAATATCTCTTAGAAATGAGTTTTCGCCCCAAATGGGCCTAAGGGAAAATAGTTATCGTTCCTAAAGTCAAAGGGAAATGGTGTTTTCGGATTTTAGTGCTAGGGTGAAAAGGGTTTACGCCCAAGGCTTCTAGAAGAGGGGGTGTTTTCGGATTTAGCATTAAATGATGGGGTGTTTTCGGATCATGGTCAACGAAAACACTAATTGGGATCACTTCCAATCCGTAAAATCTATATTCATTTAATTACTTTGGGTGAAAACACATTTATGAGGTTTATTTATGTTTTAAACCCTTAAACTTTCAACTTATGTTTATTTATAACACTCTAATTTAGCCTAAACTTTAAATATGCATGTACTAAGGGCATTTAAAGTCCCTATAATAACAAGTTAGGTTGTGAATTTACTTGTACATAGTTGTAGTCTGGACTTTTATTAATTCAAAACAACAGGTTGTTACAATTGTTGTGTTGTATGTAATATGTAGGACTGCTGATAGTCCTCAGGACTGCTGATAGTCTCAAGGTTGCTGATAACCCATAATTGATTATTATGTTGTGTTGTATGTGATATTTTAGGGAACTCACTAAGCTTTGTGCTTACAGTTGTGGATTAAATGTTTTTCAGGTACTTATCGGATTGGAAAGACGGGATTGTACACACATCAACAGTTTTATGATTCGAGATTCCGCATTGTGTTCCTTATTAACAATTGGTTTGACTTGAATGTAACTTTAATAAAAATGGGTGTTTATTCCATTTTAAAAATGAAAAAATTATTCTGGAATCTGTGACGTTAAATTTTTATAGAACATTTTATATGTAGACTAGGTTAAAACCCATGGGAACCACGAGTAAGAAAGAAAAACATTATTGATAATTTAAAATGATAAATAAAAAATGAAAGATTTACAAAATTTTATTAAATTACAAAGATATAAGCCTTATCTATAAGTTTATAATGATTAGAGGGTGTTTGAGATTTCATTTTAAAATTAAAAAATACTTTTACCCAAAAAAACTTATTGGCTTATGAATGTGGAAAAAGAAGATTATAAAAATATGTTTGGATTAACTTTTTAGTCACAAAAGTCAATAAGTTAAAAAATGTTTGACTAACTTATTGATTTTTGTTTGTTTTTTATTCTAATAAGTCATAAGTCATTCAAAGAGTCAAAAATTATAACTTCTTCAAAACTACTTTTTAAAGGCTAAACCAAAAATTATTTTAAAAGACCTTAATAAATATCCAAACACTTTTTTTTTTAACTTATTGACTTTTGAGAAAGTCAATAAGTTAAAAACGAGTTTTTAGATGAAATCCCAAACACCCTTTTAGTTAAACTTAATATATAGAACATTATTTTGAATATATGATATACATTCTGTATGTGTTGAGTTTTAATAAAATTATAGTTTTGTACAATGCAATATAAGTTTGAATAGAGTGTAAAAAACACAATCAATCATGAAAATGACATTGTTATACGAAAAAATAAATATAACAGTAGTGTAATAAAACATAAATAAACAGAACACAATAAACTACAAAATCAAACAACATTAAAAATTTTAAAAAAGCATAATATTAGTCATTTATTTGCAAGCAATTATTTTAGAAGATACATAGATGTTTTGTTCGTAACTTTATAATCGATCAATTTAAATTAATCTTCAAAATGGTTTGAAGATATAGACAATGTTTTGTGTATAGGTTAAAAATAAAGAGATTAGGTTGTATACAGAAATATAAAATTAAAAAAAAATCATTTTTTTTAATTCTTTCTTTTTTGTAGTTAGTTTTGTCAATAACCCAATAAATGGTTTAAATAATAAAGTATCAATCCAAAAAAATATAGAAAACACTCTTAAAGTAGAAAATCAGCTCTAAGATCCAACAAATAACACACATTTTGTCATGATCAACTTCCATTTTCTTTCTCTTTGATTCCATCTGTTTACTACAAAAATCTTACTAATTAGAAAAATTAACAAAAAAAATAAAATTTGCTGCTATAATAGCAGCATAAGTGCATATCTATTCACTTACCACAAAATTACTTTCAATTCTTGCATTCGACCCTTATAAACAAACCTGGGAAACAACATGGTACTTTCTTGCATTTGACCATTCCAAAATCCTATTGTATTTTCATTACTTTGAGCATTTTACCACTATTAATCTAATTAAAGAAATAACATTATACTTTCGTTCCATTGATAGCTTTAGCATCCTACTTTAGTTTTTGTCTCACCAACTCTAGTGCTTATAAAATACCAATTATACCCTTCATTCTTTGAATTAACTTGGCAACGGAAAGAGACCAACCCCATCAACTCCTTAACTGTGAATGTAACACTTTCCAATAGATTTTTTCAAAAAAAAAAGACCAAAAAGCCCTTCTTTAGTAAACCAATCCAACCACCTGATAAAATTGCTATTTTTTGAGATAAATTAAAAACCAAACATTTACTAAAGCCCTTCAACTCTTTATCAAAAAATTTGTAAGTATTCCATTCCACCAAATGTAGTATTTGTAAAATACCACATATAACCTTCCCTCTTCGACTTTTTTTTATAGTGAAACTGATCAGGAGGCATCCATGAAGTTCCTCTTTTTTGTTTTGTTTTGTCTTTTTTGTTTTGTTTTTTTTCTTTTTCTATCCATAAGCCACACACTTGGATTTCATTAATGCTAAACTATTAATTCATACTTTTACCAACCAATGTCGTTATTGGCAGCAAGGTTGAGTGCAAGCTTGTTCTTGAAGGTACCAAAAGGACCTTCAATTATCGTCTTCACATCATAGTTTCCATCACAGTGTCATGATCTGTAGCATAATGGTTCAACCAACAACATCAGAAATTGAAGTATTAACTCACAAGAACATGTAAATGTTGATGTTTAAAGGGGTCTCTTTTCCATAACCTTTTTACCAAGATCAAAACTAAAATAAAATTGCAAGACTAAACTATCATGGTATTCTAGGTTAAAAAGAAACACCAAAGGAGACAAATATAACATTTTGTGATACCATACACATCAAAGTTTTTCATTTGGGCAAATCATCGAACAATTGGCCTGCATTATGAAATATAACTATAACTTACAAACAAAGAGGGATGATGCTATATTGCCAATAGTCAAACCTACAGATAAAAACTCATGATTCATCAAATAAAGCCTTAAGTCTAATTGAAAGAAAACGGTTCAATTAATAAACCTGAAATCGGGTAGAACCAATCGAGGCTTAGTATATCGATTGACCAAACCGGATTTACAAGAACATAAAACAAAAATCAAAACAAATGTGGATTAATTGGTTAAACGTCAAATAACCATGCCATAATGGAACATAAATCAGGAAAAATCAAAGATGAATATCTTTCTTTAAAAAAAATAAAACGCATAATCGAATCATTTTACCTTTCATGTCATTTCTCTTAATCTCGAATTCAATATATAGTTGTGGAATATTTTCAAAAGCAATAAGCATTGGAGAGAGGGTAACTGTAAGAAGAGGGGGTGATATTGTGGATCAGGGAAGAAAAAAGAGACGGTTGTCGATTGTACCCAGATTTGGGGATAGTACTATTTTCATATTTCAAAATTTGAATATCATATCACTGTTAGGATTTAGGAAGCGAGATTTTGGGAGAAAGAAGGGTATTTTTAAGGTTAAAGAATAGAAGGGTAAAGCGGTAATTTTAGTTGATGGTGAATAAGGTTCATTTTGGACATGTGGCTAAGAAATATTCTTTTATTAGGAGTAGGATTAGTGTAACTGTAATCATTGTCAAAGATATCAAAAATCCTAGTCCAAATCAACAAAATTGTAGTCAAACTTACATGTTTTATTGGTAACATAAAAAGGAAAGGAAATGGCAAATGGACCTTAGCCATATGTGATTTGGAAAAAAAAGATTTTATACATACACATTATTTTCGGACCATCGGCTGAAACTAGGCTTAAATCACAGTCCATTAACCAGAAATCGCAACTACCTTATATGAAATCGTAGGTGAGACTCGGTATATGTGACTATTTTTGGAAAAAAAAAAGTAGGATTTTGTCTTTGAAAAGGCATTAGAAAATTAGTTAAATTTGTACTTTTCTCAAGTTTTTATGGCCGGTTAGATTTATAAAAATTTAATTATCACATAACTTCCATGGCTTATGGATAAGAAAAATCTTTTATAACTTACGTATCGAATAACTAATTGTTTCATGACCACATGACTATGTTTTCTAGTCATATGAAAGTTCAAAACATGATATAAAGCACACTAGTAAACAAAGGAAATGACATCAACCAATTTAGAGCCAATGTGTCGGTTTGAGTATTTTGCATTTGGTACATGTTTGAAAAAACCGGTTTAGAAACCAGTTTGCAAACCTATAAAAAAACCGATTTTTATATAGTAAAAAACTATTGGTTTCATCAGTTATTTCTTCAATTTGTTAATCATACAAGATTTTAGAGGTTTCCTAAGACCAAGTTTAAACCTTTGTACTATCCCAGATGCCAAAAAATTATTTTCGAAATATTAAAAGTTGAAAAATGCTGTTTCGAACCCCTAAATGGTCCCAAATACCCGGAAAATACCTTAGTTCATGGCAAAACCATGAGTTATACTTATTTGTCCAATTCTGATATTAGATTTTTGTTTTTTTCATCCAAACCGATCCAAAAGCTATACCGTAGCGGATTTAAAACCGTTTCCCAAAAAAAAAAAAAACCAGTGTGTAGTGTGTACGCCTCTAAATATATCCACCCAAAAGTGAGTAATTGGATTTGTCTATTAGAGATCTTGGGTTAAATCATTTAGGCCCAAATGTATGATCCGGTTAATGAAAATGCGACGATGCCAGAGCGGAATTGCTAATCAATCAATGGTGATGAAGGTAATGCGACGGCTGTCGCAACGTCTCCCATCGAAGCCACTCACCGGTGAATGCTTGAGGCTCGGCAGAACCACATCGTTTCTTCACATTAGAACCCTAATTGTCCAATCCCAAAATAAACCTATTTCAAACCCTGGATTTCCTTCCTCGAATCTCGCCATTAACGACAACTTCATCACGACTAGTAGAGGTTTCAGCTCTCCTTCCACTGTTCGTAATCCATCAAGTTGGTTAGGCGGGTTGGTGAAGAAGAAGAAGGTTATAGATTTGCCCTGTATCGTGAAAGCCGGTGACCCGGTTCTTCACCAACCCGCTCGAGAAGTCTCGCCTGAAGAAATCGGGTCGGATCGTATCCAGAAGATTATTGATGATATGGTGCAGGTGATGAGGAGACGACCTGGGGTTGGCCTTGCTGCTCCCCAAATTGGTATTCCTTTAAAAGTCAGTTTTTTTAATCGAAATTCCAGTTTTCCAATGATCATTTTATAGAACTTACATTCCTATTTGGCTTTTGAATTCATGTTTTAAGCAAAATTAATGTCAATTTACACCATTATCTTTCGTCTGTAACCAAAAACTGATTCATGATCAGATTATTGTGTTAGAGGATCTTAAAGAATACATCGCCCAGGCACCAGAGGAAGAGAACAAGGCACAAGACAGACGTCCTTTTGATCTTTTGGTATCCCAATTCACCAACAAATTTGAGTAAACCCCCTTTCTTACTTTGTAAATATATAAAAGTTTCTAATTGGGTTCTTGAAAATTTAGGTTTTTTTAAACCCAATACTTAGAAAGAAGAGCAACAAATCTGCATTCTTTTACGAAGGTTGCTTAAGGTAAGTTGGATTTGAGTAATTGAACAATGAAACACATTGGAAATGGTGATGATTCTTTGTTGATGGCATGATTTTTGCAGTGTTGATGGATATAGAGCAATGGTGGAAAGGTTTGTAGAGATAGAGGTAAGGGGTTTAGGTCGAGATGGGAAGGCCATGAAGGTGGATGCATGTGGATGGCAGGCTCGTATTTTACAACATGAATGTGATCATTTAGAGGGAACTTTGTATGTTGACAAAATGGTGAAAAGAACATTTAGGACCATTGAGAACTTGGACTTGCCTCTTGCTAATGGCTGCCCTAAATTGGGTGTTCGATAGCATTTGTGGTTGTGGTTTCAAGATATTGTAGTAGATTTATGCTTTTCAAATGAGACTTTTAAATATACTTGCATTGTACGAGTTTTAATTGTGATGTGGATTAGGCTCTTTATGTGGATTGTATCTGACCTTGTGGGGGCAAAGAGCTACTCAAGGGTTGCTAAAAGAATAACTTTGAAATGTCGGTTGTTTTTTTAGCGATGTATGTAGTATAATGTAACATATTGATTTATAATTCAATTTTAATTTTATAAGCGGGTTGTATGAAAAACGGTTTTTGTGATGCTTGATGCGTAGACAAGCAAGTTTTTCGCCAAAATAATGCTTTTAACCAATGCTTTTAACCAGAAGAGTGTTAGAATTACTGTGCATAGGTCTTTTCGGCCTCCTGACAATCCAATGCTATAGAAGTAATTTTTAGAGTCTAGTGATTGTTGATCGTTTTTAAGGCACGTTTGGACTTAAAAAAAACCATAAATATGTAGCATCGAAAAATATAAAGGTGTTGGGTAAACGAATTCAAAAACAAGAAGGGTGTATGATCAATATCTATTCGTGTAGACGGTGGTAGAGAACTTAAGAATGTAATGCAATTAGTAGCTTTTGTAACAAGTACCAAATAACTCGCAACATTTTATTTAGAACTCCTCAATCTAATGGAACTATTAAGAGGGAACAAATCGAGCTTACAAGAGATGAGAGGTATGTTGTTAACATTCCGCAGAGGGCTCCGGAACACCAGAGTAGTATTCCGGATAGTCGTTTCGGAATAGGTATTTTTTTTCTGAGTAAAATATGTTTGGTTCTTTTTGTATAAGTTTTGTTTCTATAAAATCTAAAATGCAAATATAATATGAAAAATCAACAAAAAAAAAACTAATAAATACATAAACTTAAATGATTTGTTTAAACTTTAAAGTAATATTACAATGTTCAAATGGTCTTTATCCTTGTACTCCAAAAAATTTCCATCAGTCATTTACGATATGACATTGTCCATGGACCACTTTTAGCATCTATAAAATATGATTTCATGGCGATCAACATTTTCAGGAACCAACACAAAAACACCTCACAATCCCTTTTACTCTCAATTTGTTGTCGTACGTCTGGGCCTTTTCGAGGGTTATATTGAAACTCTCAAGTGGGATTGCATCGGTTGGTTCAGTACCCCAGTAGTTGATATCCACTAGCAGTCTGTGGATGTGGTCTCGCATACCTACAAACCATTCATCTTCTTCTAAAAAAATATCCACTCTTCCAATGACTATCGTATATAGTCATTTTGAATGTATTCAAATCCAAAGCACCCAAAAAAACAGTGAGCAGATGGTATATTGATTGGAATGTCGAGCTATACAAAAGGTTGGAATTAAGTAATCATAAAATAACATTATACTATAAAATACTATTAGAAGCGTAGTACGTAATGAACACACAATTGTATAACTTACATCACATTCCAACCAGACTAAGTGACCATCCGCATATAAGGGCGCCCAAACTCAATTGTCAGAATACTGGTCAAATAACGGTGAGCAAACAACAACCAAGCATCATGTTGTTTTTATAGACTGTGTCCGACTTGTTCTAAAAGATTGTCCAATGGTGTTGGTTGTTGTCATGCAACACCTTTCCTCTTCATTTGTATCATGGGGACTTATACCATATGGACATAACTTTTTAGCACATAGAACGCCTAAGCGGTGCTGCATGCAGCCGTGATTCAGCGGTTGTTCAGGTGTGCCTGACCCATAATCATGCTCTCATATGTCATTGTACTCTATAGTTCCATCATCTTGCATGATAAGTGCCTGTACGGTTCTGAAGGTTTGTATCGATCGGATACACTCAAGTATGAATAACAATGAATAAACAAACTAAGCAAAAGATTAAGCAGAAAAACGAAAGAACACAAGTAATCACAAAGATGCTTTCACTAAGAAAGAATGTTCTCACCAAGAGAACGAGGTCACAAAGACGGTCACCAAGACATACATTAGGGTTTCACCATAATGTTGATTATATACGATTACATTAACTCAAATCCCACTAATTAAGGGATGTATAACTATCTAAGTAAAGGTCTGGTCCTAATCACTAAGATTACGAATCAGACATCTCTTTTATATATATATATATATATATATATATATATATATATATATATATATATATATATATAAGTTACTTAGATTATGAAGTTCATGCTGACGCTAATAAGATCTTGTGCTAGCGCTGTTGCCGGCGTTGTCGCGGACACCGGCGTTGGCGCTGGTGGTCAGTGTGTGGTGTTTGACTCATCAGATCATAATGTATGACCTTACAATCTCCCCCTATCTCATGATGTCAAAACTAATCTTCAACGAAGTCATCAAGGTCATCATTGGAGAATTTTCCAGCTTTAGTTAAGATCTCAAGTTTCAACCACTTGAAGTCATCAATATGAAGATCAGTGAGACGCTTACTGAGTTGAAAGGAAATTAGCACATGATATCCTTATTCCAGTTCCTTATGTGGCATACCCTCCAGACAAATATTGAATAGATGTTGAGTTGGAGCATCAGGAAGATCTTCAGTTCGTTGAAAACATATTTGGTTATGACTGTCAAAATAGAAGATACCATGTTTTGGTTCCCAAATGAGCATGTGATGAACTGGTTCAACACCCACTGGCAGCTTATTGTTGATATAGGGAGTGCCATATGGAAGAAGAAACTTGTTATATTTGGACATTCTGGGCTTGCTTGATCTTTCTGAGGTAGATGGTTGAGATGGACCACCTAAAGGTACTAGGTTCAGCTTCTTGAATTTGTTGATCAGGGTTTGAATAGCCAATTTTACCTCTTGGGCATAAACACCTTTGTGTTTAGAAATTATCTTTTGAATTTGTATCCACTCGTTGTAGCCCTATTTAACCAATTCACGAGCAAATATAACTTCACTGTATTCATACTCGACCTTTTTCCTTACCAAATGTAATTTTAGAGATTCATTCTTAGGTTTGGTGCATCTGACTTTGATGATGGGATTAGGTTGACATCTTCGACCTAGAACATTCCCAAATTTCCTCCGATTGATTCGATCATTCATCTCAGAGAATCTGTTTCGTTTGGCAACATCAATATTAAAACGCTGAATATTGGTCTCTTGAGAATCAAATGATGCAAGGTTCTGAGCAAGTTTGATAGATCGATGTTCATCTCTTCTTATTCAAACCGTAACATTATGTTCCAACATACTTTCTCTAACCTCCTCAACTGTCATTTTCCAGTCTTTAGCTAAATCCTCCAAATCAACTATCAACCTACATTTCGTGGGAGGGGCTGAAGAACTACCAGCTGTAGAGGAACTTCCAGCTTCAACGTCATTTTCTCCCCCTGAGAAGGAAGCCTTCTTTTTCTACTATTGAGCTGTTTATCATCAGACTCAATGTTGTTGTTGGTTCCTTGAGCAATCCCCCCCTCAAAATATGTATCAGGGTAAAAAAACGCTTAGAGGAACAACAATTTGTGTCATGAACCCCAAATCAATAAACCCTTCCTACTCATCGGTCTCAGACTGGTCACCAACATCTGAAATAGGTTGTTCATTATTTTTTGTATCAACATATGGAATGGGCTGATGATTGCTCTCTAGTTCAGTTATAATAATTTCTTTTTGATTATCATCCCTTCTGAATTCAGATATTTCAGGCTGAGATGGAGTTATTACGGTCATCATTAGTTCTTGATTATTCTCCCCCTTTTTGACATCATCAGATTGGGGAGGGGAGTCTTTAGGTGGAGAGGGATTGTGAGGAGGGTAAATTGATGGTGGAGGTTGAGGTGGAAGTGGATTTGATGATGGAGGAGGAAGTGGAGGATTACTGCCTGGAGAGTTAGGAGGAGTGTCTTCAATCATCATATCATCATCATCATCAACAAAACTTATCCAGTGTTTGATATCAGCCACATCTTTCTCCACTTTGGACAACCTTTCTCTAAGATTTTGATTCATCTGAACCAATACGGAGAGTTGGGAGAGCACAATAGTTTGAAATTTGGAACTGGACTCCCCCTGAAAAGTAGAAGTGGTTTGTAGAGGAGTTAGCATGGGAGGAATAGTTGCAGCTTGAGGGGAAGGAGATGTTGATCTTGGAGAATTCACATCTTGAATTAGTGGATCAGTAGTTTACACTTAGGGAGGGGTTGATCCACTCTGTACAAAATCTTCTACAGAAGGAGTTGTGGATGAAGTTGAGGTTGAGGAAAAGTGAATATGTTGGTTCAATCTGGGACGAGAATGAGTCAATCCTTGAACAGAGGCTTCTCCTATATCAGCGTCTAATTCATATTCTTCACCATCAATGTCTTCATCATCATTGTCTTCCTCATCATTAACATCTTCTTCATCACTTTCATCATTTCCCTCATCATAATATTCTTTAGACTCAGAGTTTTCAACAACATCTGGATTTGCAACCCACTTTTCCATACTTCTGGTAAGATGCATATCTCCATCATAGGGACCAACATTAATGATCTTTGATGAAAGAGATGAAATTGGAATGGCGACTCCATGATTGACATCATAACCTTCTTCATTACGTGCTAGAATAATTTCAAGCCAACGAGGATAAGGAACATACGTTAACTTCTTGTTCCTAGTGATACATTCAACTAGCTGATCGAAGAAAAGTTGAGCAAAATCTAGTCTTTTATTACAAGTCATGGCATACAAGATTCTTTGATGAAATAAGTTTAAATGATCTAAGATTCCAGTCTTATGTCCAAGACATTTACCAATCACCCCAGATAGGTTCTTCCACCCCGCACAATAACATTGACTGAGAATGTATTTGGTTGGATCATGAGTGGTGCCCTGAAGAGAAAAGTTATACCCCAATATTGAATGAAGTGACTTGAATTTTTCTTTAGAAGGGGTTTCAAAATAGTTTTCTAATTTAGGAAGATGAAGAGAAGTTCAAAAAGATTCGGCGTTGATAGTAACCCTAGATTGACCATCTCCAGTGATTCCAGTATTGGTTTGAGCATTAGAGTCAACAGAACAGGAATAGTAAAATCCACATACTTGCTTAGGGTAGAATGGCTTTGGGAAATCATAGAAGGCATATCGAATATGGCATATTTTGACGTAGTTGATAAATTATTAAATCCTGAGTGCTTGAACTGATTTAGGATAACATCATAGAATGCCATATTGTTCGCTTGAATGATAATGGGAGAATCAAGAGCACGGGGGCCTTTGGTCATATTAGCATTAGGAGCAAACACATAAAGAAACTTCGAAATGATGGGAACTTGAGGAAGATAATGGTTGAGAGAGCCTTTTCTAAAGAGAAAATCAACTACTTGAATGAATTGTGAAAGTGACCTAGGAGAGAGATTTCCCAATTTATCCATAAATTTTCTTCCTATTCACGTAATCATGATTGGAGAAAGCAGCGGCGTAAAAATCCCATATTCCAAGATATTGTTACGTCTTTTAATCGCCATCCAAAATTTATCGTTGAGATAAGGAAATTATGTATCAACGAGACATAACATCAATGACAATAATCATCAGCAGAAGCATCATGGTACTAGCGGAAGCGATCAACGTATTCGATTTACTCCATCAGCGGATCAAGAATGTAGCTGACAATCAAGTGAGATTGTGATGTCTCCTGATAGTATGGGTTTGAAATATCATTCATTAACATAGTTTTGCGAGATCTCATCAGTGTATGTCTTTATACGCTGAATCATTACCTTTTTTTATTAGAAGAATAAGGGACGAGTGTGGAATGATGCATGTAATACATTCTGGTACGGAATATACCCATCGGCAAAGAGTGTCAAAGTTTTATCATTGTATGGAAAATACAATGAATCATTAAATTATTTAATAAAATCTTTGTTTGGAAAGAATGGGTAGGTGCGTGTAATATATCACGAATAATGATATACCCATCGGCACAGATTTTTCGAATTTTCATCAGCGTCTGGCTTCATACGCTGAATCAAAATTCTAAAGAAGAATGTAAGGTGAGAATGGATTGGTGCATGTGATAAGCTATAGTACATAGCCTAACCATCGACATAGACGTTTTAAGCTCTCATCAGTGCATGGTATGATAGAATAACCATCAACATAGAGTTTCAAACTTTTATCAGTGTGTAGTATATCACAGTGAATTGTTAAGTTTTAAAAAGAAGAGATTGGGAGAGAATGGAGTGTTTCAATCATGTTGAGGTGGAATCAACGTGAATCATGAACAATGTAAACTTATCAACGAGAAGTGGTTTATCTTTTGCATCATAAAGTTAAGTTTCAGTCTAGAAATTATATTTCATCATCAATTCATTTAATATGGTACAAGATAATAAAATAATGAGAAATACAATGTTAATAAGAAATAAAAAAATTTAGTCACACAAGGAAGTTTTCTAAAAGCGAAAATTGTGCAACTTTTTCAGAAATGAGATAAAGACCTGATCCAAAAAATATTTTTAGCTGAATAGTCATAAATGAGTTTCCTTTCTTCAAGATATATGCCCCTCAACACTATCTATAAAAGAATAACTAGGAAAGATCAAATATATCAACATAAAACATATAGCAAACATAGAAAGAAGATGCCTTTAACCATTGAGGTATTATAGATTGATTACAAGCTTCATGTTCACCAAGAACAAGAGAAGAACAAGAACTAGTCTTTGTAACCAACAAGTCATGGGATTTAATATTTGTAACCTTTGATTTATGAGATTCACCAAGACAATACTTGAAGGTTTCATACATTGTGATCCATGATAGAAGCGATGAGGAGCATTGTCTTGTTGAAGAGGTCTTTGGATCTCTGATGGGAATCGGTGTAGCAGTGACAACAATTATGTAAATTAGACGTGCTACATTACCTAGCTTCACTTCATCCCATTGCAACCGAGATAGGTTGTTAGAGAAGGAAGAGATATGTGCCCAGAAAAACAAGTTTAGATATAGTTCTCTCCTATCTGGCCTCATTGGCAGGATACTTCATGTCAATCAGCGTGAGCATCAGCGTCATGGAGAGAGCAGTTGGCGCTGAAGAAAAGATGCAGAGCCAGCTCCAACTGTTCCTACTCTGAAGATCCTGTACTGAAGGAATGACACACTAATTCCTTCCAAATGAACAAATCAGTTAAGATCACCATCGAGATGAAGGCAGAAGATCCTGAGACTTAGGAAGTGAGAGAGAAGAACACATATAGGAAAAGTTAGTAGCACAATATACATTGTATAATTCTTTGGTAAAATGAAAGTTAGAAAGAATTTTTGAAGCATAAAAGTCTCATAGAAAACTAAAAGTCAGCAAAGTATGTTCAAAATTTTTAGGATAACAAAAAGTAATGTAAAGTCATAAAGTAGCATTGTCCAACACAAGTAAAATTAAAGCATGTAAATGTTATTGTCCTTAAATGCAGTGAGAACAATGTTGATCTTTAAGTCGATGGCCTTTCCTTCATTGCAATCAAATAGAACTTTGTAATCAGCGTCAAAAATTTGACTGATGGAGATAAGATTGCTTTTAAGGCCCTTGACATAGAACACATTCTTTAACTTCAAAGAGTTGCACTCAATTGTTCCAGTGCCCATGACTGTTCCTTCACTGCTGTCCCCAAACACTACAATAGGACCATATTTTTCCATAAACTTTGTTAAGTGGAACTTGAGACCATTCATGTGTCTAGAGCACCCAGTGTCAAGGAACCAAGTATGTTCTGGATCCTGACGAGTGGAAGAGACATTCCGACTTTTCATCTTTGATTATTGGAAATCTTCAAAAGTATCAGTGTCACACCTACTAGGACCACCATCAGGGGTATCGTTGATAAGAGCCCAAAGACCCTTAACATTTAACCCTTCATCTTCAGATGTCTCCTATTCTTCCACCCATTCCTCATATTCCTCCTGTTTTGCAATGAAGGCTTTTGGAAAAGATATGTTCTCCTTCTTCATGTGGGATAGAAACTTCTTGTACAAGACTTCATAATTCTTCGGGCTTTGTGATTCTTTATTCTCTCCACAGTCCCTGGTAAAATGGTCAGGGCTTCCACAGTTAAAACAGTTACATGAGTTTCTTTTATCTGAGTTAAGTCTTCTCGCTGAACTACCTCCCTTGGACTGATCTCTTCGGACGCCATTTGATCTGCTTTATTCATATCGTTTAACAATAAGTGCAACACTAGCAACTAGTTTATCAGTAATTTCATCATTACTTGCTTCGCCCTGATCAGAGTCATCAGAGTCGCTGATGAGATTCATTGCTTCTTTTCGGGAGACCAAGGCTATAGACTTCTCTTTGTTTGAGTTCTTCATTATGTCTTTACGATGAGCTTCGGTTTCTTCGTAGTTTTGTAGATTTTCAATCAAGGAGTTGAAATCCATGAGGTTAATCTTCTCATTGTTCTTAAGAACATCAGCGTGATGTTCCTAGCTTTTTCCAAGAGAGTCTAAGAACTTTAAAACCAACAGAGAAGAATGCTTGACGATTCCTAACCTGCACATATCATTCACCAAACAATTAAACATGTTAAAGGTTTGAGTTAGAGATTCATATTGTTGAGCAAATAAGTGCTCATATCTCCGATTGAGGTTGTTAATGGTTGTAGCTTGAACTTCCACAATGCCTTCATAAGCCACCGTCAGCGTTTCCATCATCTCTTGAGTTGAATCACACTTCTAAACTAGATGATACACATGATAGGGAAAAGAGTTTCTTATGGCTGTCCTAGCTTTCACATCAAGATTGATAACTCTTCTGTCATCATCGTCATAAAGAGCCTTTGGCTTTTGATTCAAGGGACCAACATGAGCATTTTCAACCATAGGTTGATACATAGGAATGTGAGGACCTTTCTCAACGATGTTAAGCATATCATAATTTATGATTTCAAGAACAATCATAGCCTTCGATTTCCACATTGTAAAGTTGTGCTCATCGAAATGAGGGTTCTTATTGAGAGCACACGAATTGGGATTATAGGAGGTCGACATGAGTACTTGCGTATATCAAAAACCCGCTCTGATACCAACTGAAGGTTTGTATCGATCGAATACACTCAAGTATGAATAAACAAATAAGAAAAAGATTAAATAGAAAAACGAAAGAACACTAGTAATCACAAAGATGCTTTCACTAAGAAAGAATGTTCTCACCAATAGAAGGAGGTCACAAAGACAGTCACCAAGACATACATTAGGGTTTCACCCTAATGTTGATTACATACGATTATAATAACTGAAATCCCACTAATTAAGAGATGTATACCTACCTAAATAAGGGTTTGATCCTAATCACTAAAATTAGAGATCAGACATCTATTCTATATATACGCATATCTGCCTAATATACATAAGTTACTTAGATTATGAAGTTCACGCTGACGATGATAAGATCTGGTGTTGGCGTTGGCGCTGGCGCTGGTGCTGACGTTGGCGCTATCGCTGGTGGTCAGTGTGTGGTGTTTGACTCATCAGGTCATAAGGTGTGACCTTACAGGTTCCATAGTGTTTAATTAAAAAAATAAAAAACATAAGAACCATAAAGTTAAATAAAAATTGGTATATACTTGAATTATTAGCAAAATTCTTTTGGGTTGCCCTCAAACCTAGTAATTGACTAGAATGCTTTTTGGAAAGAGAGGTTGATTTATTGATCTTTATAAGATTAATGAATTGCAACTAATGATTTATTAATATATTATTAGAATAATATATTAATTAGAAATATTATTGTTTAATTAAGAATTAATAAAAAATAATTAGAATTAATTTTAGGATTAATTGGATTAATCAAAAGTACAAGGACCTAAGCTGTAATTGTTCAATAGTTGAACAAAAGGGTTTCCAGAACCTTCCCCAAGGTGGTGGACAATTTTGGAGGTATATTCTAGGGTTTCTAGAATATCCCTTGGAGATAATTAGGAGATTTGATAATTACCTAACTTGAAATAATAATATTATATTCAAATTAGGGTTTCCAGAGTTTCCTAGTTCAGCTATAAATAGGGCCTTAACCCTTCACATTTTCGGCCACTCCTTCTCTCAAAAGAATAGTAAAAAATCTCCTATCTCCTCATGTCTCCTCAAAATGATCTAATTGCTAGGGTTTGGGTACAAACCATTAGAGGCACAAGATTTACGGTGCTATCTTCAAAGTCAATTCAAGAAGGATTTATTTAATTATTTACTATAATAATCAAGAAGGTATGTAAACCCTAAATCTTTTACGATTTTCAATTTTACTAGGTTTACATTAGGGTTCTTGATGTTCAATAGATTATAGCATTCAATAGTAAAAACATAGATCCAATTAGGTTAAATGTGAACTTAAAAGTTAAGTTATTTTCCGCCACATGAATTTTTTTGTAACCTATAAAACCTACTAGTGGTATCAGAGCCATTGTTTTCAATTGAATATGCATAATAGTTGAGTATATCAAATTAGGGATTATAGAAATTAAAACCTAAGGCTTGGAATTTTCGACTTGGGCTAGTGTTCTTGAAACCTTAGCCTCCTCCCTTGATTTTGGAATTCATTAGGGTTTGTTAGGATTTCCTTATTTGATAATTAATGTTTTAGTTGGTTAAAAAGAATAATTAAAATTGGATAACCTCAACACCCTAATTTTTGAAAATTAGTAAGGTTTTGATTAGAATTAAATTTAAATTATTTGATTAATAGTTTAATTGTAAATAATTATTTAATCATCATCTGAATTATATTTAATTTAATTAACTATTAATTAAAAGATAAAGGTTAAATCATCATTTTTTTACTTTTTAAATTAATTTAATTTTGTATTAATTTCGAAAAATTAAATATTAAACCTAGTATTTTAAAAAAGCTTTAAAATATACCTTACACAGATGCACGCGCACACACACACACACACACACATATATATATATATATATATATATATATATATATATGTATGTATAAAAGGTTAATTACTATATGTATAAGAAAAAGTCAGTCAAATCGCTAGTACACCTCATTCACGAAGTCATACTATAAGGGGGGGGGGTATAAGGAAGCGACCTATAAAATGACTGTCATTAGGTGTTCACTCTCACCCACCGCTCTCCTGTATGGTGGAGGGTCTTTAGCTGAACGGATTTGATAGGATATAATCTCATTAATAAGTATAATGATATAAAGTAACAAAGCGAATCCCACTCATTGTTACTTTAGGAAAATGTGAAATAGTTTGCTAATCTATGAAATTGCACATTATGCTTTATATGTAGTTAGTGGAGCATGTGTGGTTAACCAACACACTAAAAGTGACTATAAAGAGTAGTAATGGGCATCGCGAAAATTATCATTGTTGATGGAGCGTATGTGGTTAACCGACACATCAATTAGAGATGGTAAATGACATCGAGGTTGCCAAGCATATTTACATTATTATTCAAATCTTGTTTGTTATCATCGGTATCTCAGTCAGAAATAGAAGAGCATAATCTAAGATTAAACATGCCATTGATAGATTCTATGAATCTCGAAAGATCTAGAAATTTCATTTTTATTGAATTGGTAAATTGCCTTTACACACCTTTATAAAACTTACAATTAGATTACGACATCCCTCTTCTAGATTATGAGTTGTATAGTTGCGTCCTAGCCTTAAATATTAACTATGTGTTAAAATATTAAGGATTATTGTCATCTAACTAAAACTACCTTTTTCTTTATAGATGTCTACTCCCGGTGATGCTTCTGCTTCTCAAAACTCTACCCACAACTCGAACTTCTTGCTACTTTTGATCGTATCCAAGGTGACATTGGATGGAACCAACTACAATGATTGTATGCATAACATCAAGATGGCTCTTCGATTCGAGGGAAAAGAGTATATACTTGAAAAGAACAACTTATTGAGATCGATGAGTCCACTGCTACTCCTGAAGAGATTTCCTCCTACAAGAAACATTATGTCGACGCAACTAAGGTTGCTTGCATCATGGTTGCTACCATGGTTCTTGAGTTGCAAAGGTTCTATGAAGACTACTGACCATACAATATGAACTTGGATATTGTCGAAAAGTTTCACAAGAGAGCTCATTAAGAAAAGTATGAGGTCGTCAAAGCACTAATGGATTGCAAGTTGAAGGAAAGAGAGTCGGTTTGCAATCATGTGCAAAAAATGCAAAGATACGTGGAGCGCCTTGAGAGGATAAATGTGAATTTCAACAAGGAGTTGGCCATTGACATGGTTCATAACTCTTTGCCACCTTGTTATGATCAGTTCATTCTGGCTTATCATTTGAACAATACTAAAACCACATTGGCCCAACTCCACAACCTATTGCAGACAACAGAGACGTGTATGAAGAAGAATCAAACTCGTACTCCTACTAGTGCTCATGTCATTGCCATTAGGAAAAACAAAGGAAAGAAGATGAAAGCTACTCCCAAGTCGAACTGGAAGGGAAAGGCCCATGTTGGGTTATCTAGCAATGACCCAAAAGCAAGGCCCAGTTCTGACATTCCTTATATTAGTGATCCCAAAGAGGCCACTTGCTTCTACTGCAACGAAAAGGGCCATTCGAAACGAAGTTGCCCCAAATACTTGCAAAATATCAAGGATGGCAAGGTGAAGCGATCTTCGGCAGGTACATACACTATTCAACTTAATAACTCGCAACCTACTCGTTCTTGGGTCCTTGATACAGGATGTAGTTTTCACATTTGTTCTGATTTGCAGGGGATAACAGAAAGTGAGAAGGTGAAGCATGGAAGGATGAATCTGATCATGGACAATGGGAGATCTTCTCCTATTAACAATATTGGAACTTATCGTCTTGTGCTTAGTAGTGATGTTAGGATAGATTTGATTGATTGTTGCTATTCGTCAGAAATGATGCGAAACATTATTTCTTTTAATGCATTGTTTAAACAAGGTTTTCAGTATTCTTTTAATAATTTGAATGGATCGATTTTGGCTTATAAAAATGATGATTTTAAGTTTGAAGCTTTACCTTGCAATGGTGTGTATGAAACTTTGACTTGTGTTGATAGCTTAGGTAATAGTGTATTTCATATTGATTCGTCTAATGGTTTAGACAAGGCATGCTTATAGCATTTTCGTCTTAGGCATATTAGCAAGAAACACATCGCCTAAATCCAAAAGTATGGAGTGTTGGAATCATTTAGCTTAAATCCAGATGATGAATGTGAATCTTATTTATTGGTCAAGATGACAAAATCACCTTTCACTGGATCTTGTGAAAGGGGTGAAGGTTTGTTGGATCTCATACACATAGATGTGTGTGGAGACTTCAGATCCACCACAAGGGATGCTAATTGATTTTATGTGACATCTACAGATGATTATAGCAGATATGGTTATATATACTTAATAAAACATAACTGAGAAACCTTTGAAAAGTTCAAAGAGTTTAAACATGAAGTCGAGAATCAATTAGGCAAGAAGACAAAGATGCTCCAATCTGATAGAGGCGGAGAGTATCTTAGTATCGAGTTCCACTACTATCTCTAAGAATGTGGAATAGTTTCACAATTGTAACATTCCGGATTTCAGGTATTCTTCAAATTCTCGCTTGGTATTTTAATAAGTCAATTTTGGCCCTTGATATTGGTTTGGACCTAGCCCTAGGGGCAGATTGGTAATTTTGGGAAGTTGAGTAGTGTGTTGGGCGTACATTTGAGAACGTCGCGTGTATTAGGGCACGCCCTAGTACGCTGGGCGTACACCCATGTATGTCGGGCGTACGTATGTCCGGATAAGACCATAATTTTTAGGGTTTGTGGGGGTATTTAAGCAACATTATGGGACATTGTGGCTCACTCTTTCAACCTCCAAACCTCCCTTAGCCGTCTTGAGAGAACCCTAGACTCATAGTGAGCATTTTGAGCTTATAAGTGTGTTTTGTGTGCCTTAAAGGAGAAGCTTGTGCATTAAGGATTCAAGGAGGGAAGATTGGCTTGTAGATCTTGGTTCATCATCCGTTTTGGGAGCTCCAGAAGGTACAAAGTTGCTACCTTTGTGTCTATCTCTTCTAGATCTATCCTTGGTAGCTTATTTGCATTCTTTTGTCCCATAAAGTCCCATTATAATGCATGATTTGTTTTGGAAGTTTTGAGTTGTCCTTTCAGACCCTAGGAAGGGTTCTAAGTGATAAAATTGAAGTCCTAATGGCTAGAAATTTCCCATGCAATTGGTAAGAAGGTCTTAATGGATTAAGACCATGTATTAAGGACTTTTTGGATGTCGAAAGTTTTAAAGTTTGAGACTTTATGGTTCTGAGACACATTTGGTCAATGGATATGGAATTTGGGCTGAAGTGCTTAAGCCATTAAGCACTTATTGGGTTTTGAATACAGCAAGGGTATGCCCCGCATAGAGAGCAATCCGCCCCACGTACGCAGTCAACGTTCCCGTTTTCCAATCAATGCAAGGCTCGCGTATGCCCAACGTACGCCTTCTGTTGGGCTTTTGCGATATGGGCTTTAGATTTGAGCTATCTTTGGGCCAGTTTGGCTTGGGCCCTTGCTGTACTTTCTGAATAGAAGTGTCTTGGGCCAATTATGGAAATGGACCTTAGAATGAGGCCCAATTAAAGAGTTGAGCCAAATTTGGAAAATTGGTCCATTTATGGGCTTTGTATATTTGAACCTTTGGATCAAGAATTGGGAGTTGGGCGTTGGCCCATATTAGGGAAAGGGTAAAATGGACTATTACCCTATGTTTGGACCCTTAGCCAAGATTGATATTCCAACTGTTGATTAGTATTCGTTTATTGTGATAGTTCGGGATTTTCAGTGAGTCAGCAGTCGGAGGTTTTCAGTTCAGTTTGACATTGTGAGGTGAGTTTTCCTCACTATACTAACAAGGTCTAAGGCACCATGGCCGACCCTTTTGGATTGTTATCCTAGTTTTCTTATACTTGTATGCTGTAGTGATCTGTTAGATTTGTATCCTGGTAGATAGGATGTTATTATGCTGTTGTGATATGTTAGATCTGTATCCTGGTCGATAGGATGATGCTATGCTTAGTGATATGTAAGATCTGCCTGTTTGTCTGTTGGCTGGTTATATGTTTAATTGTTATTTATATGTCGACATGGTTTGTGTGGTGGGGTTGATGCGGTCCTGCTTTGTGCTGAAGGCCAAGATACCTTGGACGGTCTGGATAGACTGTAGGCCCTGCGAGGCGGTCCAGTCATGCCGAAAGCCCGACGAGTGGTCCGGATAGGCTGTAGGCTCTGCGAGGCGTTCCAGTCATGCCGAAGGCTTGGGAGCGATCCAGATAGACTGAAGGCCATGCGAGGCGGTCCAGTCGGGCTAAAGGCTCATTATGCATGTTGTTATTGTTTATGTTTATTTGGTGGTATTTTAGGGAAGACTCACTAAGCTTTGGGCTTACAGTTGTGGATTTTGTTTCAGGTACATCGGATGATCGCGGGAAGGCGAAGGCTTGATCGTGCACCTCCTCATATTTGATGTTATGATTTTTGGGATCTCTGTTATTAAACTATTTTGAAAATAATTTGTAAACAATGGATGGTTTTGGAATGTTTGAAAAGTTTAAATTTTTCATAAATTTTATGGATGTTACAAGTGTTGGATAAGGTGTCTAAGTCCATAACTATTTCTGGTATGTACTTGACCCGACCCGGCATGGTCCATTTGGGTTGCATGGCACCATGCAATTGGATAAACTAAAATGAGAGAAATAACACTTATGGTTTATTAATATATTATAAGTTCTAATATATTAATAATATTATTTAATTAGTTTGATCAAGAATTAATTTAGAATTAATTAAGTGATCAAAAGATAACTAATTAAATATATGGGTAGATTATGTAAATCTTCCATATCTTATTTAGTGGGCTAAGAGGCTCCATGGATTATCAAGTTGGGTTCCACCCATAGGATGCTCCATGGATGCTCCATGGGAGTTACAAACCCATGGGTCATGGAAATGAAGAGTCATGACACATTAGGGTTTACATGGTGTAACCCTAGATGTGTCAACACTATATAAGAAACCCATTCTCCACCAAAATTGGCTACACATAAGAAACAAGAGGGCTAGAGCCGATTTTGCAAGTGTAAGATTCTCTCAAAGTTTACTCCTTTGCATTTGGTGTTGTGTGAAGCATTTGAGGCATCACACTTGGGGTGCTAGGCTCACAAGGTTTCAAGGATCATAATCAACAACAAGGTAAGTTATTCTATCTTTCATTTAAGTTAAAAATGTTCCCCATGTATGCTAGATAGGAATATAACCTTGGAATTCAACTTTGCATGATTATTAGACAAACATAGATCCAAGGTTATTAGGGTTGCATGTACACTTAGGAAGTGTTAGAATGCTCAAAACCGATCAGTGGTATCAGAGCCTAGGTTTGTTTGTTGTTTTTTTTTGTGTGCAAACAGCTTGAAAAAAAATCGTTTTTCTGTTTTCTGCTCGTATGAAAGTTTGCACATTTGTTGCTGGAAATGGACTAGAAACATTACCCTAAACTGTTGTGATGTTTTAAAGCTTGTTTTAGATGGTGTAATGTTTATGCTAATCCATTTACAATGGCAATTATTAAAATTATAAGTTTTTTAAGTGTAATTTTTTGATTCTTGAAAGTGTTCATATTCATGTTCTTGAACTTATGAAGATTAGATGATCATAGGAATTGTTTGTAACCTTCATGGTAGTTTAATTCATGATCATAATGTGTTTTAATGGAGTCCATAACTTGTCCTCAAGTTATGGAAAACCAAAAGTCTCACTTTTATTAAAGCCATTAAAAGAACACAAGAGTTATAAAAATGAAGAGTCTTCATTTTTATTACTCAATTAATTCATAAGTTATAAGAAATGAAAAGTTTTTGAAGTTTACAAAACTTGCCCTCAAGTTTTGGAACATGTAAAGTCTTGATTAAAACTTTAGTTCCAACCCTTAGAATTTTAAAAGTTAAAATTCAACCCTTATACTTTATAATATTATAAGTTACTAATATATATATGTATAACGTCAAGTCGTCTTACCGCTAGTACGCCTCATTCACGAAGCCGGCTATAAGGGGGGTATAAGGTTGTTGCCTATAAAATGGCAACTTAATGGGTGTCCACTCTCACCCACCGCTTCCTTGATCGGTGGAGGGTCGTTAGCCGAACGGGTAAGACAAGGACTTATAAATTCTCATTAAAAGTATGATGAATATCATAAAGTAACTAAATGCTTTTATTAAATTCCCAATCTTAGTTACTTTAGGAAAATGTGAATAAGGTGCTAATCCATGAAATTACACTTTACACTTTGTTTAAGTCGTTGGTGGAGCGTGTGTGGTTAACCGGCACACTAACTTGCACTTAACAAGGTAGGTAAAGGGTGACTTAAGGTTTACCATAGCATCGGTGGAGCGTGTGTGGTTTACCGGCACGTCGATTGAGTGATAAACCTTGAGGGTACCAAGTGATTTGCATGGTTACTTCACACCTCGTTTTGTGATCCTCGGTATCCCAGTCACAAAACTTGGAGGGCACACTCGAGATTAAAACATGCCTTTGAAAAGTTCATTGAATCTCAAAAGAATCTAGGAATTTCTAAGAACCAATTAAAAACCTAATATTTATATTTCGTTTTTCATGGTGGAAATTGGTGAATCGTCATTCACCTACCTTTCAAATATGTTATAGCTTGGATAACGACATACCTCTTCTAAGTTATAATATATTGTATTGGATCCTAGCCTTAATATTACATTTGGGTGTTTTATTAAGGACTCTCTTAATATCTAAACTAATCTTGTTCTCTTCTTTAAGATGTCTTCAAACAATGCTGCTTCTGGCTCTAATACTAATGACTCCTTTACCCTTATGAACTTGTGTGGGAAAGTCACTTTTGATGGATCCAACTTCAATGAATGGATCAGAAACATCAGGATGATTACCCGCTACGAGGACAAAGAATATGTCCTTGACAAGGAGCTTAAGGAGATTGATGAGACCACTGCAACTCCCCAGGAGATCGCTGACTTCCGGGCACATGAAAGGGATGCTACAAAAGTGGCATGCATCATGTTGGCCACCATGATAGCGGAACTCCAAAAGTCCTATGAGGACTTCTACCCTTTTGAAATGCACCAAGATCTGATGGAAAGATACCATCAAAGTGCACGACAAGAGAGGTATGAAATCATATGCTCTATCATAACAACCATGATGAAGGACGGGGAATCCGTCACGAGCTACATGCAGAAAATGCAAAGGTATGTGGATCGGTTGCTGAAGCTTAATGTGAACTTCCCTGAGGAGCTTGCAATAGATATCATTTTGCACTCCTTACCATTGTGCTATGATCAATTCCGCATGACATATCACATGAATAAGGAAGAGGTCACACTCAGCAAACTTCAGGGACTCCTCAAGACCGCAGAAACAGGTCTTAAGGGTAAGTCGGTTGTTAAAACTCCTACTCCAAACTCCGCCCCGGTTTTGGCAATCGGGAAAGGTAGAGGGAAGAAGAGGAAGAGCTATTCGAAGGGTACCAAGGCTAGGACCCTTGATGGCTCTTCTTCAAGTGGAACCAAGAAAGGTTTTGTCACTCCTTCTTCTGACCCTAAAGAGGCTGAATGCTTCTATTGCCATGAAAAGTCACATTGGAAGCGGAACTGCCCAAAGTACCAGCAAGATGTGAAGGATGGGAAAGTTAAACCCAACCATGCAGGTATTTACACTATCTTATCTAATAACTCACCCCATTCTAACTCTTGGGTCCTTGATACCGGTTGTGGTATTCATATCTGTTCTGATTTGCAGGGACTAAGAAGAAGTGAGAATATGGAGCATGGAAGAATAAACTTAATCATGGGGAATAGGAAAGCTTTACCTGTCACCAAGATTGGAGTTTATACTTTATCGCTAAGTAGTGGGTTTAGTTTAGATTTGAATAAATGTTGTTATTCGCCAGAAATAGCAAGAAATATTATTTCCTTTCATGCATTGTATAAACAAGGTTTCACCTTTTCATTTGATAATGAAGTTGGTTCGATTAATGCTTTCTTTAATAATGTTCTTTATTTTAAAGCATTACCTTGTGATGGTGTGTATGAAACTGTATCTGTGCTTGATAACTTAGGAAATAATGTATTGTGTATTGATTCTGTTAATGATAATAACTTGGATAAAACATCATTATGGCATTGTCGTCTTCGACATATAAGCAAGAAACGGATAGGCCAACTCCGAAAGGATGGAGTATTGGAGTCATTTGACCTAAAGTCAGATGATAGTTGCGAATCATGCTTACTTGGAAAAATGACAAAGTCACCCTTCACAGGTTCTTGTGAGAGGGGTGAAGGTTTGTTGGATCTTATACACACGGATGTGTGTGGGCCCTTCAAACATGCCACAAGGGATGCTAATCGTTATTATTTGACTTTTACTGATGATTACAGTAAATATGGATATGTCTACTTAATCAAGCATAAGTCAGAGACTTTTGAGAGGTTTAAAGAGTTTAAATAGGAAGTCGAGAATCAATTGGGCAGGAACATTAAGATGCTTCGATCCGATCGAGGTGGTGAGTATCTTAGTTCAGAGTTCCTCGACTATCTTAGGGAATGTGGGATTGTCTCACAATTGAAACCTCCCAGGACACCGCAGTTGAATGGTGTAGCTGAGAGGCGTAATCGAACCTTGTTGGATATGGTTCGTTCCATGATGAGTTGAGCTTCGCTACCAATCTCATTTTGGGGGTATGCCTTAGAGACTGCCGCCCATATCCTTAATCTAGTTCCCACAAAGAAAGTTGCCAAAACTCCTCATGAGATGTGGACTGGTAAAGTACCCAAAGTAGACCACATTAAGATTTGGGGTTGCGAGGCTTTCGTGAGACGCGAGACTCATGATAAGCTCGAACCTCGAAGTGAGAGGTGTATTTTCATCGGCTACCCACATAAATCCTTTGGTTACCTCTTCTACAGACCTAGTGAGAATGTGGTCTTTGTAGCTAGGAGGGCTTTCTTTCGAGAGAGAGAGTTCATAAGCCAAGGAGACAGTGGGAGGCAAGTTGACCTTGAAGAAATTCAAGAGTCAAGTGGTGAAGGAACTTCAAACCCTAGCACTCAACTTGAGGAGGAAACTTCTGTTGAGCCAATTGACAAGTCTGTACCTCTGAGGCGTTCCACAAGGGTTAGGAATGCACCTGAGCATTACTATGGATTCCATATTACTGCGGAAGGTTATACACTTATCAGTGATGAGACACTGATAGTTCTGGATGAACCTAACAGTTATGCGGAAGCCATGGCAGGCCCTGAGTCAGCCAAGTGGAAAGAGGCAATGGACAGCGAGATACAGTCCATGTATGACAATCAAGTTTGGAACTTGGTTGAGAATGTACCAGGTCGTAAGACTGTAGGGTGCAAATGGATCTTCAAGAAGAAGACCGACATGGATGGTAATGTACACACTTATAAGGCACGACTGGTTGCAAAGGGTTTCTCACAAACTCCGGGAGTTGATTATGATGAGACATTTTCTCCAGTGGCCAAGATTAAGTCTATTAGGGTTCTGTTAGCCATAGCCGCATTTCATGACTATGAAATATGGCAAATGGATGTCAAAACCGCTTTCCTTAATGGAAAGTTGGCTGAGGATGTTTACATGAGTCAGCCAGAGGTTTTTGTCAACACAGAGTACCCTAATAGAGTGTGTAAGCTTGAGAAATCCATTTATGGGTTAAAGCAAGCACCTCGCAGATGGAATCTTTGCTTTGATGAGAAAGTCAAGGAATTTGGCTTTTCTAGGAGTGAAGATGAATCTTGTGTATATGTCAAGGCTAGTGGGAGTATAGTTAGCTTTTTGGTATTGTATGTGGATGACATACTACTCATAGGAAATGACATCCCAACTCTGCAGGAAGTTAAGTCCTGGCTTGGGAAGTGTTTCTCTATGAAGGACCTAGGAGAAGCTGCCTATATTCTAGGGATAAGGATCTTGAGAGACCGGAGTAAAAGTGTAATTGGACTTAGTCAGAGTACTTACTTGGATAAGGTGTTGAAGAGATTCGGCATGCAGGACTCCAAGAAAGGAGAGTTACCCATCCAGAGTAATGCCAGATTGAGTAAGACACAAAGCCCTAGTACTGAGGCTGAGATAGCAGAAATGAGTCGAATACCTTATGCTTCGGCTGTAGGATCGATCATGTATGCTATGACGTCTACTCGACCTGATGTAGCCTTTGCTTTGAGCATGGTTAGCAGGTATCAGGGGAACCCTCGCAAGGCACACTGGACTGCGGTAAAGAATATCCTCAAGTACCTACGGAGGACTAAGGACTGGGTCCTTACCCTCGGTGGGAGTGAAGACTTGAGAGTTGTAGGGTATAGTGATGCTAGCTTTCAGACTGATAGGGATAATTTCTGCTCTCAGTCAGGCTGGGTCTTTACCTTAAATGGAGGAGCAATTTCTTGGAAGAGTTCCAAGCAAGAGACAGTGGCTGATTCAACTTGTGAATCAGAGTATATAGCAGCTAGCGAGGCAGCAAAGGAGGCGATATGGCTGAAGAACTTCATTGGAGACCTTGGAGTTGTACCAGCTATTAAAGAGCCAACGGAAATTTTCTGTGATAGTGAAAGTGCAGTTGCCTTAGCCAAGGAACCAAGGGATCACAGAAGATCCAGACACATCGACAGAAAATACCATTTCATCAGACATCGAATAGAAGAAGGACTCCTCGTGGCAAAGAGGGTATCATCGGATGAGAATCCAGCAGATCCCCTCACGAAAGGACTGACTCGGGTTAAGCATCTCCAGCATGCTCGGAGCATAGGGCTGAAGGATGATATTAGATTTAGTAGTTAGATAACCTTGAAATTTGTAAAGTGTAATTGACATTAGATGATGAATAAAAGGTGTTTTATTTATGAGTAAAGTGTTGCTATCTCTTGTCGATCGTTTACTATATTTCTTTTGCATGTTTTGACTTCCAGAATAATTATGTTTGGTATATCATATTATTTGAACCTCCACAGTCGGTCATATGTCGGAAGTAGGTATGAATCAAGACTGTCATGATTGGTTGCAGAGGTCTAAGTTGTTGGACATGGCTACAACACTCATGAGTGCTCATAAGTTCTGAGCATTGGACTCAACCCACGCTCACTGGAATCACTTCATGGAATTTATCTCGAGTGATCGTGAGACGGTAATATCATATAAGTCTTCAAACCTAGATATATGATTTGTTACTTATGAGTTGGTTATGCATTGATTGTACGAAAACGCATTGGTAACTCGATGTTATAAAACGTGCTCTTGTGTATAATTCAATGAGTAGTAGAACAAACATATGAGTCGAAGTTTATCTGTTCCTTCTTGGATTAGAAGCTGATATCTGGGCCCCTCGATGATTTTGTTTTGACCTATGTACCGGGCCCGGTCAGAACTAAGTTGATGTGTTCAATTGAGTTCTATGTCAAACAAATCGGAAATCGGGAAACAAACTGCTGGACACAAAGTAAGACACTGTTCCATGTATTTGTCCGGCTGATATCTAGAACAGAGGATTATATGATCACTTATCTTAAATGGCGTATCATCATCTTCTCAGTTCCGAGAGACCTTGAAAGAGCTACGATTGTCGATCGGTTCCTGAAGTATTGCAGTTATAGTTATTAGACTTATCCAAGTGGGAGACTGTTGAATAAGGTGTCTAAGTCCATAACTATTTCTGGTATGTACTTGACCCGACCCGGCATGGTCCATTTGGGTTGCATGGCACCATGCAATTGGATAAACTAAAATGAGAGAAATAACACTTATGGTTTATTAATATATTATAAGTTCTAATATATTAATAATATTATTTAATTAGTTTGATCAAGAATTAATTTAGAATTAATTAAGTGATCAAAAGATAACTAATTAAATATATGGGTAGATTATGTAAATCTTTCATATCTTATATAGTGGGCTAAGAGGCTCCATGGATTATCAAGTTGGGTTCCACCCATATGATGCTCCATGGGAGTTACAAACCCATGGGTCATGGAAATGAAGAGTCATGACACATTAGGGTTTACATGGTGTAACCCTAGATGTGTCAACACTATATAAGAAACCCATTCTCCACCAAAATTGGCTACACATAAGAAACAAGAGGGCTAGAGCCGATTTTGTAAGTGTAAGATTCTCTCAAAGTTTACTCCTTTGCATTTGGTGTTGTGTGAAGCATTTGAGGCATCACACTTGGGGTGCAAGGCTCACAAGGTTTCAAGGATC
This sequence comes from Lactuca virosa, assembly GCF_052849685.1. Taxonomy (NCBI): domain Eukaryota; kingdom Viridiplantae; phylum Streptophyta; class Magnoliopsida; order Asterales; family Asteraceae; genus Lactuca; species Lactuca virosa. Next base: position 242,272,819 of record NC_136429.1, on the reverse strand, counting down.
ATAATCAACAACAAGGTAAGTTATTCTATCTTTCATTCAAGTTAAAAATGTTCCCCATGTATGCTAGATAGAAATATAACCTTGGAATTCAACTTTGCATGATTATTAGACAAACATAGATCCAAGGTTATTAGGGTTGCATGTACACTTAGGAAGTGTTAGAATGCTCAAAACCCATCAACAAGTTGGTATCAGAGCCTTGGTTTGAGTGAATTGGAGGAAAACTTGTGTGAATCCAGTCTCAAACTAAGGAAAATACTTTTAAAGTGATTTTCGAATGGTTTTCAAAGTACTAAAGGAGGATGCGATGTGTGCGATCATCCGGAGCCAGTAAGTAGACCCCAAAATACCATTCTGTTATTTAATATTGTGATATGTTAGAACAACATGCTAGTGATAGGCTAGGGATCTTTAGGAATTTCATGATAGAATTGTCTTATTATATGATGCCTGATAGCATATGGTTTTCCTTATATGAAATTGACATCATTACTATAATTGCTTAGTGTATGCATCACGGTTGTATATAACTAAGATCTTATAGGCTGAGAATCTTTGGTTTGGCCTTATTTCATGTTCTTGTTTGATGAAGGGCTTAGGGTAGGATCGGATATTCGAATGTCTATAGGGTCCAATGTTATGTATGGCTAGCATACACGATTGCTACAGGGTTGGTGGAAGTTTCATGGAAGAGTTGTGCGGGGCTAGTCGGATAGTTGTGAGATGTTTAGCCTTCCTCTAGGAGTGAGGATTGAGCACTTGCCTATGCTTATGTATATTGTTAGGGCGTTGTGACGATCCTTGAGACAAATATGGGTAGGTATGGAAGGTAGTATGGGCCCGTACTACTGAAAGCACAGGACCCATACGCGTAGCAAGGAAGTCACAACCCCTAGGGCTTTGTTAGGAGTTGGTTCCCCATTATTATATGGAATATCTGATATCTTCCTGTTATATTTTCAATATGGTGAATACGAGACGATTTGAGACTGGATTCGAGTAGGGATCAGGAGCTGGCAGTCAGGGTGGGCCAGCCTTGTCAGAGTACCATGTCAGGGAGATCATCTGTGAGGAGGTGGTTTCCATCGTCCGGGGTCAGATTCCGGAGATGTTCGGGTCTATCAAGACCGCGATGATGGAGCTATTTGATGATCGCTACGCAGCCACTGCTGAGACGGCTGCTGATGCAGCCTCCGCAGCCGTGGCGGCTGTAGGTACGGGGACATGTTTGGCTTTTCAGTATCGGGACTTCAATAATATGAAGCCTCCGACCTATGATGGAGTTCAGGACCCGATGATAGCCATGACGTGGCGATCTGACGTGGAGGGATGCTTTTTCACGTGTTCATGCCCTGCTGACCAGAAGGTCAGATGCGCTCTGAACCTCTTGAGGTCTGGAGCGAAGGACTGGTGGAGACTTGTTATAGGATCATACTCCGATGAGCAGAGGGCTGCGGTATCTTGGGATCAGTTCTTGGATATGTTTCGCGCTCGCTACATTCCTCGGGTCGAGCGGGAGAGGTTGGCTCAGGAGTTTCTGGATTTGAGACATGGATCAGAGATGGTGACGGAGATCAACATGATGTTTACTAAGAGGGCGATGTTTTGCCTGGAGATTTCTTCCGAGCAGGCTCAAATGACTCGTTATCCGAGCATGCTCAAGACTGACATCAGACAGTTCGTTGCTACCCAGCGTTGTGATACTTTACTGGAGTTACAGGAGGCCGCTAGGTGGCGTGAGCTTGAGATTGAGTTGCAGTTGAGAGAGCAGAGGCAATCCCCGACGCAGTCGCAGCCGGTACCGAAGGGGTCCAAGACCGCCGATTCGAGGTCTGGAGGTCAGCGTGGTCGCACTTGTGGGAAGTGCGGGAAGGTTCATTCTGGAGCATGTCCATCTAGTAGCGGGTGCCATAAATGTGGCAAAGAGGGGTATTATGCGAGGGACTGTCGTCAGTCCGCCCCGTTTCCGAGTATGAGGATCTGTTACCATTGTGATTAGGTTGGCCACGTGAAGGTCAATTGACCATTGCTCGCCGTTAAGTCGGCACAGGCTCCCGCGCCAGCCACATTGAGAATCACGGACAGGAGTCAAGGCAGGGTAGAGCCCCCAAGGGCTCGAGGTCGCACTTTCCAGCTCACGGCCGAGGAGGCCAGGACAGCACTAGACGTGATGGCCGGTATGTTTTTTATCCCTTATCTCATTGATTATGTTTATTGTATGCTCATGTGTTTGTACCTATGTTAGGTACGTTCTTAGTGAACTCCTTGCCTTCTTTGGTATTGTTTAACTCGGGGCGAGTCGGTCTGTTGTCTCTCGATCTTTTAGTAGGGAGTTTGGTTTGCCCTTAGGAGAGCTAGAGTGTCCGTTGCGAGTTTCCATCGCCAATGAACATGGAGTTTCTGCTTCCTCGGTTTATCGAGGTTGCGCTCTAGAGATATTCGGGGTGTCTTTTCCGATTGACTTGATTCCGATTTCCATGGGGGATGTTTGCGTTATAGTGGGTATGGACTGGCTGAGTCATTTCGGTGCCATGATCGACTGCAAGGGTCAGCGTGTAGTAGTTCGAACCCCAAGTCGGGGAGAGATGGTTATCTACGGTGAGGGCACCAGGTTGGGTTCAGGGTTTTGCTCAGCCGCCAGGGCTCGACAGTATATTCAACACGGGTGTGCGGGTTATTTGGCATATGTGGTGGATACGCGGGTTGGGGATCAGGTCTCGGTTTCAGAGGTTCCAGTCGTCAGAGAGTTCGCTGATGTATTCCGGGAGGTATTACCCAGAGTGCCTCCTGAGAGGCAGGTCGATTTCAGGATCGACCTTGTGCCAGGTGCGAGCTCTATTGCCAAGGCGTCGTACCGATTGGCACCGCATGAGATGCAGGAGCTGTCATCTCAGTTGCAGGAGCTACTAGGCAAGCAGTTCATCCGTCGGAGCAGTTCTCCATGGGGAGCACCGATTCTCTTCGTCAAGAAGAATAATGGTTCACACCCAATGTGCATTGATTACCCGGGACTGAACAAGTTGACAGTGAAGAACCGTTATCCACTTCTACAATAGATGATCTATTCGATCAGTTGCAGGGAGCATCTTGGTTCTACAAGATAGATATGAGGTCCGGGTACTATCCGGCCAGGGTGAGGGAGGAGGATGTGGAGAAGACCGTGTTTCGGACTCGTTATGGACATTGCGAGTTCGTGGTGATTCCGTTTGGGCTCACCAACGCGCCGGCATTATTCATGGACTTGATGAACCGGGTGTTCAGGCCGATGCCCGATCGTTCGGTTATTGTATTAATCGATGACATCTTGGTGTATTCCAAGACCAGAGAGCAGCATGAGGAGCATCTCCATGAGTTATTGGGAGTTTTGAGGCGAGAACGGCTTTATGCCAAGTTCTAGAAATGTGAGTTTTGGTTGCGAGAGGTTCAGTTCCTTGGACATCTTGTAAACCAGGAGGGGATTTTGGTCGATCCGGCCAAGATCAAGGCGGTGATGCAGTGGGTGGTTCTGAAATCTCCCTCGGATATCAGGAATTTTCTGGGATTGGCAGGATACTACCGTAGATTTATACAGGATTTCTCCAAGATTGCAGTATCCCTCACTCGTCTGACGATGAAGGGGGTGAATTTTCGGTTGGGCCCTAAGCAGCAGACAACATTTGAGACCCTCCGACAGCGACTTTGTGAGGCTCCAGTTTTGACAGTCCCTGAAGGAGTTGAGGATTTTGTGGTTTTCTGTGATGCATCCATCACCGGATCGGGAGTGGTCCTTATGCAAAGAGGACGAGTGATACCCTATGCGTCACATCAGTTAAAGCCGCATGAGATGAGATATCCCACACATGATCTTGAGTTGGGAGCGGTAGTGTTCGCTCTCAAGATCTGGAGACATTACCTCTACGGGGTCTGTTGTACCATATACATGTACCACAAGAGCTTGAGACATATCATGGATCAGCCGAACATGAACATGAGGCAACACAGGGGGCTGGACGTAGTCAAGGATTATGACTGTGAGATCCTTTACCATCCTGGTAAAGCGAATGTTGTGGCAGACGCCCTGAGCCACAAGTCAGCTGGACCTTCTATTCCGACATCATGTATGAGGATTTAAGTGGACTCTCCACTAATGGGATTGATTAGATAGGCTCATGCCGAGGGAGTGCGAGAGGAAAATTGGAAGATTGAGAGGATCAGGGGCGAGATCACCCAATTAGTTCAGGACAGTCGTGGGTTGTTGACCCGTTGGGGTCGGGTGTGGGTTGTGGTGTCTGGCAGGGTTAGACAAATCGTGCTGGAGGAGGCACATAAGTCTCGTTTCTCTATTCACCCCGGGGGCCACCAAGATGTATCGGGATCTGAGCTTGAGTTATTGGTGGTCGTGCATGAAGAAAGGGAGATCACTTGGTACGTCGAGAGGCGCTTGACCTGCAGGATGGTCAAGGCCGAGCATTAGAGGCCGTATGGAAAGTTGTAGGCTCTGGAGGTTCCCATGTGGAAGTGGGAGCAGATTACGATGTATTTTATCACCAAGTTGCCGAGGATGGCGAAGGGATATGATGCTATATGGGTTTTATCACCAAGTTGCCGGGCGTACGTATGTCCAGATAAGACCCTAAATTTTAGGGTTTGTGGGGTATTTAAGCAACATTATGGGACATTGTGGCTCACTCTTTCAACCTCCAAACATCCCTTAGCCGTCTTAAGAGAACCCTAGCCTTATAGTGAGCATTTTGAGTTTATAAGTGTGTTTTGTGTGGCTTAAAGGAGAAGCTTGTGCATTAAGGAGTTAAGGAGGGAAGATTGGCTTGTAGATCTTGGTTCATCATCCGTTTTGTGAGCTCCAGAAGGGACAAAGTTGCTACCTTTGTGTCTATCTCTTCAAGATCTATGCTTGGTATCTTATTTGCATTCTTTTGTCCCATAAAGTCCCATTATAATGCATGATTCGTTTTGGAAGTTTTGAGTTGTCCTTTCAGACCCTAGGAAGGGTACACCCCGCATAGAGAGCACTTGTTGGGTTTTGAATACAGCAAGGGTACACCCCACATAGAGAGCAGTACGCCCCGCATACGCAGTCAACGTCCCTATTTTCCAGTCAACATAAGGCTCGCGTACGCACTACGTAGCTTTGGGGTATGCCCAACGTACGCCTTTTGTTGGGCTTTTGCGATATAGGCTTTGGATTTGAGCTATCTTTGGGCTAGTTTGGTTTGGGCCCTTGCTGTACTTTCTGAATAGAAGTGTCTTGGGCCAATTATGGAAATGGACCTTAGAATGAGGCCCAATTAAAGAGTTGGACCCAATTTGGAAAATTGGGCCAATTATGGGCTTTATATATTTGAACCTTTGGATCAAGGATTGGGAGTTGAGCCTTGGCCCATATTAGGGAAATGGTAAAATGGACTATTACCTTATGTTTGGGCCCTTAGCCAAGATTGATATTCCAACTGTTGATTAGTGTTCGTTTATTGTGATAGTTCGGGATTTTCAGTGAATCAACAGTCGGAGGTTTTCAGTTCAGTTTGACATTGTGAGGTGAGTTTTCCTCACTATACTAAAAAGGTCTAAGGCACCAAGGCCGGCCTTTTTGGATTGTTATCCTAGTTTTCTTATACTTGTATGATGTAGTGATCTGTTATATCTGTATCCAGGTAGATACGATGTTACTATGTTGTTGTGATCTGTTAGATCTGTATCCTGGTAGATAGGATGATGCTATGCTTAGTGATCTATAAGATCTGCCTATTTATCTGTTGGCTCGTTAGATGGTTAATTGTTATGTATATGTCGACATGGTTTGTGTGGTGGGGTTGATGCGATCCTGCTTTGTGGTGAAGGCCAAGATACCCTGGACGGCCTGGATAGATTGTAGGCCCTGCGAGGCGGTCCAATCATGCCGAAAGCCCAGCGAGCGGTCCGGATAGGCTGTAGGCCCTGTGAGGCGGTCCAGTCATGCCGAAGGCTCGGGAGTGGTCCAGATAGACTGAAGGCGCTGCAAGGCGGTCCAGTCAGGCTGAAGGCTCATTATGCATGTTGTTATTGGTTATGTTTATTTGGTGGTATTTTGGGGAAGACTCACTAAGCTTTGGGCTTACAGTTGTGGATTTTGTTTCAGGTACATCAGATGATCTCGGGAAGGCGAAGGCTTGAGCGTGCACCTCCTCATATTTTATGTTATGAATGTTTGAAAAGTTTAAAATTTTCATAGATTTTATGGATGTTACAACAATTGACTCCTCCTAGGACACCACAACTTAATGGTGTGGCTAAGAGGCGTAATCGGACTTTGTTAGACATGGTTTGTTCCATGATGAGTTGAGCTTCTCTTCCTATTTCTTTATGGGGGTATGCGTTAGAGAAATCCAACCATATCCTGAATCTTGTCCCTGTTGGGTTTTAGTATACTACAACATCCTATGGTGCACATACAACCCTAAATACCTTGGATCTATGTTTTCTCTATTATACATGCAAATATGAAGTTTCCAACATATTACCCTATACTAGCATACAAATATTATATACTTGGGTAATAAAATAGATAGAATACATACCTTTTTTTGATGTAACTTGTCTTCATGAAGCTTGAGTGCCTAGTGCCCCAAGTGTGACACCTCAAATGGTTCACACAACACCATGAACACTTCGAATAACCTTGAGAATAAGGATACTTTGGTTCTCTCTAGTGAAATCGGCCTTGCCCTTTTGTGTACACACACTAGTTCCAATTTCACCAACCAAGGACATCTTTATATAGTGTGGAGATTAGGGTTAAACCCTAATACCCATGACCTTTCATTTCATATGATCCATGGGTTAAACACTCCATGGACTATCCATGAAAGCTTAGCCTAACCTAAATGAACTTGGCCCATCACACACATATATCTTAGAGTCCACATTTAATTAGTTCCTTTTGATCATTTAATTAATTATAAATTAATTCTTGATCAATACTAATTAAATAATATGATTATATATTAATATATTAGAACTTATAATATATTAATATAAATCACTAGTATCCTTTTTCCTCATCTTGTCTATCCAATTGTCCCGATGCCATGCAACCCAAATGGACCATGCCGGGTCGGGTCAAGTCTTACCAATTATAGTTATGGACTTAGACATTAATCCAACAGTCTCCCACTTGGATAAGTCTAAAACTATTATTGAGTATGACTTCAAAAACCAACTGGCAATCGTATCTCTCAAAAGCTTCTGTCGAACTCTGACCTTGCTGATGAACTCTGACCTTTGTCAATGACTTGTCCATTAGATAAGGGATCATATATTCCTCCATTCTAGATATCATATGGACTGAGACATGGATTATCAATCATTCTCTCTGTCTATTTGTTGTTTCCCGATTTCTGATTTATGATGACTGACTGATTGAACAAATCAAATCAGTCCTGGCTTGGCCAAGCACTCACATGTGTCATCGCTAAATCATCGAGGGGCCCACAAATATCGCTTTTATCCCAAAGGTAAAAGGAATGGATAAACTTCGACTCATATGGCTTGTTCTACTACTTGTTGAATCATACACAAAGGCACGTTTTATAACATCGAGTTACCAATGCGTTTTCGTGCAATCAATGTATAACCAACTCATAGTAACAACTCATATCTCTAGATTTTAAGAATATAAGATATTATTGTCTCATGATCACTCGTGATAAAATCCATGAAGTGATTCAAATGAGCGTGGGTTGAATCCAATACTCAGAACTTATGAGCACTCATGAGTGTTGTAGCACCGCTTTGTCCAACATCTTAGACCTCTACAAGCCAACCCATGACAGTCTTGATTCATATCTACTTCCAACATATGACCGACTGTGGATAGTTTGAATAACTTAGTCATTCAGGAAGAATGACCTAGTTTATTCTGGAAGTCAAAACATGCAAAATAAAACACAAGAATAAATGAATCAAATATGGTATCAAACCCTATGAATATAAATAGACCACTTTTATTTATCACCATACTGATTACTCATTATTTCATTGTTTCGGTTTTATCAACTTTATACCTGAATTAAAAACACTAGTTGTCCCATGCTCCAAGCATGTACACTATGTTTTTCTAAACAATAGCTTTGCCATACACCAAGTATGCACTCTATGTTTGTCTATGATCCTTACTTTGTGAAATAAACTAATTGAACATAATTTCAATGATTCTAATTTCACACTCCCATATCCTTATCGAAAAATGTGAGAATTTCAAATTCCTATCATTTATCGAAATCTGTTTAGATTTTAAACTTATATGCACTGACCCTCCTGTAATGAATATGTACAAAGTCACAAAGACTTGTCAACAGTCATTATAAGGTATTCCAATGGAGATCAACTCCATGGAAACTAAGTCTCATATTCAAAGTACATCGCTTTGGACATGTTTCTTGCATTAAGTTTTCTAATCTTACACAGATAACTTCCACCTATGGAGACAACTCTATATTCTCATTTTGACTATCACTTCTGAACAAGAGATGCCTCTTTTCAGAATATGTCAATATGGTCCTTCCAAAATTAGCACTATACTTCCAACTGTCCCTGAGCAACCAATATTTGGTAAACCTCAGATTGTCCTCGACAATTGCTTAATCATTTTAGTCATATCCAATTCTAGACCTTTTCCCTTCTTAATGCCTCTGGGCATTTGGAAAAATTTAGAAATGACAAATATTATAGCACATGCAATCGATCCTGTACCCAAAGCAAATGGTACACGATTCATGATGTCTCACATAAAGACATGATTCTAGACCAGTCTTTTGCTACAATATTTTTATTTGCCATGTTTTCAAAAATTGACTATGAAGAGGGATGCCGTAATCATAATCGAATTTTGAGAACGCAATATATAGAATTTCCTTAAGTTGAACCAATCTAACATGAAATTCGTATATATATTCTTGACTAAAGATGATTAAGACCTCAATCTAAGCTTTTAGAATTGAAATGAAGTATAATTTCCTCTCCGTTAATTATAGCAAAACAACTTTTCAACCCCTGCAACTCCACGAATTGAAACTTTTGTTTTCTATAATTAACATTGCTAACTTGCAACACTAACAATAATTATCATGCTCCCACTAACATGATGATTATTAGCATAACACTTATGCTCCCACTAGCTTTGACATGTACTCAGAAATCAGCTGGACTTCTAGAAATCAATACTTTATTGACTTTCTTACCAAAGTTCAGATTTCTGATACGAGATGCTTTGATAAAACTTTATTAAAATCATACACCTTTCCTTAGATAGCATGCATGTGTGTCTAAACAATTTCAGAACTATGAAAATGGATGTCGTAATCATATTCTCAATTGTTTAGACCTTTTGCCATCTGCTTCAAATCTACTTGGTGGAAGTGTTTCCTCACCATCATTTTCATGAATCGGAGAGAAACCTTATGACCCTTAGATTTTATGGTGTATGTGTTCTTATCCATGTGAATCGTCAAAACCATAGTCACAAGACAAGGATAATGACAAATCCAAACTCATATGGACTGAACTTATGCAATCTTAACTTCTTGCCACCTGGCAGTACAGGGCCTGCCATTGCTTCCAAGTTGTTATGCAACCAATTGAGAACTTTCAGAACTCCTATGCAAAGCCAACTATAACTGGAATGGGCACAGAATATGTCAACACGATAGGTTATAAACCTCAAGTTGTGTGCTAGTGAAGAACCTCAGGTTTTATTCTTGATTAGTTCTTGAAATTCTTTTTAGGATCTTTAAGACTCCCACTATCCTCTTGACATATAAGACTATCTTGCCAAATATTCAAGAGATTGTGCGGATTCTTTATCAAGACAAACACTTCACACAATTAGCCTTAGTTGGTCTTTGTTTTATCCAAAACATCACAACTTACCAATTTCAAATGTACAAGAGTAGGACACTTTTACTCTTACATTTGACAAGTGTTTTAAACCTTTCTTTAAGATATGTCACTCAAGTTACAATCTTGGAGTATGACTCTAAGAATTGTTTTGGAACGAAGTATGACTCATCTTCCTGATCTAACCATTTCAACAATTCATGACTCCTCTTCTTAGTCATAAGAATGCACTAAGATGACCTTTAGAGGACTAATTGTGATATGATTTCTAAATCATTAAGATGATCACAAACATGATACTAAAGTACTCTCCCATCTTTTCAGATTTGAGAAACTTTTATCTTTCTGCCTAATTTGATTCTTCCCATTCGTTCTGCCATACATCGAGATTTTTCCAATGCTTCAGAATTACACTTAAGCCTGTAAGTATAACCATATTTACTAAACTTTAGTAAATCAAATAGTCTTAACGAGCTTTGTGGTGGACATGACTAGTGCACAAGAATGTGTACTCGATCCCTTTAGTCCTTCACTTGACTCACACATCCATGTGAACAAGTAATTAGTCTTGATTTTCCAATGCTTGAAAGTTCTCATTCATCATACTATTCAACTTGCATGATTCCAAGTTTCGGTCCAATTGAAACTTGGGCGATGAGGAAATTTCCTGATTTGGTAAATTTAGACACTACCACAAATGAAAGAACCAAATCCATTTTCCAATATTGCTGTCAGTGGAATCATATAAGCAACAATTTTCCATAAATGCCATTATAAGGATACTTCAAATAAATAAAATTAAACAATTTTCTTTTATTTTAAAACTTTGCGGAAAAACTTATCCTTACAATCCACATGGAAAATTGTTGTTATCTATTCCTTAGCAATATATCATAACTTCTTAAGCAACTGCTCAAAATTCTGATGCGATCGAAATCCACCTTCGCGATCAGAATCAACATATACTTCCTTTAAGATTTCTCTCTATTGTTTGATTCTTAAAACATCAACATGTGACCCAGTCACATCATGTAATGAGGATCTTAGAATAGAACTTAACAGAGTTAGATAATGGGCTCTACCTGATGTAGAGTCAAACTTATTGACTTTAACATCCTTAGGTAAATTTGGCAGCTTTGCAATCAACGCCCCTTCCTTTGGGAAAATAAACATATGGACCCTTTGGTAATGGGACTATCTCAGACTTAGCCTTTCTCTTTACCATTTGGTCAACCGGGTTGACTATGGCCAATCCCTTTCCATTGGGAAGAGAATGCTTTTTCTGGATTTCCAGTGTCACCATTGTCACTGTCCATAAAGTTTTTGGGAAGTTGATCTTCTAATCAAATTTGCTATACTATCGTTCCAATTCATTGTTGATTCAGCAGCACCAATCAAATAGATATGATCATTAAGGTTCATGTCATAGTCTGTTTCATAGTAGTCCCAAAGGAACTCACTATGTGACTTAGAAAGTGATTGAACATCCAACTTTCTCAAGACTTTGACACCCAACTCTCCCGGCTTGTCAATATGTGACTTTATCTCTAAGATGTGATCACTCATAGACCTTGCTTGCCATTAGGGCTTGAGTGACCTTGAACTTGTGGGTTAGGGAGAATAATTGGAGGAGGTGGAGGAAGTGAAATTCCAAGAGATTTGGGAAGATCATAGATGTCTGAACTAGACATCTTTTGGGAGATATTCAAGGTAGTTGATTTAAAGTCCTTAATATAACACCCAATATGAAATATTAAGGCTAGGATCCAACAACCTATTTATAACTGGAAGAGGGATGTCGTAATCTGAGTTATAAAATAGTTGAAGGTAGGTAAATGATGATTTACCAATTTCCACCATGAAAAACGAAATAATTTATTAGGTTTTTAATTGGATTTGAAACTTCTAGATCTTTTGAGATTCATTGAACTGTTCAATGGCATGTTTCAATCTCGGGTGTGCCCTTCAGGTTTTGTGACTGGGATGCCGAGGATCACAAAACAAGTTGTGAAGTAACCATCCAAATATACTTGGTACCCTTAATATTTACCCCTCAATCGATGTGTCGGTTAACCACACGAGGTCCACCGATACTATGATAAATATTAAGTTACCATTTGACTACCTTGTTAAATCCAGGTTAGTGTGTCGGTTAACCAAACGAGCTCCACTAACGGTTTATACAAAGTGGAAAGTGTAATTTTATGGATTAGCACCTTATTCACATTTTCCTAAGTAACTAAGATTGGGAATTTTAAGTGTTTAGTTACTTAGTATTTATCATTAATACTTTTAATGAAGGGAGAATTATAGTCCTTGTCCTACCCGTTCGGCTAATGACCCTCCACCAGTCAAGGAAGCAGTGGGTGAGAGTGGACACCCATTAAGCTGCCATTTTATAGGCAACAACCTTATACCCCCCTTATAGACCGGCTTCGTGAATGAGGCCTACTAATGGTAAGACTGACTTGCTCTTATACATACATACACACACACACACACACACACATATATATATATATATATTATTAACTTATAATATTATAAAGTATAAGGGTTGAATTTTAACTTTTAAAATTCTAAGGGCTTAACTTGGAATTAAAGTATTCATTAGAGATAACTTTTCAAATTCCAAAACTTGAGGGCAAGTTTTGAAACTTTTCAAAACTCTTGGATTTTTATAACTTATGAGTTTTAAGTAAAGCTTTAAAACCTTTAATGAAGAGACTCTTGGACATCCATAACTTGAGGACAAGTTATGGAGCCATAAAAACTATTTATAAGAAAAGACTCTTCATTTTTTTTTGTAACCTAAGGCATATTTATGAGTTTTTAAGATTCATAAATGTGACTTTTCATATAACTTGATGACAAGTTACAAAAAAACACATTTTATGAACAACTTTTAGATTAATTAGGATTGAAAACAACTAAAACACAATTTTTTTTCCATTAATCTAAACTAACTCATAAATCAAGGAAACATAGAACTTTTGGTAATCCATAACTTATGGAGTTAAATGCTTGTTTTATGATGAAACTTTTCATGTTCCATAACTTAAGAATAAGTTATGGAATTCTTTAAAACATTAACACTAAATTTTGTAACTCCATAAAAACTTTGAATCAATTTTTTTTAAAACCTTTTCATATCCATAACTTATGGAGGTTTCAAAAACATAAGATCACAACTTAAAAAAAAACTTTTTGAGCTCCAAAATTTTATGACAAAATTTGTAACTCCTTAAAATATTTAGATCAAACTTTTAAAACTAATAAAATAATCATATCATTTTATCTTTTACTAAATTTGACCTAATTCAACTCATATAGCAAATGATTCAAATTTTACAAATAATTAGTTTTTCACAAAACAAGTAATTATCTTAAAATTTGACAAACTTCATGTTTTTTTGTTCTTTTTTTTTCAACTTTGAAAATCAAACATTTGCATGAATATAACAGAAAACAACCTGGCTCTGATACCACTGTTGGGTTTTAGTATACTACAACATCCTATGGTGCACATACAACCCTAAATACCTTGGATCTATGTTTTCTCTATTATACATGCAAATATGAAGTTTCCAAGATATTACCCTATACTAGCATACAAATATCATATACTTGGGTAATAAAATAGATAGAATACATACCTTTTTTTTATGTAACTTGTCTTCATGAAGCTTGAGTGCCTAGTGCCCCAAGTGTGACACCTCAAATGGTTCACACAACACCATGAACACTTGGAATAACCTTGAGAATAAGGATACTTTGGTTCTATCTAGTGAAATCGGCCTTGCCCTTTTGTGTACACACACTAGTTCCAATTTCACCAACCAAGGACATCTTTATATAGTGTGGAGATTAGGGTTAAACCCTAATACCCATGACCTTTCATTTCATATGATCCACAGGTTAAACACTCCATGGACTATCCATGAAAGCTTAGCCTAACCTAAATGAACTTGGCCCATCACACACATATATCTCAGAGTCCATATTTAATTAGTTCCTTTTGATCACTTAATTAATTATAAATTAATTCTTGATCAATACTAATTAAATAATATGATTATATATTAATATATTAGAACTTATAATATATTAATATAAATCACTAGTATCCTTTTTCCTCATCTTGTCTATCCAATTGTCCCGATGCCATGCAACCCAAATGGACCATGCCGGGTCGGGTCAAGTCTTACCAATTATAGTTATGGACTTAGACATTAATCCAACAGTCCCTACCAAGAATGTTTCCAAAACAAATCACGAGAGGTGGACAGGAAAAGTCCATCGTTAGCACATATCAAGGTCTGGGGTTGTGAAGCTTTCTTTAGATGAGAGACTCATGACATGCAAGAACCTAGAAGTAAGAAGTGTATTCTCATTGGCTACCCACAAAATTCTTTTGGATATTTGTTCTACAGACCTAGTAAGAACATGGTTTTTGTAGCACGAAGATAAGTCGTTCGCGAGAGAGATCTCATATGCAAATAGGACAGTGGTAGTAAAATTGACCTTCAAGAGATTCAAGAGTCGACCAATGAAGGAACCTTGGATAACATTGACACTCAACCAGAGGAAGAAATTTCAGTTTAACCGATTGAGAATTCATTACCTCTTCGAAGTTCTAGTAGAGTTAGCATGTTACCTGAGTTCTATGGTTTTCATATAACTACATATGGTAAAACGTTTGTTAGTGATCGTACACTAGTAAATTTGGATGAGCCAGCTAACTAAAAGGAAGCGATAACAGGCCTTGAGGTTGCCAAGTGGAAGAGGCAATGGACAGTGAGATCAAGTCCATATATGATAACCAAGTTTGGAATTTGGTTGAATATGTACGAAATCGAAAGATAGTTGGATGCAAATGGATCTTCAATAAGAAGACCAACATGGATGGAAAGGTACACACTTTCAAGGCACAACTGGTTGCGAAGGGCTTTAATCAAACCCTAGGGATTAACTATGATGAGACCTTCTCACTAGTGGTGAAGATAAAGTCTATTAGGATAATGCTCGCCATAGCTTCCTTTCATGATTATGAAATATGGAAGATGGATGTCAAAATTGCTTTCCTTAATGGTAAGTTGGCTGAAGATGTTTACATGAGTCAGCCAGAGGGTTTTGTAGACACAAAGTTTCCTAATAGAGTATTTAAGCTTGAGAAATCCATTCATGGATTAAACATGCGTCCCGCAGCTGGAATCTTTGCTTCCATGAGAAAGTCAAATAATTTTGTTTCTCTATAATTAAGGATGAGTACTGTGTGCATGTCAAGGCTAGTGGGAGTATAATGACCTTTCTAGTATTTTATGTTGATGACATACTTCTCATAGGAAGCGACATTCCAACTTTGCACGAAGTAAATTCTTGGCTTGGAAAGTGTTTTTCTATGAAAGGTCTGGGAGAGGCAACCTACATTCTTGGGATATAATTTTAAGGGATAGAAAGAAAAAATTAATTGGCCTTAGTCAGAGTACATACTTGGATAAGGTACTAAAATGTTTCAGTATAGAAAATTCCAAGAAAGGAGAGCTACATATTTAAAGCAATGCCAAGTTGAGTAAGACTTATAGCCTTGGTATATATGAAGAGATAACAGAAATGAGTCAAGTCTCAAATGCTTTGGCTGTAGGATCGATCATGTACACTATGAAATGTACTCGCCCTGATATGTTTTTTGCTTTAAGCATGGTTTATTGATTTCAGGGAAATCCTGGCAGAGATCATTGGATAGTAGTGAAGAACATTCTCAAGTATCTACAAAGGATAAAGGACACAATTCTAGTCCTTGGTGGTAGTGATATGTTGAGAGTGAGTGAGTATAGTGACACCAACTTTCAAACAGATAGAGACAACTTTTGTTCTCAATCTGGCTAGGTGTTCCTATTAAATGGTGGATCAGTTACTTGGAAAAGTCCCAAGTAGAACATGGTGGCTGATTCTACTTATGAATCAGAGTACATAGCAGCAAGTGAAGCATCAAAGGAAGCAGTTTGGATGAATAAATTCATTGGTGATCTCAGAGTAGTTCCGACCATTCAGGAGCTAATGGAATTTTTCTGCGATAATGAAGGAGCGGTTCTTTTGACCAAAGAATCGAGAGATCATGGTAAATCCATACATATTGACAGAAAGTACCATTACATCAGACATAAAGTTGAAAGAGGTCATATCCTGGTGAAGAGAGTGTCATCAGAAGACAATCCTGCAGATCCTTTCATGAAGGCTCTGAGTAGGGTTAAGCATAATCAATATGCTAAGAGCATTGGTTCGAGAGATGATATTATTTTTCGTAGTTAGTGGATTAGTTTGAAACTTGTAACAAAATAAATGTAATTGATTTTGGTGATTGAATAATAGAGATTATTTATCAGTTTGTTGATTATGCTTTACCCTACTCAGAGCCAAATAATCCTCTGAAACATGATGTTTACCCAATCGCCCATTGAGCCCGTTCTCTAATAGATATTAGAGACATCGTCTAATTTGACGGTGACATTTTTCGCGACCATAGGAAACACACGGGAACAGAAGGCGGTGTCGGAACCATACGTAAGAAAATAATATCCAAAATAGAAGCCGATGAAAAGACAAAATTATTTCTTCCCGAAAGGCGGCTCATAACCCCCAATCTTAAAAACCATTTCCTCTGCTTTGCTTCGGGAGTCAATGATGACTTCGTGCCAAAAGACATAATCTATAAGAAAATGATCCCCATCTACATTATGAATTTCTAACCACCTACCAAAACATGAATTCCAAAACAAAGTATCGCATGCCGGTCTGTCTTTGAATGCATTAAAAACTTCCCCACCAATTTTGGGTTTACAAGACAGTGTCATTGATACATCAAAAACCTTGTCGTGCTGCACAAATAAAAAAAATTTATAACCCAACTCCGAAACAAAAATATACCAATATTCTAGACCATTTACAGATTAGTTCCGAACTAGTTCCTCGTTGTTATAACCCAACTCCAAAATAAATACTGACCAATATTACGGACCAGTTTGTCGCATTCTGGAGCATTCCAAAATGAAATTTTCTGTTCTGAAACACTACATTTTGATGTAAACTAACAATACCTAAACATCTAAACTACTTTTGGGTTGTTCCTAATGCAATGGAATCTTTAACTAAAAACTAGGTTTTTTGGAGTGAAGAACGTAGCCGTAAAATAACTGATTCGTAGTAGTCATCTTCCATGTCGTAGTTACGTGTCGGAGATCGGAATCGAAATCAAAATCGCGTGCCGGAATCACGCCGGAAAGGCGGAGCAAGATCCATAATGAAGTTGAGGGTCCGGATTTTTTCAAAATATATTCCGGATTTTGAAATTCAAATTTCTAATTCGGAACACATGCGGAAACTCCCGAATGGGCATTCCGGAGGGAACGAAATGGGTTGGCCACCCCGAAAAAGAGTTCGAAATTGGTTTCGGAACACCCCATTTTAGAGATTGTGGGTATTTTGCCAAAAAAAAAAACAAATATATTTTTTAAAAACGCAAAAAAATTGGTTAGTTTACTCAATTTCCCACAAAAATCATACGAGTTGTTTAGAGGTAAATATCCCTCCTAAGGACACCTTACAATTGTTGGATTAAGGTGTCTAAGCTAGTAACTAAATTAATATATTCTTGTAATTAGAAACAAAGTCCTGATTAGAATGACATTTATAGATAGATGATGATTTATTAGATTATTATATGATTAATAAAATAAATCGAAATTGCGACGCAATGATTTGTTAATATATTATGATTAATATATTAATTGAAAATAGATAGTTGATTTGTTAATCTATTATGTAATTAATAAATTAATATGATATCAATTGTTAAAATAATTGGTTTGTTAATTTATACGGTTGATAAATTAATGAGAAACCGATTAGAATTGATTAATTATCAATCAAAGTTAATCTAGAATTAATTTGGGATTAATGGGAGTTAATCAGAGGTACAAGGGGTGAATTGTAATTGTTCAATAGTTTAACCAAATAGGCAATTCTAGAACCATCTGATGGGTTTGAGTCATAAGAACTTTCCTATGTGCACATGCAAACCCTAATGCTTGGATCTAGGTTTCTGTAATTGAACATGCAATGTATCCAAGGCTTACAATGCTAGATCTAGTAAAAACAATTGAATCATAACATATGAAATCAGATCTAGAAGAATACCTTAAGTTGCTTGCTTGAATCTTCTTGTTCTTGGAGCTTAGAGTCATAATTGTCACTCCTCTAATGACTTACAAACACCAACTAGCAAGAGGATGATTTGGAGAGAGAGGAGGGATGAGAAAATCGGCTCTAGGGTTTCAAATGTAACAAGGTGGCCGATTTCCCTCATCTATGGGGTCTATTTATACTATAAGCTACTAGGGTTACATTCTTAACCCTAATTGAATAACTCGGGCTCTAAGCAATCCAAGGATCCTTCTAGATTAAGGCTTGGACGAATTAAAGGAGCCCATACTCCTTAATTTCGGCCACCCTATATCTATAAGGATTCATAGCCCAAAACTCGACTATCACACATTTGACAGTTTATGCCCCTTTATTCAATTAACCTCTTTTAGTCACCTAATTAATTCTTAATTAATCTATGACTAATATTAATCAAATAATATTATTATTCCTTTAATATATTATTCTCATAATATATTAATATAATATCTCTTCTCTCTTTATAAATCACCCTGTCAAGTTGCTATGGTGAAGGCAACCCAAAAGGACCATGCACAACCGGGTCAAGTACTTACCAAATATAGTTACGGGCTTAGACACTAATCTAACAGTCTCCCACTTGGATAAGTCTAGTAACTATGCAAGCACAATCCGATTAGCAATCGTAGCTCTCAAAGACGCTGTCAAACTCTGATCTTATCAGTAACCTGTCCTTCAGATAAGGGATCATATAATCCTCTGTTCTAGATATCGTGCGGACAATTACATGGAACATTGTCATACTTATTGTCCAGCAATTGGTTTCTCGATCTCAGATTCTTTTGACATAGAACTTAATTGAACACATCAATTCAGTCCTGACCGGGCCCGGCACATAAGTCAAATCAAATCATCGAGGGGCCCTGATATCGCTTTTACCCTCTTAGGATAAAAGGAACAGATAAACTTCGACTTATATGCATTTATTATCCACTAATCAAATCATACACAACAATGCGTTTTATAACATCCAGTTACTAATGCGTTTACGCATTATCAATGCACAACCAATTAGCAAGCAATAAACCATATATCTTGGTTTTAAGACCATATGATATTACCATCTTGCGATCACTCGTGATAAATTACATGAAGTGATTCCAGCAAGTGTGGGTTTATTCCAATGCTCAAATCAAGTTCATAAGCACTCATGAACGTTGTAGCAAACCTTTGCTATGTCTAATACACTTTAGACAATCTACACACCAATTCATGACAGTTTTCATTCAGATCTACTTCCAACATATGAACGACTGTGGACCGTTCGAATAATTCGATTATTATCAAATAACTTAATTATTCAGGAAGTCAAAACATGCAAAATGAAACAGTAGATAAAAGATTAACATAAGACAGTAACATTACTAATAAATAATACTCCTTTATTTAATCATCAAATGTTAATAACAACTTATCTATTACACGTTTCCAAACTATCTAATCTAAACTAATATCGTCCTTCAGCCCAATGCTCCTAGCGTGCTGCAAATGCCTAACCCTGCTCAGTCCCTTCGTAAGCGGATCTGCTGGGTTATCTTCTGACGATACCCTCTTCACTACGAGGAGTCCTTCTTCCACCCGATGTCGAATAAAGTGATATTTTCTGTCGATATGTCGAGATCTACCGTGATCTCTTGGTTTCTTGGTCAAGGCAACCGCTCCTTAATTATCACAGAAAATCTCCATAGGCTCCTTTATGGACGGCACAACTCCAAGGTCTCCAATGAAGTTCTTCAACCATATTGCCTCCTTTGACGCTTCGCTTGCTGCAATGTACTCTGATTCGCATGTTGAATCAACTACAGTTTCCTTCTTGGAACTCTTCCAAGTTACTGCTCCTCCATTGAGGGTAAAGACCCAGCCCGACTGCGAACGATAGTTGTCCCTGTCGGTCTGAAAGCTGGCGTCATTGTACCCTCGCACCTTTAAGTCATCACTCCCACCTAGGACTAGAAACCATTCCTTGGTCCTCCGAAGGTACTTAAGAATATTCTTGACTGCGATCCAATGCGCTCTGCCAGGGTTCCCTTGATATCTACTGACCATGCTCAAAGCGAAGGCCACATCAGGGCGAGTACAAGTAAGAACGTACATGATCGAGCCGACTGCGGAAGCGTAAGGTACTCGGCTCATCTCTGCTATCTCGACTTCAGTACTCGGACTTTGAGTCTTACTCAACTTGGCATTACTCTGGATTGGTAACTCCCCTTTCTTTGAATTCTCCATACTAAAATGTTTTAGCACCTTGTCCAAGTAAGTATTCTGACTAAGTCCTATTAGTCTCTTACTTCTGTCTCTCACTATCCTTATTCCCAGAATATAGGAAGCCTCTCCGAGGTCCTTCATAGCGAAGCACTTCCCGAGCCAGGACTTAACCTCCTGCAGTGTCGGGATGTCGTTTCCTATGAGTAGTATGTCGTCGATATATAATACGAGAAAACTTACTATACTCCCAATGGCTTTGACATATACACACGATTCATCTTCGCTTCGCAGAAAACCAAACTCTTTGACCTTCTCGTCAAAACAAAGATTCCATCTACGAGACACTTACTTAAGTCCATAAATGGACTTCTCAAGCCTACACACTCTATTGGGATGCTTCGCATTGACAAAACCCTCTGGCTGAGCCATGTAAACATCCTCAGCCAACTTCCCATTAAGGAAAGCGGTTTTGACATCCATCTGCCATATTTCATAGTCATGAAATGCAGCAATGGCCAGCATCACCCTGATAGACTTTATCTTCGCAACTGGTGAGAAGGTTTCGTCGTAGTCAACTCCAGGAGTTTGAGTGAAACCCTTCGCAACTAATCGTGCTTTATAAGTGTGCACGTTTCCATCCACGTCAGTCTTCTTCTTGAAGATCCACTTGCTCCCGACCGTCTTATGACCTGGGACATTGTCAACCAAATTCCAAACTTGGTTGTCATACATGGATTGGATCTCGCTGTCCATAGCCTCTTTCCATTTCGCAGACTCCGGGCCTGCCATGGCTTCCTTATAGCTGTTAGGTTCGTCCATATTCACTAGTGTACTATCACTAATGAACGTATCCCCTTCCATAGTAATATGAAAACCATAAAACTGGGATGGAACACTAACTCTTTCGAAACGTCTAAGAGGTAAGGACTCGTCAATCGGTTCAACTGGAGTTTCCTCCTCGGGTTGAGCGCCAGTGTTAGAGGTTCCTTCATCGCTCGACTCTTGAAGCTCTTCAAGATCGATCTGCCTCCCACTATCTCCTTGGCTTATGAGTTCTCGCTCTAGGAAAACCCCTCTCCTCGCAACGAAGACAACATTGTCACTCGGTCTGTAGAAGAGATATCCAAAGGATTTCTGTGGGTAGCCGATGAAAAATACATCGCTCACTACGAGGTTCGAGCTTGTCATGAGTATCTCGTCTTACGAAAGCCTCGCAACCCCAAACCTTGATACATACTAACGAGGGAGCTTTCCCTGTCCACATCTCGTGAGGTGTTTTGGCAACCTTCTTCGTAGGTACTAAGTTAAGGATATGGGCGGAAGTCTCTAAGGCATACCCCCATAATGAGATAGGTAGTGAAGCATGACTCATCATGGAAAGAACCATGTCTAGCAAGGTTCGATTACGCCTCTCAGCTACACCATTTAATTGTGGTGTCCTAGGTGGCGTCAATTGTGAAACTATTCCACATTCCTTGAGGTAGTCGTGGAATTCAAGACTTAGGTACTCTCCACCTCGATCAGATCGAAGCATCTTGATTTTCCTGCCCAATTGATTCTCCACTTCTTGTTTAAACTCTTTAAACTTTTCAAAGGTTTCTGAATTGTGCTTGATCAAGTAGATATACCCATATATGTTATAATCATCTGTGAAAGTCACATAGAAGCGATTTGCGTCCCTTGTGGTGGATCTAAAGGGTCCACATACATCTGTATGTATGAGATCCAATAAACCCTCACCCCTCGCACAAGTGCCAGTGAAGGGTTACTTGGTCATCTTTCCAAGTAAACAAGACTCGCACACATCATCGTCCCTAAGGTCGAATGACTCCAACACTCCATCCTTTTGGAGTTGGGCTATGCATTTCTTGTTGACATGTCCAAGACGACAATGCCACAAGCATGCTTTATCCATACTATTGGAAGAATCCATACACAACACATCATTTCCTAAGTTTTCTACAAGCATCACAGTTTCATATACTCCATTACAAGGCAATGCTTCAAAATATAAAACATTATTAAAATAAGCATAAATAGAACCCTTTTCATTATCAAATGAATATCTAAAGCCTTGTTTATATAAACCATGAAATGAAATGATGTTTCTAGCCATATCTAGCGAATAGCAACAATTATTCAAATTTAAATCTAAACCATTATTAAGCACTAAGGAATAAACTCCAATCTTGGTTACAGGCGACGATCTTCTGTTTCCCATGATCAGATTCATCCTTCCACGCTCCACATCCCTATTTCCTTTTAGTCCCTGCAAATCAGAACATATATGAAAACCACATCCTGTATCAAGAACCCAAGAAATAGCATGTGATAAACTATTAGATTTAATTGTGTAAATACCTGTGAAAGATGGCTTGATCTTTCCATCCTTGATGGCCTGCAGATATTCTGGGCAGCTTCTCTTCCAATGCCCTATCTTGTGGCAGTGGTGGCACTCTGCCTCTTTGGGGTTTGAGTTGGGTTTAGCATAACCAACTTTGGTTCCACTAGAAGAGGTTCCATCTTGAGACTTTCCCTTGTGGTGGCCCCTTGAGGAGGCCTTCCTCTTCTTACCCTTCCCTTGCCCTATTGCCAAGACAGGGGCAACAGCTGGACGGGGAGGTGATGCAACATATTTATCCTTGAGGTTGCTCTCAACAGTCCTCAACAAGCCCTGAAGCTTGCTCAAGGAGACCTCTTCCTTATTCATATGGTAGTTCATGCGGAACTGGCTATAGCAGGAAGGCAATGAGTGAAGGATGATGTCAATTTCTAGCTCTTCATCGAAGTTCACATTCAACTTCAGCAGGCGATCAACATATCTCTGCATCTTTTGCAGATGGGCGGTAAGGGACTCTCCATTACCCATTTTGGTAGTGATCATCGAAGTGATGATCTCATACCTTTCTTGCCTGACGCTCTGGTGGTAGCGTTCCAGCAGATCCTGATGCATCTCATAGGGGTACTTGTCCTCATAGGACCTTTGGAGTTCAACAGTCATAGTCGCGAGCATGATGCAATGGACTTTCGTGGCATCACGCTCGTGTGCCTCGTAGGCCGCGATCTCATCGACAATAGTAGTTTCGATATCAATCTCCTTTAGCTTCTCGTCGAGCACATATTATTTGTACTCGTAGCGAGTGACCATGCGAATGTTGCAGATCCAATTACTAAAATTGGTCCCATCGAAGATCACTTTCCCACACAAGTTCATGAGTGAGAATGAACCAGAGGAGTTTGACCCAGAAGCGTTGTTGTTTGCATTCAACATCTGAAAAGGAAAAAGAACAAAGTTGATTAGAAATGAATTTCCCAAATTAATCACTCAAATGAAAAATTAGGGCTAGGAACCAACAACATTATTCACAAATTAGAAGATGGATTCCGTAATCTAATAAGTAAATAATTTGAAGGCAAGTGAATGTCGATTCACTAATTCTCCACCATGAAAAATGAAAAAGAAATTAGGTTTTAAATGTATTGAAAACTCCTAGATCTTTTGAGATACATTGAACTTTTCAATGGCATGTTTAAATCTCGATATGTCCCTCTAGTTTGTGACTGGGATGTCGAGGATCATAAAGTGGGTGTGAATAACCATGCAAATGTACATGGTGCCCTCATTGTTACAGTTACCTATTCGATGTGCTGGTTAACCACACACGCTCCATCGAACTATAACAAACAATGAGTCACCCTTTTCCACCTTTGCTTAGAACCCAATTAATGTGCCGGTTAACCACACGCGCTCCATTAATGTCTTAGCAAGGGTACAAAGTGTAATTTCATGGAATTGCATCAATTCACTTTTGCCTAAAGTAACTAAGATTGGGAATTTTGTAAAAAAAACATTTAGTTACTTTATATAGATTCATTATACTTTTAATGAGGAATGGTTTGTACGATCCTACCCGTTCGGCTAACGACCCTCCACCAATCAAGGAAGCGGTGGGTGAGAATGGACACCCATTAAACGGCCATTTTATAGGCCATAACGTTATACCCCCTTATAGACTGGCTTCGTGAATGAGGCCTACTAATGGTAAGACTAGCATTTTAAGTTATACATATATATATTAATCTTATAATATTATAAGTATAGGGTTGAATTTTAAAACTTGTAAAATTCTAAGGTTTGAAATTTAATTAGTTCAAATTAAACTTTTAATCACAAAACTTAAATTTCAAAACTTGAGGACAAGTTTTGAACTTTTCAAAACATAAAGGATCAAATAGCAAATAATATAAGTCAACTAATTAATTTAATGATTATCTAAATTTGACCTAGTCAATATTACTTGCAAGACAATTTACCAATTAATTCAAATAATCAATTATTATCAAATAAGGAAATTATTATTTAATCAAATGGTAATTATCTTTTGTTTTGTCAAGGATATACTCAAATATATGATAAAATTCAGATTTTATTGACCCAAAACAATTAAGGCAAGTATCCTCAAGCAAAACAGCAAGAAATCCCGAAATCTACTCTGACAGACGCTCAGACTCGCCGAGTTCATACTACTCGCCGAGTCCACAATGGGACTCGCCGAGTCTGTCAGTCAGGGGCACAAAAAAAACGATTTTTCATGTAAAAAACAATCAACCAAAGCATCAATTCAATAGAACTCAATCTAAGCTCTGATACCACTGATGGGTTTGAGCCATAAGAACTTTCCTATGTGCACATGCAAACCCTAATGCTTGGATCTAGGTTTCTCTAATTTAACATGCAATGTATCCAAGGCTTACACTGCTAGATCTAGTGAAAAACCCTAATGCTTGGATCTAGGTTTCTCTAATTGCACATGCAAACCCTAATACTATGAGCTACTACGGTTACATTCTTAACCCTAATTGAATAACTTAGGCTCTAAGCAATCCAAGGATCCTTCTAGATTAAGGCTTGGACGAATTAAAGGAGCCCATACTCCTTAATTTCGGCCACCCTATATCTATAAGGATTCATAGCCCAAAACTCGACTATCACACATTTGACAGTTTATGCCCCTTTATTCAATTAACCTCTTTTAGTCACCTAATTAATTCTTAATTAATCTATGACTAATATTAATCAAATAATGTTATTATTCCTTTAATATATTATTATCATAATATATTAATATAATATCTCTTCTCTCTTTATAAATCACCCTGTGAAGTTGGTATGGTGAAGGCAACCCAAAAGGACCATGCACAACCGACTCAAGTACTTACCAAATATAGTTACGGGCTTAGACACTAATCCAACACCATCTAGGGGTGGACAGTTTTGGGAACCTTTCTAGGGTTTCCAGAAGCCTCCTGGATGCTAATACGGAAATGATTTGAATTGTAATTAAATCCATTATTTAATTATTCGAATCTTGATTTGTCCCTAAGTTACCTAAACTATAAATAGGACCCCTTGGGCATCAATTTGTGTGACTACTCTTTCTTAGAAGTGCTGGAAATAGTGTCTAAGGTCATTAACAATTGGAAATACTTCTAATAATAACAGGGTCCTTTGGGTTGCCCTCAAGACCCAAATTGAGTAGAGTAAATAAAGGAGAAATTGGTTTATTAATTATTATGGTAAGTATTTAATTAGAAATTAATTGGAAATAAATTTTGGGAATCAATTAACAGTTTAATTAATTAGAGGATTGAATGTTCATTAATCGATCGTTGGTTAATCAGGAATGTTCCAGAACGCTTAAGGAATTAGGGTTGGATGAAAATCACTTCATCCCACATGGGAAAGGGAGTGAATTTCGTTCTAGGCTCATTTTCCCACATGGGAAGGAGTACAATACCTAGGAAGGGATCCAAGGCTATAAATAGGGTCTTAGGGATTTCATTCTTCCTTGCACCTTGGCTTGAAGTTTTGCCAACCATTCTTCCTCTCCCTCTTAGGGATTATTTCTAACCCTCTTAGGTTTGTTAAATTGACCCTTCTCCTACTTATTTTATTCCACCCTTTGGTGTCATTGGGTGTGATTCAATTAGAGGGATTCTGGTTTGGGTCCTTTCATCCAAGCAACTTCATGGAAAATCAAGATCTCAAGCATGTAGATCAAGGGCTACATAAGAGGTATGGTTTTCTTCTTTGTTTTTATGTTTTCTAGGTTAGAAGTAATTAGCATGAAACCATTGATCCATAGGGTGCATGTACACTTTGGTATATCATAGTTTCAATTTTTCCGATACCTAGTTTAGAGTATATTTGATGCGTACAAACCTAACAGTGGTATCAAAGCCATTGCTTCATGATTACATTCACCTTAGATCCATATTTTTTGAAAATACTTGTTTGAAATTGAATGAAATAAGGAAGATTGAAAAATTCATAATTGATAAAACCTTCAATCGCAGCCCACGACGTGAGAGCTTTTGTAACATCCGGATTCCCAGGTATCTTATTTTAAGTATTTACCTTGAGTTTTAGGGAGGGACTCGGCGAGTAGGCGCTCAGACTCGCCGAGTAGGATCGCGAATTCTTGTCTAGATTAATGAGGGACTCGATGAGTCGATGCGTGGACTCGGCGAGTCCGCGCTGTAAAGTGAAACCCTAAATCTCGGGGCCTGAGCCCTATTTAAAGTCCTTTATGGCCTCCATTTGCGGCCACTTCACCCCTGAGAAACCCTAGAGAGCAGAGAGATCGTTTGTGGTGCAAGAGGAAGGCTAACTCACCACTTCTTGTGTGTTTTAGCAAGAAGGAAGGAGGTAGAACAAGCTAGGCTGATTGAGGAGCTTGGATCTGTGTTGTTCACACTGAGATTCACGTTTTAAGGTACAAGTTCCTTCCTATTTCGTGTATTTGATAGATTCCTTGAAATCTAGGGTTACCTTTGCACAATTTTGAGTTGGATTGTGAAGCATATGAGGTCCCTTTGGGTATAGATGATATATCTGGACCTTGAGAGGTCCAAAAGGTCCCAAGCTTCCAGCTTTATGAGCTTTCATGTGAGCCTTGAGAGTAAAACCCCATTTAAATGGTTATTTCTTCATTTTTGGTCTTATAAGCATTGCATGAACGTAAAGTTTGAACCTTTACGTGACTTTTGAGTGTTAGAAGGTTGGATCTACTGGTTGGTGAAGCAGATCTGACCTCAAGAGATCTTTTGAGAGTTTTCATGGGAGGAACTCGCCGAGCCCATAAGGGACTCGACGAGTCGAGTCGGGTTGCCCCGCGACTCGCGACCTGTGACGACCCGTGGAGTATAGGGTTGACTCAGCGAGTCAAGTGAGGACCAGGGGCGAAGAGGACATGCATGTACTCGTCGAGTCACTCTTGTGCACTCGGCGAGTCCGGTCAATGTTGACCGTTGACTTTTGTTGACTTTTAGGGTTTAATCAGTGTTTGGACTTATGAGCCATTAGAGGGGCAGAATGGTCTTTTACCCTTCTTAGAGAACTTATAGAGAGGGGTTGGCCTAGCCTTTAGAAGTTGTATTAATTAGAGTAATTATTTATGTGATTAGGCGAAGGCTAGTGCAGTATTTCAGAGTTTGAGGTTTACCGAGTTACCCGAGGTGAGTCTTCTCACTATACTTTACCTAGAGTGGTAATTAGAGTTATGTGACAGAGTATCTTGTATGCTATTTATGTGATTGTGATACACTGCATTATTTCTATGTGATTCATGTCGTGTATGTTCCAGAGTTACAGAGTTAGAACCGGAAGGTTCACAGAGTTAGGACCGGAGGGTCCACAGAGTTAGGACCGGAGGGTCCACAGAGTTATTGCCTCGAGTGGCTAATATATGTTATATGTGGTATTTTGGGGAACTCACTAAGCATTTATGCTTACAGTGTTTTGTGTTATGTGTTTCAGGTACCAGTGAGGATCGCGGGAAGGCGCCGGCATGATCAGTACACACTATTGGAGTTTTACACATTTTGATCTTGGGATGTGTTCTTTATGGATTTGATATGTGATACATTGAGATTTGAGAATATGTATGAATGAAATTATATTTTTAAAAGTGAAAAATTGTGTGAAAAATTACGGTGTTACAAGTTGGTATCAGAGCCTTGGTTTGAGGGATTCGGATGCACCTTCGGGCGCATTTGAACTCAAACTGAGGATTTGAGGAATTTTTCGAATTAAAACAAAATTTTTCTAAAAGAGTAAAAGGATTTTGAAAAGAGCAGAGCAGAGCAGTGTGTACGATCAGCCAGCGCCCGAACGGTGATTTCCCAAAATACCCTTACATTATGTGTTATGAGATATTATGTGATATGATATGCATGCTAGAGTAGGCTAGGTATTCATGGTTAGGACTAGAGTGGGCTTGATTTGTGATGCCTTAGCCTAGGAGTTATTGCTACTATGAGATACTTCGAGAGTAAGTAGGTAGCAGCGAGGAGCTTATGAGTGGTCTACTGGAGAGTAACCTGAGTTTAGAGAGATATAGAGTACTTGTGATCTGGGATCCTAGGAGGAGGACTTGGGGTGAATACCGATGCGTGGTGGAAGGTAGTATAAGGGCCCGTACTACTGGAAACACCGGATCGGTGAGCAGTCCAAGTAAGAATCCTTAGGGTACTAAAGAGCAAGTAGGGTTGGGAATCGAGTGCGAGTATACTCGAGCGAGTCTCTGATTTCTTTTGTGTTGTATTTCAGAGACATCATGGTTGGGACGCGCCACCACCCAGGAGGCAGTGGTACCAGTGGTACCAGTGATGAGGAGATCCGTAGGTTGATTCATGAGGAGGTGGCTGCTGCCATCCGAGCCGAGATACCAGAGATGTTTGGGTCTATCAAGACCACCCTGATCGAGACTTTTGACGAGCGTTATGCTGCTCTTATTGAGGCTGCTGTTGCTGCAGCCACCGCAACCGTCGCTGCTGCAAGACCACAGGGGGGGTGACTCGTTGTTGTACCAAGAGTTCAGCAACACGAAGCCACCAGAGTTTGATGGGACGCAGGATCCGATCGCTGCGATGAGATGGATTTCTGATATTGAGGGATGCTTCTATACGTGTTCTTGTCCGGAGCATCTGAGAGTTCGGTTCGCGCTGAACCAGCTTCGCTTGGGAGCGAAGGACTGGTGGAAGTTTGTGACAACGCACTACTCTCCTGCAGAGTTTGCCGCGGTGACCTGGGAGAGGTTCACCGCTATGTTTCGTGATGAGTACGTTCCCCCGGTGGAAATGGAACGTTTGGCCCAGGAGTTCTTGACCCTCAAGCAGGGTACCGAGTCTGTTACAGTGATCACCAGGATGTTCCATGAGTGGGCGATGTTCTGCCCTGAGCACGTATCTTCCGAGCAGGCACGCATGAGTCGGTATTTGAGCATTTTGAGGAGAGACATCCGCGAGTTCGTGGCGAACTCGTCGTACCGGACGTTTGTTGAGCTTCAGGCAAATGCCCGGAAGAGGGAGATTGAGCTCGAGACTCAGGCCAGGGAGGAGGCGGAGTCTCAAGGGAGGGATCGGCGAACGGCACAGTCCCAGCCGGCAGCCAAGCGGGCCAAGCCCGCCGATTCGAGATCAGGGAACCAGAAGAGCCGCCCTTGTGACAAGTGCGGCAAGAGTCATGAGGGGGTTTGCAGAGCAGGGTCTTGCTACAAGTGTGGCAAGGAGAGGCACATGGCCAAGGATTGCCCCAAGGGGTTTGCAGTCTGTTTCCACTGCAACCAGACCGGACACCGGAAGGCCGAGTGTCCGCAGCTGCGGGGGTCAGCCCAGGGAGCATCACAGGGATCTGCCCCTGCTGCCGTTCGAGCTGTAGAGAGTCGGCCAACGAAGGCCGAGGCGCCAAGGGCTCGCGGGAGAGCCTTCCAGTTGACAGCGGAGGAGGTCCGCGCAGCGCCAGATGTTGTGGCGGGTATGTGTTCTTTCATCTATTTATTTTGAGATTATGGTGTTATGCTTATATTATGATATGCGTAGGTACGTTTCTTGTGAGTTTTGTACCTGCTTTGGTGTTATTTGACTCGGGTGCGAGTCGGTCTTTTGTGTCGTTATCCTTTAGTCAGCACATCAGTATCTGTCGAGAGGCGTTGAGTCGACCTTTGCGAGTTTCCATAGCTGACGAGAGAGCGGTGTATGCCACTGATGTGATCCGAGGATGTGTACTCGAGATCTTCGGCGTTGAGTTTCCGATTGATTTGGTCCTGATTGCGATGGGAGATGTCTGTGTCATCGTGGGCATGGACTGGTTGAGCAGGTTTGGAGCGGTTATCGACTGCGAGCGACAGTTGGTGACCATACGAGACCCTAGTTGGGGAGTCCTTACGGTTTATGGCGAGGGTACCCGTTCTGGGTCATCATTTTGTTCGGCCGCTAGAGCGAGGCAGAGCCTACAGCAGGGCTGTAGTGGGTTTGTGGCTTATGTGGTGGATACGAGAGTAGAGACAGAGAGACTGAGGTCGGTCGATGAGGTCCCGATGGTGCGTGAGTTCCCGGATGTCTTCCCCGAGGAGTTGCCGGGCGTGCCTCCTGAGAGGCAGGTAGAGTTCCGCATCGATTTGGTTCCGGGGGCAGCGCCTATCGCCAAGGCGCCTTATCGCCTTGCGCCGCCAGAGATGCAGGAGTTATCCTCGCAGCTTCAGGAGCTACTGGGGAAGGGGTTTATTCGACCGAGTAGCTCGCCGTGGGGAGCGCCGATCCTTTTTGTCAAGAAAAAGGATGGTTCACACCGGATGTGCATTGATTACCGGGAGTTGAACAAGTTAACGGTCAAGAACCGTTACCCACTGCCGAGGATTGATGATCTGTTCGATCAGTTGCAGGGAGCATCTTGGTTCTCCAAGATAGACTTGAGGTCTGGATATCACCAGATGAGGGTGCGAGATGAGGATATCCAGAAGACGGCGTTCAGGACTCGTTAGGTCATTACGAGTTCGTGGTGATGCCTTTTGGGCTCACCAACGCACCGGCAGCGTTCATGGATCTCATGAACAGGGTGTGCAGACCGATGTTGGATCGATCGGTGATTGTATTCATCGACGACATACTGGTGTATTCGAGGTCCAAAGAGCAGCCTGAGGAGCATTTGAGGGAGATCCTCGGAGTTCTGAGATCGGAGAGGCTTTACGCCAAATTCTCCAAGTGCGATTTCTGGTTACGAGAGGTCCAGTTCTTAGGACACCTCGTCAACCAGAATGGGATATTGGTCGATCCGGCCAAGATTGAGGCGGTGATGAGTTGGGAGGTGCCGAGATCCCCCACCGAGATCAGCAGTTTTCTGGGGTTGGCTGGCTACTATCGGAGATTTATCAGGGATTTCTCCAAGATCGCTGTGCCTATTACCAGGTTGACCCGGAAGGGTGTGGCTTTTTCGTGGGGACCGGAGCAGCATACCTCGTTTGAGACACTTCCCCAGAGGTTATGCGAAGCCCCGGTGTTAGCCCTCCCGGAAGGGATGGAGGATTTTGTGGTGTATTGTGACGCATCGATATCAGGGTTGGGTGCAGTACTGTGACAACCGTCAAATTTCGGTCAATTCAAAGTCAACAAGTCAAACCGGTCAACTCCAATAACCCTTGTATGCTAGGGTTTACGTTATGAAATCACTATACAATTCGCTATTTTAATGAGAAATCATCATTTGGAAAGTTCATGTGTTTGATTTTCCTTAGCCTTAACAAGTGCTAAACAACGAACCAAAGCGATAAAACACTATTACACAATCATCGGGATTGTGTAAGACACTAAAACACGGTTTAATGGGGTTTACGAACCTTGCGTTGTGAAGCCGGACACTCAAATTAATCACAAATGAAACCTCTCTAAATCGTTTTCACTCTATCTCTTTCTATTTGAAATCTCTCCCAAATCTCTCTCAAAAGTTACTTTAACTTTTTGTAATCATTTGGGTCATCTCGACCCTTGACCGGGTCAAAAATCGCTTGAAACGGGGTAAAAACGAGTAAAATAGCTTTAAGGATCCGAAACCGAAGCTTCTGGACCGAAGCCTCGCATCCGAAGCCTCGCATCCGAGGCCTCTGATCCGAAGCGAGGGTCCGAAGATCCGAAGCGAGGGTCCGAGGGTCCGAAGGTCCGATGGTCCGCAGACAGCTCCTTTTTACCGGTTTTTCGACTACGACTTCGTTTTAACTCCGTTTTTCATTATTTTAACGTGGGATTTTCACCCAAAACTTTATTTTATAAACTAAGGCCCCAAAATATATAAATCTCCAGGGTTTTTATAAAATATATTAAAAGAATTGGTGATTGAACTAATTATTGAGGCAATATTTGCTTTTCCTTAATTTATGGCAAAAGCAAACCACTACCACCTCACTCTATGATTAGCCACTCTTTCCCACTACCCCTTGTCTCCTTAGTGGACCTTTACAGCCAATCTCCAGCTCTTCCCACGTTCTAAGAGCTGGAGGATTGATCCTCTCTCCTCATTCTCCATAAAACTCTTTCATTCTACACTTAGCAACCTAGAACACTCTCCAAAATTCTCTCATCTATTCTCTTAACTTCAAGAACTTCAAGGCTTTCTCCAGGGATTTCTTTCTTCAATTAGTAAGTATCTTCATCATTCACATAATTATTAAACTCCATTCTACTCAAATCATTGATATCTTACACAAGTTCCATCTTATTCGGTGTTAGATTCTCGAATCAAGACATCTTCTTAGTGTTCTTGAGTTGAACACTTCCTCTCTCTCACTTTCATCTACTGAAACCACATAAGGTGAGTTCATACCCATACATTTACATGTTTTTCTTAAGTTTTAAGGGGGGAATACAAGTAAAATCATCAAGAACACAATTAAACTTTTTCTAACAGATTACATCAGAAAAGATGGACGTTAATCACGGATTGTTTTGGTCAACTTAAATATTTTAGTTTTCAAAACTGTTTCAGGTGCAAGTATTTCAAACTCTTAGCTTTAAAATGACTACTTGCACATCTCCATATGATTTTTCTACAATTTATGGTGATTTTTACAAAACTGCCTGTCATTTCAGAGGCAAACCCGGACCAGTCTGTGATTATGAACCTTTTCACCTCTGTTAGAGATCACTAAAAATCATGATAAAATTTACGAACAAACTAGACTCATATTCCAAACTCTCAAAATTTGCGGATTTGGATTTAGAGCTTTGATGATTTTTCTATAAATTTTCTAAGAACGGTAACAGAAACTGTTTTTAACGAAAAGTTGCTGTTAATTTCATTTCACCTTGTAACATGTTGAGCAAGGTGTATATCTTTATGTGATTATATGTTACTGCAATATATGACATTTTATCTTAATATTTAGACACACATCAGTTTACAAATGGATTTGGTCATATAAAATATAAAGAATAACAAGTGATTATAATCAAAGTACAATCGATACATTCAAACATTAAATAAACTATTTTGAATATAGTTTGCATACATTACCACGTACTACCCTTGGTTGATAAACTATAATAGGTATAGTTTATGATACATTACATAACACATACATTTAAAAAGGGTACATTTATACAAAGGATATTTTCATTAAGCAAGGTACGGCCATACGGTACCAAGTTTTCATAACACGTAATTCCGTTAATGACTTTGTGAGACATTTACTTCAAATTACCATTAAGTCCTGTATTGTAACCAGAGTCTCCTTGAGGGAGAGCGTGATACTTGTGTATAGATCTATATTGGGTTTGACAAACCCACACCTAAACTGCATGCAACAGTTAGACCGATAGGTCTGGGGTGACAAATGTCATAACATTTCCGACGCCTGAAGAACGTCGTTTTAGGCAACCTTGGTCATAGTATGGTTATAATAAACTCACATAAAGTATTAACAAACATTGGAATTTACGGGGACTTCATTAAAATTTAACGAGTTTATGTCGATTTAAACTTGCATTGTTTTACTATAAATATGATAAATTACTTGTACATTTCGGTCTTTGGGTTTTAAGACTACATTTACACATTAAGGAAAATATTGGATTTTTCTAACACAAATACTACTTTTACAAACGAAAAGCTTATGAACTCACCAACCTTTGTGTTGACATTTTTTTCAAACAACTTGTATTCTCAGGAAATCATTAAACAGGTAATCAAGTGCTTTTGAGGATGGGACGCTAAGGCGTCTACTATTTCATATTTTATCAACATATTGTAATTGATTCGTAAACATGTAATTCATACAATGATGTAATTTTTTTTAATTATATATATGTTGGTTGTGTTTGCTTGAATTACTATTACAATTGCTGTTATGATACTATACATGAAGTCCTCCACCCCCGGACGTTTCCGCCATCCTTGGTTTGGGGGTGTGACAGATTGGTATCAGAGCGCAGTTTATAGTGAATTAAGTATATCAAACCACATAAGATATACAAACTATAAACACAATTGGGACTAATAGTCTCTGATTTGTGCATTTTTCAAATAAATATACTTTTAGAAAATAAATGATTTTTTTTATTAAAAGTATAAATACATGCATACATGCTCACATAGTGTCATAACTAGAAAAACATAAAATAAAAGAAGAGGAGTTGTACATTATGGGTATGCCTTGGTATATGTAAATCAAGTCTGTGAAGGATATAGCCTGATCAACTATATCTGTCCGGGAATTGACTTGCATATACCGGGGGATGGTCAGGATGGACAACAAATCTAACAAACCTAATAACATACTACAAAGGATACTTTAAGAACTCAAAACTAAACATTTACAAATACTATAGGAGTATTTTGTGTTACTATAATAAAAATATTTTATACTTTCATTTTACCTCATAACCCAATGTATTGGGTCAATAAAAAGTATAAAATCGTATGTATCGTAAACATACCGGAAAACAACGTAATAATATACTTTATGTATAAAAGATTTCTCTCCCTATAAATACACTTTTACTAAAAGTACATTGGTTTACGACTTATGCCAGAACCATGCCGCCAAGGAGAAGACCAAGACCTTCCAGCAACACAGCAACACCTCCTCCGCCGCCGCCTCCACAGTTTGATCTCGCGATGTTCCAGGCTGCAGTAACAGCAGCCGTAGCGGCCGCAATGTCGCAGATAGGGACCAACGGAGCTGGTGGTTCGGGATCGGGAGCTACACACTCTAACCACGGAGACAGTACCTGGCGTGCAAAAGAGTGTTCATACAAAGACTTCACAAATGGCAAACCCGACAACTTCAATGGAAGCGGGGGAGTCATCGCTTTGATGCAATGGTTTGAAAAGACCGAAGTAGTCTTTCAGGTGTGCTCTTGCCCCGAAGCGAGCAAAGTTAAGTTCGCAGCCTTCACCTTCACCGGCCGGGCCCTTACTTGGTGGAACTGCCGGATTAAGTCACTTACCCTCGAAGTGGCTAGCTCCATAACCTGGGCAGAACTAAAAGCGTTGATGATGAAGGAGTATTGCCCGAGAGGTGAAATTCAAAAGCTGGAACAAGAACTTTGGAACCTCAGGATGACGGGCTCTGACCTTGAAACCTACACCACTCGATTCAATGAATTGGCTCTCCTCTGCCCAACAATGGTTACTCCGGAGGAGAAAAAGGTGGAGCGATACCTTTGGGGACTGTCTCTCCACGTGCAAAGTAGTGTCCTGGCTTCAAGGCCAACTACTTTTGACAGTGCCAGGGAGCTGGCACAACAACTTGTTGACCACCGAGCCGGTCATAAAACTACAACCACCACCACTGATAAATCAAAAGGAGGAAACAACAAAAGGAAGTTCTGGAACGAAAAGAAGAGCCAACCAGCACAGGACCCCGCTAAGAAGCAACAAATTGTTGCTGTCCATGCTGCCACTAATACTGTCACTACTGCTACCACTCCAGCACCACCGAAGCCATATGCGGGAAAACTACCTAAGTGCAACTAGTGCAACTTTCACCACAATGGTGCTTGTAGGGAGATGCACTGTAACAACTGCGACAGGAAGGGGCACACTGCTCGTTTCTGTAAAGCGCCGGCTCAACCAATCAACCAAGTCGCCAGTACGGGGGCAACCCGGACCTGCTACAACTGTGGAGACGCAGGTCACTTCAAAAGAGACTGCCCCAAAGCACAAGCCCCTAATGCTGGTGGAGTAGGAAGAGTCCTGGCAATAGGACATGGGGAAGCAGTCGAGGATCCCACGGTGGTTACCGGTACGTTTCTCCTCAATAACTCTTATGCATGCGTACTATTCGATAGTGGAGCGGAGAGGAGTTTCGTGAGCCACCAATATAAACATTTACTTGAACAAAATCTCCAATCACTAAAGGATACTTATGTAGTAGAAATGGCAAATGGGAAAGTAGAACGCACTAGCGATATATACTCAGAATGTACTCTCACTCTAGACAACCATACATTTAAAATTGACCTGATGCCAGTCACCATAAAAAGCTTCGACGTAATCATCGGGATGGATTGGTTAGTTCCTCACCGTGCCGACATTCTATGTTACGAAAGGGCCGTTCGCCTCAATCTACCAAATGACGAAACCCTTCTCATCTATGGTGACAAACCTAGTGCGAATTTACAAATCATCTCATGCATCAAAGCCCAAAAGTATCTCCGGAAGGAGTACCACGCCTTCTTAGCCCATGTAGTAGACAAGAAACAAGACGTGAAAGACATCAAAGACATCCCCGAAGTGTGTAACTTCCCGGATGTGTTCCCAGAGGATCTTCCTGGTGTACCACTCGCACGACAAGTCGATTTCAGAATTGACTTAATACCCGGAGCTACCCCCGTAGCCAGAGCTCCATACCGCCTCGCACCATCAGAAATGCAGGAGTTGTCCAGTCAGTTGACCGAGCTTTTGAGCAAAGGGTTCATCAGACCAAGCTTCTCACCTTGGGGAGCACCAGTCCTTTTTGTAAAGAAGAAGGACGGATCCTTTCGCATGTGCATCGACTATCGGGAACTAAACAAACTCACCATCAAAAACCGATATCCTCTACCCCGAATCGACGACCTTTTCGACCAACTCCAAGGAGCAAATTTCTTCTCAAAAATCGACCTAAGGTCAGGCTACCATCAGCTACGAGTTCAAGAAGAAGATATTCCCAAAACTGCATTCAGAACTCGCTATGGGCACTACGAGTTTGTGGTGATGTCCTTCAGTTTAACAAACGCACCTGCGGTATTCATGGACCTAATGAATAGAGTGTGTCGACCCTACCTAGACAAGTTTGTAATCGTATTCATCGACGATATCTTGATCTACTCGCGAAGCGAAGAAGAGCATCGCCTACATCTACGCCAAGTGCTAGAGACACTAAGAGCGGAGAAGCTTTATGCTAAGTTCTCTAAGTGTGAATTCTGGATTAGAGAAGTGGATTTTCTTGGACATGTGGTAAGTGAGAAAGGCATACATGTGGATCCCTCCAAGATCAAGGCAATCGAGAATTGGTCAGCACCCAAGACGCCAACCGAAATTCGACAATTCCTTGGGCTTGCTGGCTACTACCGAAGATTTATACAAAACTTCTCTAAGATTGCGAAACCACTCACCACCTTGACGCAGAAAGGTGTGATATTCAAGTGGGAAAATAAACAAGAAACTGCTTTCCAAACGTTAAAACAAGCCCTATGCAGCGCACCGATCTTGTCTCTCCCAGAGGGAACCGAGGACTTCGTAGTGTACTGTGATGCTTCGAATCAAGGCCTCGGATGTGTGCTCATGCAGAGAGGGAAGGTTATCGCGTATGCATCAAGACAGCTTAAGACGCACGAGGTTAATTATACTACGCACGACCTGGAATTAGGAGCAGTGGTATTCGCTTTGAAGATCTGGAGACACTACCTCTACGGCACGAAATGCACTATCTTCACTGATCACAAAAGTCTTCAGCATATCCTCAATCAGAAAGAGCTCAACATGCGACAGAGGAGATGGGTAGAGTTGCTGAATGACTACGAGTGCGAAATTCGTTATCATCCGGGCAAGGCCAATGTAGTGGCCGATGCTCTAAGCAGGAAGGAGTACTCGGGCCGCCGAGTAAAATCCTTAACAATGACAATCCATTCCCACCTGACCATACAAATCAAGGAAGCTCAACTGGAAGCTTTGAAACCAGAAAAGGTGGCAGGAGAGACATTAAGGGGAATGGATAAAAACTTAGAAGTCAAGGATGATGGAACACGTTATATCATGAACCGGATTTGGACACCGAAGTTCGGTGGACTCCGAGATGTCGTCATGAATGAAGCACACAAGACTCGATACTCCATCCATCCCGGGTCGGATAAGATGTATCTGGACCTCAGGAGATTATACTGGTGGCCGAACATGAAAGCTGAGATTGCTACCTATGTGAGCAAGTGCCTGACTTGCGCTAAGGTCAAAATCGAATACCAGAAACCATCCGGGCTATTACAACAGTCGGATATACCTGAGTGGAAGTGGGAACGAATAACCATGGACTTCATAACCAAGCTGCCTAAGACATCGGGCGGGCTTGACACAATATGGGTAATTGTAGACAGATTGACGAAATCAGCACACTTCCTACCAATGAAAGAAACCGACAAGATGGAGAAGCTGACTAGAACGTACATCAAAGAGATTGTACGACTCCATGGTGTGCCGATATCCATTATCTCCGATAGAGATAGTAGATTTACCTCACGGTTTTGGCAGTCTCTACAAAAATCATTGGGAACTAGGCTTGACATGAGTACGGCCTACCACCCACAAACCGACGGACAGAGCGAACGAACCATTCAAACGTTGGAAGACATGTTAAGAGCTTGTGTAATAGACTTCGGTAAAGCATGGGATACCCATCTACCGCTTATCGAATTCTCCTACAATAACAGCTATCATACTAGCATCAAAGTCGCTCCATTCGAAGCTCTTTACGGTCGCAAATGCAGATCACCCCTGTGTTGGGCTGAGGTGGGGGATACACAGCTAGCTAGAGGGCAAGTCTCTAATAGCACCCTCATTGGCCCTGAAATCATAAGGGAAACCACAGAAAAGATCGTTCAAATTCGAGAGAGACTGAAAGCGTCTCGCGATCGGCAAAAGAGTTACGCAGACAAACGACGCAAACCCTTGGAATTCCAGGTGGGTGATCGAGTACTACTAAACGTTTCCCCTTGGAAAGGAATGATACGATTCGGCAAACGCGGGAAACTAAATCCAAGGTACATCGGGCCATTCGAAATCCTTGCTAGGATTGGGCCAGTAGCATACAAACTTCGATTACCTCAGGAACTCGACAAAGTACATCCCACATTTCACGTGTCGAACCTAAAGAAGTGTTTGTCTGATGAGACACTCGTAATACCACTCGACGAAATCAAAGTTAACGAAAATCTCCACTTCGTGGAGAAACCAGTCGAAATCATGGATCGGGAAATCAAACGAACGAAACAAAGTCGTATTCCCATCGTGAAGGTACGTTGGAACGCTAAACGAGGACCCGAATTCACCTGGGAACGCGAGGATCAGATGAAACAAAAGTATCCACATCTCTTCCCAAACTCTTGAAATCCCAGTCAAAATGAAAATTTCGGGTCGAAATTCCTTCTAACGGGGGGATGATGTGACAACCGTCAAATTTCGGTCAATTCAAAGTCAACAAGTCAAACCGGTCAACTCCAATAACCCTTGTATGCTAGGGTTTACGTTATGAAATCACTATACAATTCGCTATTTTAATGAGAAATCATCATTTGGAAAGTTCATGTGTTTGATTTTCCTTAGCCTTAACAAGTGCTAAACAACGAACCAAAGCGATAAAACACTATTACACAATCATCGGGATTGTGTAAGACACTAAAACACGGTTTAATGGGGTTTACGAACCTTGCGTTGTGAAGCCGGACACTCAAATTAATCACAAACGAAACCTCTCTAAATCGTTTTCACTCTATCTCTTTCTATTTGAAATCTCTCCCAAATCTCTCTCAAAAGTTACTTTAACTTTTTGTAATCATTTGGGTCATCTCGACCCTTGACCGGGTCAAAAATCGCTTGAAACGGGGTAAAAACGAGTAAAATAGCTTTAAGGATCCGAAACCGAAGCTTCTGGACCGAAGCCTCGCATCCGAGGCCTCTGATCCGAAGCGAGGGTCCGAAGATCCGAAGCGAGGGTCCGAGGGTCCGAAGGTCCGAAGGTCCGCAGACAGCTCCTTTTTACCGGTTTTTCGACTACGACTTCGTTTTAACTCCGTTTTTCATTATTTTAACGTGGGATTTTCACCCAAAACTTTATTTTATAAACTAAGGCCCCAAAATATATAAATCTCCAGGGTTTTTATAAAATATATTAAAAGAATTGGTGATTGAACTAATTATTGAGGGAATATTTGCTTTTCCTTAATTTATGGCAAAAGCAAACCACTACCACCTCACTCTATGATTAGCCACTCTTTCCCACTACCCCTTGTCTCCTTAGTGGACCTTTACAGCCAATCTCCAGCTCTTCCCACGTTCTAAGAGCTGGAGGATTGATCATCTCTCCTCATTCTCCATAAAACTCTTTCATTCTACACTTAGCAACCTAGAACACTCTCCAAAATTCTCTCATCTATTCTCTTAACTTCAAGAACTTCAAGGCTTTCTCCAGGGATTTCTTTCTTCAATTAGTAAGTATCTTCATCATTCACATAATTATTAAACTCCATTCTACTCAAATCATTGATATCTTACACAAGTTCCATCTTATTCGGTGTTAGATTCTCGAATCATCAAGACATCTTCTTAGTGTTCTTGAGTTGAACACTTCCTCTCTCTCACTTTCATCTACTGAAACCACATAAGGTGAGTTCATACCCATACATTTACATGTTTTTCTTAAGTTTTAAGGGGGGAATACAAGTAAAATCATCAAGAACACAATTAAACTTTTTCTAACAGATTACATCAGAAAAGATGGACGTTAATCACGGATTGTTTTGGTCAACTTAAATATTTTAGTTTTCAAAACTGTTTCAGGTGCAAGTATTTCAAACTCTTAGCTTTAAAATGACTACTTGCACATCTCCATATGATTTTTCTACAATTTATGGTGATTTTTACAAAACTGCCTGTCATTTCAGAGGCAAACCCGGACCAGTCTGTGATTATGAACCTTTTCACCTCTGTTAGAGATCACTAAAAATCATGATAAAATTTACGAACAAACTAGACTCATATTCCAAACTCTCAAAATTTGCGGATTTGGATTTAGAGCTTTGATGATTTTTCTATAAATTTTCTAAGAACGGTAACAGAAACTGTTTTTAACGAAAAGTTGCTGTTAATTTCATTTCACCTTGTAACATGTTGAGCAAGGTGTATATCTTTATGTGATTATATGTTACTGCAATATATGACATTTTATCTTAATATTTAGACACACATCAGTTTACAAATGGATTTGGTCATATAAAATATAAAGAATAACAAGTGATTATAATCAAAGTACAATCGATACATTCAAACATTAAATAAACTATTTTGAATATAGTTTGCATACATTACCACGTACTACCCTTGGTTGATAAACTATAATAGGTATAGTTTATGATACATTACATAACACATACATTTAAAAAGGGTACATTTATACAAAGGATATTTTCATTAAGCAAGGTACGGCCATACGGTACCAAGTTTTCATAACACGTAATTCCGTTAATGACTTTGTGAGACATTTACTTCAAATTACCATTAAGTCCTGTATTGTAACCAGAGTCTCCTTGAGGGAGAGCGTGATACTTGTGTATAGATCTATATTGGGTTTGACAAACCCACACCTAAACTGCATGCAACAGTTAGACCGATAGGTCTGGGGTGACAAATGTCATAACATTTCCGACGCCTGAAGAACGTCGTTTTAGGCAACCTTGGTCATAGTATGGTTATAATAAACTCACATAAAGTATTAACAAACATTGGAATTTACGGGGACTTCATTAAAATTTAACGAGTTTATGTCGATTTAAACTTGCATTGTTTTACTATAAATATGATAAATTACTTGTACATTTCGGTCTTTGGGTTTTAAGACTACATTTACACATTAAGGAAAATATTGGATTTTTCTAACACAAATACTACTTTTACAAACGAAAAGCTTATGAACTCACCAACCTTTGTGTTGACATTTTTTTCAAACAACTTGTATTCTCAGGAAATCATTAAACAGGTAATCAAGTGCTTTTGAGGATGGGACGCTAAGGCGTCTACTATTTCATATTTTATCAACATATTGTAATTGATTCGTAAACATGTAATTCATACAATGATGTAATTTTTTTTAATTATATATATGTTGGTTGTGTTTGCTTGAATTACTATTACAATTGCTGTTATGATACTATACATGAAGTCCTCCACCCCCGGACGTTTCCGCCATCCTTGGTTTGGGGGTGTGACAAGTACTTATGCAGAGGGGGTATGTGATAGTGTATGCATCGAGGCAGCTGAAGCCTCATGAGACGAGGTATCCCACCCACGATCTAGAGTTGGGGGCAGTGGTGTTCGCCCTCAAGATCTGGCGTCACTATTTATATGGGGTTCGGTGTACCATATACACGGACCACAAGAGCTTGAAGTATTTGATGGATCAGCCCAATCTGAATATACGCCAGAGGAGATGGTTGGACGTGGTAAAGGATTACGATTGTGAGATCCTGTACCACCCGGGCAAAGCTAATGTTGTAGCTGATGCCCTGAGTCGCAGGGCGGAGAGTGCCCCGATACGAGATGTTTGTTTGAGATTGACAGTGATGACTCCGGTGTTGGACACCATTCGGGAGGCCTAGGCAGAGGTCTTGAGACCAGAGAACCGCAAGAGAGAGCGGGTGATTGGACAGGTACCCGAGTTCGTTACCGATAGCCGTGGGCTTATGACCTTCCAGGGTCGGATTTGGGTGCTGTATGCAGGCAGGACGCGCACCACTTTGATGGAGGAGGCGCACCGATCGAGGTTCTCGATCCATCCCGGGGCCACTAAGATGTATTTGGATCTGAAGAAAGATTACTGGTGGCCCTGTATGAAGAGGGATGTAGCATGGTTTGTGGAGAGGTGCTTGACCTGTCGCAGGGTTAAGGCTGAGCACCAGCGTCCGCACGGTAAGTTGCAGCCACTTAAGGTTCCCCAGTGGAAGTGGGAACAGATTTCCATAGATTTTATCACCAAATTGCCAAGGACGGCGAGGGGTGTCGATGCGATTTGGGTGATTGTCGACCGATTGACGACGAGCGCTCACTTCCTTGCTATCAGTGAGAGCTCTTCCGCAGAGAGACTGGCAGAGTTGTATGTGAGGGAGGTAGTATCGCGGCATGGAGTACCGATCTCGATTGTGTCAGACCGAGATGTACGTTTCACTTCCAGGTTCTGGAAGAAGTTCCATGAGGAGT
Source organism: Lactuca virosa (assembly GCF_052849685.1). Classification (NCBI taxonomy): domain Eukaryota; kingdom Viridiplantae; phylum Streptophyta; class Magnoliopsida; order Asterales; family Asteraceae; genus Lactuca; species Lactuca virosa. Next base: position 242,229,228 of record NC_136429.1, on the reverse strand, counting down.
TGGGTACGAGGCTGCATTTCAGTACCGCTTACCACCCACAGACGGACGGGCAGAGTGAGCGGACGATTCAGACGCTCGAGGACATGCTCCGAGCATGTGTGTTGGACTTTGGGGGAAGTTGGGACGCGTATATGCCGTTGGCTGAGATTTCTTATAACAACAGCCACCATTCGAGTATTGGTATGCCTCCCTTCGAGTTGTTATACGGGAGGAGATGTCAGACTCCCATTTGCTGGGGAGAGGTAGGGCAGCGCGTGATGGGCAGCACTGAGATAGTGCTTCAGACGACCGAGCAGATACAGCAGGTTAGACAGAGGGTTTTGACGGATCAGAGTCGCCAGAAGAGTTATGCGGATAGGCGACGATCCGAGCTTGAGTTCCAGGTGGGAGACTTCGTACTCCTGAAAGTGTCCCCTTGGAAAGGAATGATTCGATTCAGGAAGAGGGGCAAGCTGGGGCCCCGGTATATTGGCCCGTTCAGGGTGACCATGAGGGTGGGAAAGGTAGCATATCGTCTAGAGCTACCCGAGGAGTTGAGCCAGATTCATGATACCTTCCACGTGTCTCAGTTGAGGAAGTGTATAGCCGACGAGTCGGCGGTGATGCCGCTGGAGGATATTCAAGTGAATGCGAACCTGAATTATGCTGAAAGGCCAATCGCGATCCGGGATCGGAAGATCAAGGTTCTGAGGAACAAGGAGGTGCCCCTGGTGCAGGTCCAGTGGCAACATCGGAGAGGGTCCGAGCTGACTTGGGAGCCGGAGTTGGAGATGCGGGAGCAGCATCCAGAGTTGTTTGCTGAGCAAGACTTCGAGGGCGAACTCTGATTCTAGTGGGGGAGAATTGTAACATCCGGATTCCCAGGTATCTTATTTTAAGTATTTACCTTGAGTTTTAGGGAGGGACTCGGCGAGTAGGCGCTCAGACTCACCGAGTAGGATCGCGAATTCTTGTCTGGATTAATGAGGGACTCGATGAGTCGATGCGTGGACTCGGGGCCTGAGCCCTATTTAAAGGCCTTTATGGCCTCCATTTGCGGCCACTTCACCCCTGAGAAACCCTAGAGAGCAGAGAGATCGTTTGTGGTGCAAGAGGAAGGCTAACTCACCACTTCTTGTGTGTTTTAGCAAGAAGGAAGGAGGTAGAACAAGCTAGGCTGATTGAGGAGCTTGGATCTGTGTTGTTCACACTGAGATTCACGTTTTGAGGTACAAGTTCCTTCCCATTTCGTGTATTTGATAGATTCCTTGAATCTAGGGTTACCTTTGCACAATTTTGAGTTGGATTGTGAAGCATATGAGGTCCCTTTGGATATAGATGATAGATCTGGACCTTGAGAGGTCCAAAAGGTCCCAAGCTTCCATCTTTATGAGCTTTCATGTGAGCCTTGAGAGTAAAACCCCATTTAAATGGTTATTTCTTCATTTTTGGTCTTATAAGCATTGCATGAACGTAAAGTTTGAACCTTTACGTGACTTTCGAGTGTTAGAAGGTTGGATCTACTGGTTGGTGAAGCAGATCTGACCTCAAGAGATCTTTTGAGAGTTTTCATGGGAGGAACTCGCCGAGCCCATAAGGGACTCGACGAGTCGAGTCAGGTTGCCCCGCGACTCGCGACCTGTGACGACCCGTGGAGTATAGGGTTGACTCAGCGAGTCAAGTGAGGACCAGGGGCGAAGAGGACATGCATGTACTCGTCGAGTCACTCTTGTGCACTCGGCGAGTCCGGTCAATGTTGACCGTTGACTTTTGTTGACTTTTAGGGTTTAATCAGTGTTTGGACTTATGAGCCATTAGAGGGGCATAATGGTTTTTTACCCTTCTTAGAGAACTTATAGAGAGGGGTTGGCCTAGCCTTTAGAAGTTGTATTAATTAGAGTAATTATTTATGTGATTAGGCGAAGGCTAGTGCAGTATTTCAGAGTTCGAGGTTTACCGAGTTACCCGAGGTGAGTCTTCTCACTATACTTTACCTAGAGTGGTAATTAGAGTTATGTGACAGAGTATCTTGTATGCTATTTATGTGATTGTGATACACTGCATTATTTCTGTGTGATTCATGTCTTGTATGTTCCAGAGTTACAGAGTTAGAACCGGAATGTTCACAGAGTTAGGACCGGAGGGTCCACAGAGTTAGGACCGGAGGGTCCACAGAGTTATAGCCTCGAGTGGCTAATATGTGTTATATGTGGTATTTTGGGGAACTCATTAAGCATTTATGCTTACAGTGTTTTGTGTTATGTGTTTCAGGTACCAGTGAGGATCGCGGGAAGGCGCCGGCATGATCAGTACACACTATTGGAGTTTTACACATTTTGATCTTGGGATGTGTTTTTTATGGATTTGATATGTGATACATTGAGATTTGAGAATATGTATGAATGAAATTATATTTTTAAAAGTGAAAAATTGTTTGAAAAATTACGGTGTTACAGCTTGATGCTCACGATGTGAGCTTGGCAGATTAGGGTTTCCATAGTTTTTCATTTTTCAAATTTGAAGGTTTGTTAAATTTGGATAAATACCAAATTTAAAATGTTTTGAATCTAGAAAATTGATAAATATTATTTGAATGTGATTTTTAAATTTGAATATTTATTTATTATGTAAATAGTGAGTTTAAATATTTAATATTATTTATAATAGAGATTTATAAATTTAAATATTAACCCCTCATGATTTATTAATTGGTACATTGCGTCCTCGCAACTAATTAGAATTAATAATAGACAATTAAATTTAAAGAGTTTTAAATTTACCCCTTGTATTTATATATATTAGAATTGTATCTATTATATATATAAGAAAGTTACAATATGTGTCATCGCATGTGTAAATATTGACATTATCAGTCTTACCATGACTAGGCTCACCCTTTCTGATGTAGTGGTTTTAGGAGGTCTCTATGATTCCTAATGAGGTCGGTTTTTAATATGCTTCGCGCTTACCACCCTCACCGCTCTATTACATCTTGAGAATGGAGTTATCGAAAGGGTTTAATAGTGATAATGGTCAATCTAAAAGTATTCTAAATGCAAGTATAAAACAAAATCCCATTTTATTAATAGAATGTGAATCTCATATTATCCATGAAAATTGCACATTCTCTTTATATTCTGTTGGTGGAGCTCGTGTGGTTAACCGACACATCGATCTAGAATATAGTTGAGAATAATATGGAACTCGCGAATCTCAAGCGTAACTTGAGTTGGGGACCATGAGATTTTGCAAGGTTAATTCACAATCTAGTCAATGTGAATCTTATGTTATACGTAAAAGTTGCACATTCTCTTTATAACTTGTTGATGGAGCTCATGTGGTTATCCGGCACATCAATTTGAGAGTATAGGTAGAGAATGATGTAGAACTCGCGAATCTCAAGCGTAACTTGAGTCGAGGACCATGAGATTTTGTATGGTCGATTCAATATTTGTTCAGTGATCCGTGGTGAACCTGTCATTGAATCTGAGATGAACATAATCCGAGATTAACATGCCATTGATAGTCAATGAATCTCAAGGATCTAGGAATTTCATGGTGATCGAAATTGGCAAAGGGCTTTGCCTACCTAAATAACTTTATGGTGTGTTTACGGCATCCCTTTACACATCATGGTGATCAAATTCGTAGTTTGGGAATAAATCTCATAAACGAAAAGAAAGATCATGCCTTTGATAAAGCTCTTCCTAGGTTACTCCAAACATTTCATTCTAATCTATCTGATGAGCACTTATCAAGTGTACGTTGGAAACTGACATGTCCATATAATCAGTTCACTCTGATTTTGATATGGACAACTCGGAATGTCCATGAAGGAGTTGTGTAGCATGTTGAGGTTTCCTTTTGGAACTAACATGGCCAATCATAGAAACTCAAACTTCAAAACACTCCCATATTTTTACTATCATGAATAAAAGTGTTAAGAAGAAGAAAGCCAATTGCCCATGAGTTAAAAGCCAATTAGTGTTGGAATACCTAATCTAGGCCCAAACGTTATTGAAAAATGAAGGCTTATTATGAGACTTATTCTGATATCTATTCGTTTCCATGATAAGCAAGGACAATAAAGTATACATGCCCAAATTATATAGTTGAGGTGAAAGGACTGAAACATGAAGAAGTTAAATTTGATCATGGATCATGAGCCCTTGCTACTATCCATAGGATCAAAAGATAACTAGTTCCTCCATGTTTGGTGTTCAATCAAATATATAGATTTATAATGTCTTTATTTCCAATCCTTGAGTGTTTTACTAAGGATTGTGTGCTGACATTTGCTAGAATGTGCAATGACTAAAATGAAGTAAGAAGACTGAAACATGGAGAAGATAATTTGATCGTGAATACCGGGCCCTTGCTACTATTCATAGGATCAAAAGACAACTCTTTTCCCAAATGTTTAGTCTATGCTCTTATGATTGAACTAGTTTATATTATGATTCATGAGATAGTTCTGGCTTATTTAAATGTAGAACATTCTAACATGTTAAAAGAAAGTCATGAAATCTATGATGCAAGTATAGTAACAATAGTTCAAAGTTGATTCAAATATTTGAATAAGATGTATTAATTGTGTGAATATCTGTTTAAATTAGTTTAACTAATGGATCGTTCAGATTAACCATAATAAAGTACTTATTCAAATACATCCAAAGGTTTGGGTGAAGTGTATTTGTGGAATCATAGGTGGTGTTTGTTTTTTTAAAAAAAACCTCTTCTAACCTCTTAGTGTTGTGCGACGCAGCACACGCACATCACTTTTAAGTTCGCAGTAGTTTGTTTTTTAAAGACTTCGAGCTCAAAAACCTCTTCCCATCCTCTGCCCCACACATCATTGGGCTTGGCTCTTCTCACCACTTTTAACCTAATCTAAACAAAAAAAGCGGACAAAATTATAGCCGCATTCCCCCAAATACTCCCCTCGTTCACGTTGTCAATTATTCCCATACATTCGTTCTTCACACTCCCCTTTACAACGTTCATCAACTGTGACCCTCTCCGATCTCTGTCTAGACCACCGATCTCCGGCGACGGCTACTGCTCCTTCTCCGATCTGGTTAGTCCCACTTTCTTTATCTGGTTATACCTCCAGGATCGATACATGAATTTTGATTTCTAGAATAGATGAAGCACGTGACTTGCTTGTTCGGTTTTGAATCTAGAACTCAATTTCTTGTCTGATGTCTAGTATATGGTTCCAAATTTATGGTTTGGAATCCGGATTTCTTTTTCTGGTTGGTTATAAGCTGATGAATTATTTATTTATTTTTTTGGAATCGATAAAAGCACATGAATCTCTATAGAATCGATAAAGCATATGATTTTAAGGCAGTTTGGCATAATATGATTTGCCGTTATAAAGTCTACAGTTGGTAGTTGGTTATATGTGATTCTTGAAATAGAGGGTTTTGTGAATTACATTTGGTTGATGTAGTTAGGTGTTAATCTTGTTTGATGTTAACATTAAGCTATATGGTTTTTTTTGTTCATTCATGATGCATTGTTGTTGAATATGCTAAACTTATTTGTTGATTGTGTTGTATAATCTTTGCTTATATGGTTTTTTGTTCATTCATGATGCATTGTTGTTGAATATGCTAAACTTATTTGTTGATTGTGTTGTATAATCTTTGCTTATATGGTTTTTTTGTTCATTCATGATGCATTGTTGTTGAATATGCTAAACTTATTTTTTGATTGTGTTGTATAATCTTTGCCTATATGGTTTTTTTGTTCATTCATGATGCATTGTTGTTGAATATGCTAAACTTATTTGTTGATTGTGTTGTATAATCTTTGTTTATATGGTTTTTTTATTTCATTAATGATGCATTGTTGTTGAATATGCTAAACTTATTTGTTGATTATGTTGAAATATGATTAATCTTTGTTGCTAAAGTATGTATTATATATATATATATATATATATATATATATATATATATATATATATATATATTGTTATTAGCAATGGGAGATAAACATACATGGACCAATGAGCAAACAAAATGCTTATTGCTCACTTGTATTGAAGAAGTACAAACTGTGGGTAGAAAAGGTTTGAGTTTGCACAAACAATCATGGCACAAGTTAGGAACAACCATTAAGGAAAAGTATGGCGTTGATTTGAATCAACGACAATTAAAAAACGCCTATGATAATCTTAAAGCCAAATACACAGGATGGTTATACTTAAAAAACAAAACCGGCAACCTTTACAATCCACAAACAAATACTTTTAACTTAACGAATGAGGAGTGGGAGGACTTTAAAAAGGTATATATATATATATACACACACACACACACACACATTTATATGTATTTTGTTTATATAGTTTCCATTTATTCTTATATTACTTTTGTTACATTGATTGGGTTTAGGGACATCCGAAAGCTGCTTCTTTGAAAACCGTCCCATTATTGTTTCCATAGCCTTGTACAAAACTCTTTGATGGAAACAGTGCATCTTTTAATCTCAGGTATGCCACATTCCAAACACCATCGGGACATGGATCATCTTATTTCCATGTCGCACCACTAAAGCTTATGGACGCCCCTTCCATTAAATAGATGAAGATGATTACTTTTCCAATCATACTAGTGAGCATTTTACTCAGCCACCACCTTCTGCTGATTCACGTTCTGCTGCTTCACCTTCTGGGAACCCCAAAAAAAGGGCTAAACCCTCAACTCCTAGACCTCGAGCTCCTAGTGCCTCACCTGATCCACCTTCTTGTGCCTCGCCTAAAGCTTCTATTACTGCTGATGATTTAGCACTGGAGATGCAAAAAGCTCTACGCCATTTGACTCAAGCGCCAACAATTCCCCAATGTTTATAGAAGCTTGAGTTGCTCGAGTTAGGCCCAATAGACCCTCTACGATTTGTTGCGTATCACATTTTGGAGGGACCATGAATATAAGAGAGATCTGGGTAAATTTGCCCAAGATCCACAAATATTAAGAGGATGGATCGAGATGACAGCTACAAGTTTAGGAGTTTTAAAGGATAGAAAGATTGTTCGTTAAGTTTATATGGTTGAGTTGTTTAGGTTTTAATTGCATGTTTTGGAGGTATATGGTTATGTTTTTGGGTTATTTGCTACTTGAATGTTATTTGTTGTATTTGGTACTTGAATCTTATGTTATTTGGTTTTTGAGTTTTATGTTATGTTTTTTGGTACTTGAATCTTATGTTATTTGGTACTTGAGATTTATGTTATGTTAGTTGGTACTTGAATCTTATGTTATGCTATTATGTTATGTTAGTTGGTACTTAAGTTTTATTTTATGTTATTTGGTACTTGTGTTGATTAATAGGTTCTTAATGGATCACGACAAAAAGATACTTCTCATAATTCTAATGTACTTGTACGTCCGCTACTTTTGGAAGAGGGGTGTCAAACGAGTGCGGGACAACAATTCGGAAATGACGTGACATGAATTTACGTTAGAGTTACTTCACCATAATCATCTACAATGTGTTGAAGTACTATGCATGTCCCGTGAATCATTTATCCGACTATGTGCTCATTTTAGAGTAAACTACGCGTTAAAGGATAGCAAACATGTATCGGTTGAGGAGAAGATGGCTATGTTTTTTATGATGATCAGTCATAACCAACGTTATGTGATTATCAAGCGGAGATTTCAACACTCAAAGAAAACAATTCATAAGTTTTTCATGAAGTGTTGGACAAAATGTTGCTTTTCGCACATGACATTATAGTACCAACTTCTTTTAATCTGAATCCAAACATTTCGGGACAAAATAGGAGGCTATGACGAATGTTCAAAGGAGCAGTTGGTGCACTTGATGGAACTTCGATACATGCTGTTGTCCCTGCAAACAAACGATATTCATATAGAAGTAGGGTAAAAGGCGATTGTTACCAAAACGTATTGGCAATATGTGACTTCAACATGATGTTTACGTTTGTTGTGGCCAGTTGGGAAGGGATAGCACACGATTCTAGAATACTATCAGAAGCATTAGCAAATCAACATGCACCATTCCCGTTACCACCATCAGGTAAGTTTATGGTTATTTAAATAGTTTTATCTTAGTTTGAAAAAGAAATGATTTTTATTTATTTATTTACTTATTTTTTCCTTTTTACAGATAAATATTATCTTTGTGATGCCGCCTATGCAAACATTCGAGGTTTTATGGCACTGTACCGTAATGTGAGGTATTGGCTTGGAGATTTCTGTCGAAGACGTGCATTAACGAATAAAGAAAAATTTAACCATGCACATGCAAAACTTCGAAATGTCATTGAGCGTGCTTTTGGTGTCTTGAAAGCATGATTCCCTATATTGAAGAGGATGGCACCATTCTCGTTGGTTACACAACGAAACATTACCCTTGCATGTTTTGCGCTTCATAATTTTATAAGAAGAGAGGGACTACGTGATGAGTATTTTGCACGATATGATGAACCAAATGTCTCGGTTCAGAATAACAATGCAGTTGTTGGTGATGATGTAGATAAGATTCCAACACATAGTACTGCAGCGGACCGTGAATATATGACCCAGTTACGGGATGAAATTGACGAGCAATTGATGAAAAATATCAAATGATAATTATTAAAGTTTGGTTGTATGAACTTTATTGCAAAATGTTATTGTAAGACTAATTTTGTTGTATGAAATTTATTTCAGTGTTGTAAGACTACAATTATTAAATTTTCTGTGTTTAAAAACCATTTTCAGTTTATTAAATTAGTTTATTTTAATTTTTTAATGTTTGCAGCAGTTTGCAGATGTTAACAAAAACAAACACGCTTCTTATTACAGTTTGCTGCCGTTTGGTCCACCTCTTCTGCTGCAGAGGTTTGCAAAGGTGGTCCGCAGAATTTATGAATTTTTGCTTCAGAAAAACAAATAGCACCATAGTCTTGTATGCTTAAATGAGAAATGCATTACCTAGTATCCAGTTGGATCGGATTTTGGATATCATTTGACCTCGAGTCTCATGATAAATGCAAATCTTGTTTATCAAGATAGATGATGAATACATCACTGGGTGATACGAATATCTGTTGGAATTAGTTTGCACTAATGGACCGTTCACATTAACCATAATGCATGGTAAGACCAACTTCGTATGAACGTGAGTCTAGCACCTTTCAGGTGCTCAAAGCTCTCGTAAAGCGAAGCTAAGAATCATTTGGGCAATAGGATAAGACACCCATAATGAGAATCTCAGCCAGAACTTTATCGATCATCTAAGGAATTGTGAAAGAGTCTCAGAAGTTATCTCCACCCTGAACAATTCCACTAGGAGTGTTAGTTGGATAGAGAAACAAATCATTCATTGATTTTATACTAGACGAGTCACACTATATTGAATAATAGTTCACGGAATGTACCATGAATAGGGTTACGGGAGTCCTTTGGTCTTCTATCAACTAGTAAGGTTCATAAACCACTCTATGACATGTGAAGTGGGATTCAGTCCTCACTACCACATATGTAAGTCTATGATTATGAGGCTTACGCTCGTCGTGAAGCGCTTGACAATCTAAAACTTAGAATAGAGATGTGTTATCTCGTTGGAGAACACATCAAGCATTTTTGATATTTCTTTAACAAACCTTCTGAGAACAAAGTGTATGTTTCTCGAAGGGAAATCTTCCAAGATAGGGAGCTGATTTCCAAAAGGGCTAGTGGGAGGCACATTGATCTTGATAAGATTTGAGAGTCAACCAACGTTAAACCTAAAGTTGGACCTAACATTCAATTCGAAATTGAAAGAGATTTTGAGGAAACTGGCATGTTTCCACCTCTTCCTTATAGATCGGATAGACGACGACATACGCCTAGTTATATAAGAGTTTATATTACTAAGGTAAATCAGTCACTAGTATATATGGAGCAATCAAAGTATATCAACTATCGGAAGCTATGGTAGGCCCTAAAGGCTACAACATGGAAGGAGGACATGGATAGCGAGATTCAGTCCACGTATGTGAAAACTTGGTAGATCAAGCACTTAGGCTTAACCATTAGGTATAAGTGGATTTCGAAATAAGCATCTTGCAAGTGAGATCATTATTTCAATGAGAAAGTTCAAAGAGTTTGAATTTCGAGAAATAAAGATGAGCCATACATATGTCAAAGCTAGTGGGAGTAATTGGAATCTTTGTTTCAATGAGAACTTTCAAGGAGTTTGAATTTCGAGAAACACAGATAAACCATATATATGTCAATGCTGGTGGGAGCATTGTAGTCGCCCTTGTATTTTACATAGATGTTGTACGATTCATATAAAGTTGTGTTCTAACTTAGCAAGTTTAAAGGCTTGGCTTGGTATGGGAATCGATTCGCTGTGATATACATGGGAGATAAAAAACACGTACATTATAAGGATCTATGGAGATAGATGAAAGTGATTCGTTCGATTAAGCCAAAGTGCATGGAATGTTGAGGAAAGTCGACATATAGAACTTGGAAAGGTTCGTGCTTAATATGGCATGACATTGAGCTATGCTAATGTCCTAGTTCTACTATTGAACTAGAGGTTATGAGTCTTGTACCACATGCTTCTGCTATGGGATCGATCATATATGCCATGAAATGTACCATATCTGATGACTCGTATGCCTTGAGCATGACAAGCTGGATCAGATCAATTCTGGCAAGAATCAATGAATCAAGATCAAGAAAATTCTTAAGTGTCCCAGGAGGACAGAGGAAATGATCTTGACAATATGGAAGAGATCATTGTAAAAGTTACATTGATGCTCAGTTCCACACTGATAAAGACGATTTCGTTCGTAGATGGAATTCATGCTTTTACTGAATGGTGATGTATTAGCTTGGAATAGTACCAAGTAATACACCATAGTAGATTTGACAAATGTAGAAAACATTTCGGTTAGTTAAATTGCAAAGAAAACAATGTGACTAAAAGAGATTCATTAGTGACATCTTTGTTGAACTTCAATCATTGATGGTCCTTTTGGAGGCTCTTTGTGGCTTTAATGGTGAACTTACCTCGAGTATGGATCCCAAGTCACACAAGCTCGCAAGACATATACTCAATAAGTACCATCACATTTTATAGTGAGTCAAATGTAAAGACATCATAGTCAATAAGACATTCGAAAGATAATCTTGTTGATCCATTCCTTAAGCCAATATCACTGACCAAGTCTGACAGTCAGACAAAGTCGAGAGACATTAGATTTGGAATTGAATTGGATTAAACACTCTTAGTTTAGTTTTTTTTTTAAACTTGAGAACTTAAGCAGTATAAGTGTTAATTTGATAAGGTGATTATTAAGTGGAGATCTTAATATATGATTGAGATCAACAATTCAATTAGCTTATCACTGTGTTCTTATTTTGCATGTTTGGAACCCACTTCCTGAGTATTAATTTACTCAAACATCCACAATCGGTCATACTTTTGGAAGTAAGTAGTGACTCAAAACTGTCATGAGCATTTGTGGATTGTCCATAGTGATTATACATAACATAGAGATTATGCTAACAATCATGATTACTTAATAGAGATTTAACTATTGGACCAACCCACGCTTAGATATTACTTCATGGATCCAGTCACGAGTAATTCTAAGATGATAATATCTTCTATTCTTCAAACCTAAATACATGTGGGGTTTTGCTCTATGATTCTGTTATGCATTGGTCTACTCCAACGCTATCCCTAACTGGTAGTTATAAAGGGTATGTCCATGTGTGACATGATGAAATAGATAAAAATTATGTAGTCGAAGCTTATTTGTTCCTTCTTCTTTAACAGGAGAAACGATATCTATGAGCCCCTCGATGATTTGGTGTTGACATCTAAAGTGATTGGCTGGGCCCTGACTGGAATTGATGTGTTTAATTTAGTAGTCAGATGCAGTCATCACAAGTCTATATCGTGAAACATAATCTTGATTCTAAGATTGACCATTATCCATGTTTCGAATTCATATAGATCTCATAGAACGAAGGGATATTTGATCACTTATCTAAGGGATGAATCTTGATTAGATCAAGAGTTCGGTAGTTGCATTGGATGGCTAACTCTCTGTTGATTATTGGAGAAATATTGGTCCTCGTATAGTTGATGACTTGTCCAAGTGGGAGACTGTTGGAAATAGTGTCCAAGGTCATTAACTATTGAAAATATTTCTAATAATAATAGAGTCCTTTTGGGTTTCCCTTAAGACTAGACCTGGAAAACGTGTCGTGTCGTGTCGGGTTCGTGTCGTGTCAAGACATTAAACGGTTTGAAAGTGCTTGACCCTAACCCGACCCGTTTAATTATCGTGTCGTGTCAACCCGTTTATTTTTGTGTCAGTTTCGTGTCGGTTTTCGGGTTAAGGTCTAGACCTTGTAAATATTTTGTGTCATGTCTGCTTGAAACATTTTAAAGGTTCGAAAGTAGGAGTCATGGATTGTAACATCCCAATTTTCAGGTCAAAAAATTTCTTTTTAATTAACCAACACATAAAAACATTCATAAGAAAATACTATGAAAACACATCATCTCATAAAACAATGTATCATGTCTGAAAAGCCAAGCCATAAAATAATAACATATCAGAGTACAATCCCAGAAAACTCCATGCGGAAATCATATGTGTGTGTGATGCGATGCTACACCGCCGGCTCCTTCCCCTTAGACGAAGAGGTACCTGAAACCAAAACTGAAACCGTAAGCACAAAGCTTAGTGAGTTCCCCCATCATACCACATACCATACAATATCATCGGTATCTCTCAACCGGTAATCATCATCGGTATCTTTCAACCGGTAACCAACATCGGTATCTTTCAACCGGTAATCGTCATTGGTATCTTTCAACCGGTAACCATCATCGGTATCTTTCAACCGGTAATCGTCATCGATATCTTTCAACCGGTAACCATCATCGGTATCTTTCAACCGGTAACCATCATCGGTATCTTTCAACCGGTAACTGTCATCGGTATCTTTCAACCGGTAACTAGGGACTATTCCACCCCCTACCACTAGCATACAACAGCAAGGTACAATCATACAGTCAGGCATATCCGGGTACTGACCTACCCCACGACCCTAAGGGCCGCTGTCAGGGATCCTAATCCCTACTATACACGTAACATATCATGCAGATAATACTCGTGACCAAAGCACATAACCAAACCAAGATAATTATCACAAAGACAATCATCTTACAAATACTCCTCTTTGGTGGGCCGACATTGTGGCCTTAGACCCACCCCTACTGGAAGGTAACTCACCTCAATGTCGTGCAGTGTTTGAATTATCCTCGGCGCACAAGTCGACTCCCTTCGACTCCTCGATCCCTACACGACGACCTTCAAGTCAACACACAGCCAGTACAACCCTAAACAGGGTCAGTCCAAGTCTAGTCAAAGTCAACTTCAAGTTGACCCGACTCGCCGAGTTGGGCCGTCAACTCGCCGAGTCCCTCACCCTTTACTCGTCCTTATCCATGACCCGACTCGTCGAGTTGGGCCGTCAACTCGACGAGTTCCTCCCTCACATGAACATCGCATGAAACTCATCCGACTCGCCGAGTTGATGAACAACTCGTCGAGTTCACCTTCATTTGATGAACAAGTTCTGTCCTCGACTCGCCGAGTTGATGAACAACTCGTCGAGTTCATCTTCATCCTTAAGAAGATTGCCTTGGACTCGCCGAGTCTGTTCTAGCACTCGTCGAGTCCCATGAACTCCAAGTCTAAAATCACGTCCAATACATTGGGTAACTCTTCCTGTCCGATTACAACCCTTCTAACACTCAACTGGGTTCCTTTGACTCTCAACAGATATGGGGCTCAAAGCCTCGGACTCGTCGAGTCCAAGAACGGACTCGCCGAGTCAGTCATGTCCACACTCTAAATCCTTGAATTCTGATGTACAACCTTTGATCAAAAGATAGATCCAAGCTTCTATAATTGATCTAGCACGTAAAGTTACAAACTTTACGTGCTTGCATGGGACTTTGAGCTCAAAAAGACATAAAACAAGCTCTTAAGATACATGGGGCCTTTCATGGGTGCAAAAGCAGTCCCCAACTGCCTTGTGACTCCTTTAATGACGTGATTCAGAAGCTCTAACCCCCAACCATGTTTGCAATCATGGTTGGCCATCAAAAGTGGCTTATAAAAGCCCTAAATCTCCCCAAAAAGGGATCTAACAAATGAAAGAGCAAGGTTACAGCTTTTTACCTTCAATGAACTATAGAAGGTGCACAAACTCGGGTTTCCTTGGTCTTTACTTGCTTCCTCAAGCCTTTCTCCTTCCTTATTAAGACCACAAGCACCAAAATCCACCAACAAGGCTTAGATTGCTTCAATAACGGCTAGGGTTTCAATGAGAGGTGTTCTGGGAGCATAAGGGACGTTGTGGCCATCATAACATTGTTTAAATAGGGTGCAAACCCTCGGATTAGGGTTTTTGTCCAGTTAGAGTCTACTCGTCGAGTCCGGGACCCGACTCGACGAGTCCATCACTTAAATCCCGCGCCTCATCCCGCTTCTACTCGGCGAGTTGGTCCTTCAACTAGCCGATTCCAAGGCCAAAAATGCAAAAATACTTAAATAAAAATACATTCCAAGAACCAGGTGCTACAAATCTCCCCCACTTATTTTAGACTTCGTCCTCGAAGTCTGCTGCTCGATCCTGGAACAGCTCTGGGTAATGCTCCATCATCTCATCCACCGGCTCCCAAGTCCATTACGAGCCCTTTCGGTGTTGCCATTGCACCTTTACCAGCTTAACCTTCTTGTTCCTCAGATCCTTCGACTTCCGGTCAAGGATTGCTACAGGTCGCTCAATTTAATTCAGGCTGTCATCGACCTGAATATCCTCTAAGGGTACTACTGCTGAGTCGTCCACCAGGCACTTCCGCAGCTGAGAGACGTGGAAAGTGTTGTGGATCTGACTGAGTTCGGCTGGCAGATCCAACCTATAAGCCACCTTGCCCACCCGGGCTATAACCCTGAAGGGTCCAATATACCTGGGACCCAACTTGCCCCGCTTCATGAATCAGATGACGCCCTTCCATGGCGACACCTTCAGGAGAACCATATCCCCGACCTGAAACTCCAGGTCCGATCGGCGCTTGTCGGCATAACTTTTCTGCCGACTCTGAGCGGTCTGAAGCCTGCTCCTGACCTGCTGGATCTGTTCGGTCGTCTTGAGCACTACATCGGTGCTTCCCATGACCCTCTGGCCAACCTCGCCCCAGCATATCGGGGTCCTACACTTTCTCCCATACAACATCTCGAAGGGAGGTCGATCGATACTCGCATGATAGCTATTATTATACGAGAACTCCGCCAACAGAAGGTAGGTATCCCAGCTACCTCCGAAGTCTAAAACACATGCCCGCAGCATATCCTCTAGCGTCTGGATGGTCCGCTCGCTCTGACCATCTGTCCGAGGGTGAAAAGCGGTGCTGAAATGCAGACGAGTACCCAGCTCGTCATGAAACTTCTTCCAAAACCTGGAAGTGAACCGTATATCCCTGTCATAAATCACTGAAACTGGCACCCCGTGCCGCGACACCACCTCCCTGATATAGATGTCGGCCAACTTCTCGGCCGAGATACTCTCCGTAATCGGAATAAAATGAGCGCTCTAGGTCAATCGATCAACGATGACCCAAATCGAATCCACCCCTCGCGCGGTCCTGGGAAGCTTTGTGAGAAAATCCATCGTAATATCCTCCCATTTCCACAGCGGGATATCTAACGGCTGCATCTTGCCGTGTGGCCTCTGGTGCTTGCCTTGACCTTCCTGCAGGTCAAGCACCGCTCCACGTACCATGCTACGTCCCGCTTCATGCAGGGCCACCAATAATCGGGACGAAGATATCGATACATCTTCGTCGCTCCGGGATGGATAGAAAATCTGGATTTGTGTGCCTCCTCCATCAGGATCTGGTGCACGCCTCCATGATAAGGGACCCACACCCTATGGTGAAGATTCAATAACCCTCGGCTATCATAGTCGAAGGAGGAAACCTGCCCCACAATCCGCTCGCTCTTCCGATGTTCCTCCTTCATGGCCTCCTGTTGGGCCTCCCGAATCCGCTCCAACAGCGGAGTCACCACTGCCATCCTCAGACAGATATCCCTGATCGGCGCTGCCTTGTAGCTAAGCGCGTCGGCCACCACATTGGCCTTCCCCGGGTGGTAGAGGATCTCACAATCATAATCCTTTACCACATCAAGCCACCGATGCTACCACATGTTTAGATTTGGCTGGTCCATGAGATACCTCAGGCTCGTGTGGTCCGTGTAAATCGTACAACGAACCCCATAGAGGTAATGACGCCAAATCTTGAGGGCGAACACAACAACCCCCAGCTCCAAATCGTGCGTCGGGTAGTTTGCCTCGTGAGGCTTCAGCTGCCTCGAAGCGTAAGCAATAACATGCCCTCTCTGCATCAATACTGTGCCCAAGCCCGAGATGGACGCATCACAGTACACGACGAGATCCTCCATGCACTCTGGCAGGGCTAAGATTGGCGCCTCGCACAATCTCTGCCTCAATGTCTCGAATGCAGCCTGCTGCTCAGGCCCCCAACGAAAAACCACGACCTTCCTCGTTTGCCTGGTCAGGGGTACGGCTATCTTGGAGAAATCCTGGATGAATCTCCGATAGTAGCCGGCTAATCCTAGGAAACTCCGAATCTCAGGTGGAGACCTCGGAACCTCCCACCTCATCACGGCCTCCACTTTGGCCGGATCTACCGAAATCCCGTTCTGGTTGACAAGGTGCCCAAGAAACTGCACCTCGCGCAACCAGAACTCGCACTTGGAGAACTTGGCATACAAGCTCTCCCTCCTCAAAGTCTCCAGAACCTCTCGCAGATTCTCCTCATGCTGCTCTCGCGTCTTGGAGTAAACCAAGATATCATCGATGAACACTATCACAGACCAGTCTAACATCGGTCTACACACGCGGTTCATGAGATCCATGAACGCGGCAGGAGCGTTGGTGAGCCCGAAAGGCATCACCACGAACTCATAGTGGCCATAACGCATCCGAAATGCCGTCTTCTGCACATCCTCCTCTCTGACCCTCATCTAATGATACCCTGAACGCAAATCGATCTTGGAGAACCAAGATGCTCCCTGTAGCTGGTCAAAGAGGTCATCAATCCTCGGGAGTGGGTAACGGTTCTTCACCGTTACCTTATTCAGCTCCCTATAGTCTATACACATCCGATGCGACCCGTCCTTCTTCTTCACAAACAGAATCGGGGCTCCCCAGGGAGAACTACTCGGTCTAATGAATCCCTTGTCTAACAGCTCCTGCAGCTGTGTAGACAACTCCTGCATCTCAGGAGGAGCCAACCGATACGGTGCCTTGGCTATCGGATCCGCACCATGGACTAGGTCGATCCTGAACTCCACCTGTCGCTCCGGAGGTATCCCAGGCAACTCCTCGGGGAATACGTCCGCAAACTCTCGTACCACGGGCACATCGCCCACCGTCGCCTTACCCGCCTCCCGGGTATCCATAACATAGGCGACATAACCTGCGCAACCCTGCTGGAGGTAGCGCCTAACTCTCGCTGCCGAACATAAAGTTGGTCCTTGTTGTGGCCTCTCGCCCTGAATCACCAACTCTCCCCCACTTGGGGTCCTGATCCGCACCAACTGTTGCGCACAGTCAATCACTGCCCCATTGGGGCTCAGCCAATCCATACCGATAATAACCTTGTTCCCCCGCAAAGGTATGGGAACCAGATCTACCAGATAACGCTCCTCGAACAACCTCAAAACACAATCCCGGTAGACCTCTGACGCTCGTACCGACCGGTCGTCCGCAATCTCGACCTCTAGAGGGCAATCCAACATGCCCGAAGATTCCGGAAACTTCTTGCTAAGCACAAGAGAGACAAACGATCGGGTAGCACCCGAATCAAACAATACCTGAACTGGAATACCGTTCACATGGAACGATCCTAACCAGAGCGCATACATAACATATCATCATCACAGCAGCATATCATACAAGCATAAACAAGAAGTCATACCCGTCACCACATCAGGTGTAGCGCGTGCCTCCTCGGTTGTCAACTGAAATGCTCGGCTCCGCACCACTGGAGCCTCTGTCTTGGCCTTCCGGCCATCTGCAACCCGCGTTGTCGCTGAGACCGGCGCCACTGCTGACGCTGCTGCTGACGCTGCTGACAATCTCGGGCAGTTGGCCTTTTTATGGCCCCTCTGATTGCAATGGAAGCAAATCAGGTCTGTCATCTGTACCGCAGGAGTAGGGGTGGTACAATCTCTGCCAAAACGCCCAACCTTTCCGCACTTATAGCAGCCTGAACCCGGACCAGTGCGGCAAGCTCCCTCGTGTGACCGACCGCATTTCCCACAGTGGTCCCGTCCAGACTGGCCTTTCGGCCTACCATCGGATCCCTTGGGCTTCTTCCCCGAAGCCCCCGTCGTCAGCCCCTCCGCTACCTTCCTTTTCCGGATGTGCTCCAGATCAATCTCGCTCTCCCTAGCCCTGGCAATCATGGAATCCAGGGTAGGGCAAGCTGAGAAACTGACATGCTCCCGGATGTCAGCTCGTAACATATAATGGTAGCGGGTCCTCCTCATGTCCACATCACCCGCATACTGGGGCACCAACAATGCCCTCTCCCGGAACTTGGCGGTGATCTACGCCACAGTCTCCGTAGTCTGTCTCATGTCCAAGAAATCTCTAGCCAACTGCTGAAGCTCCACCGTAGGTGCGAACTCAGCCCTGAACCGGGTCACAAAATCTGACCAGGTCATAGCCTCAACAGTCGAGGCTCCCAGAGAGTCACCAACCGACTCCCACCAATCTCTGGCCCTGTCTCTCAAACATCCTGTTGCATACCTCACCTTCGACCCCTCGGGGCAGAAGCTAGTCAGCTGTGCAGACTCAATGTCTGCAATCCATCATACGGCAGCAATGGGGTCCTTCGCCCCATGGAAATCCGGCGCACCGCTCCCTTGGAAGTCCTTAAAGGACAGTGTGCGCGTACTCGTCTGGCTAGACGCCATATCACTCCTGAATGCCCGGAGGCGATCCTCCATCAGCTCAACAATCCCTTCCTTGATCAACCCGAAAATAACCGGGGTCGACTCAAGAATGCCTCTCGTGATCTCAGACGTGATGAACTCGTGCAGCCCATCATCAACCTGCTCGGATCCTGCACCCGAGCCTGATCCTGATCCTGATCTGGAACCTCCTGCTCCATGTCGCGTGGTCACCATGCTGGAAATACGCGCATAAATGTCAGGATCATACATACTCTCGAGAGGTCTAACACACTCTCCAAGGTTCCCGGTTCTGTCTCAACCTTCCTTGATCCGAGTACGGGTCCTCTGCTTTCAGTAGTACGGGCCCATACTACCTTCCACATCTACCCGTACTTTCATCAAGGATTGCTTCGACGTCACCAAGTCCCTTTTACCGATACCCTTTCCACTGACCTCATCCTAGGCTTTCCTAGGGCACTCTCCGACCTACCCTCCGCTATCAGATGCACTAGGAGTCCCCACCACTTCCCCCTAACTAACTTGTGGATACTGTTACATATCCGTTCCTTAGCTAGTTGAAGGTGGCCAGAACCCCCATAGCACAAAGCAAGCAGCATTCGAGCATTGGGTAACCAAATCAGGCATAACCTATACAAGCCATCCTACTGCTGACTAAACAGTCCTAGCATACAGCTCATACAACAGGCATATAAAGCATCCTTCCTAGATCCTTAGCCCTAACTAGCATGCAATTCTCAGAATCATATATCAGGCACATAAGGCATCCTCCTAGATCCTTAGTCGTATTCTAGCATGCAGTTTTCTGAATCAAAACCATATAGCATAACATATAAAGTATGGGTATCTTGGGGAAAACTTACTTGAGCCCGGCCAGTAGCATGCATCACACACTTCGTCTTTCGTAAAATCCTTTCATTTAGATTTTAGAAAACCATTTTCCTTGTAAAAACCTTTTAGCCCCTCAGTTTGAGTCCAGACACCCCCGAGGGTGTGTCCGAATCCCTCAAACCAGGGTTCTGATACCAACTTGTAACATCCCAATTTTCAGGTCAAAAAATTTCTTTTTAATTAACCAACACATAAAAACATTCATAAGAAAATACTGTGAAAACACATCATCTCATAAAACAATGTATCATGTCTGAAAAGCCAAGCCATAAAATAATAACATATCAGAGTACAATCCCAGAAAACTCCATGCGGAAATCATATGTGTGTGTGATGCGATGCTACGCCGCCGGCTCCTTCCCCTTAGACGAAGAGGTACCTAAAACCAAAACCGAAACCATAAGCACAAAGCTTAGTGAGTTCCCCCATCATACGACATACCATACAATATCATCGGTATCTCTCAACCGGTAATCATCATCGGTATCTTTCAACCGGTGACCAACATCGGTATCTTTCAACCGGTAATCGTCATCGGTATCTTTCAACCGGTAACCATCATCGGTATCTTTCAACCGGTAATCGTCATCGGTATCTTTCAACCGGTAACCATCATCGGTATATTTCAACCGGTAACCATCATCGGTATCTTTCAACCGGTAACCATCATCGGTATCTTTCAACCGGTAACTGTCATCGGTATCTTTCAACCGGTAACTAGGGACTATTCCAACCCCTACCACTAGCATACAACAGCAAGGTACAATCATACAGTCAGGTATATCTGGGTACTGACCTACCCCACGACCCTAAGGGCCACTGTCAGGGATCCTAATCCCTACTATACACGTAACATATCATGCAGATAATACTCGTGACCAAAGCACATAACCAAACCAAGATAATTATCACAAAGACAATCATCTTACAAATACTCCTCTTTGGTGGGCCGGCATTGTGGCCTTAGACCCACCCCTACTGGAAGGTAACTCACCTCAATGTCGTGCAGTGTTTGAATTATCCTCGGCGCACAAGTCGACTCCCTTCGACTCCTCGATCCCTACACGACGACCTTCAAGTCAACACACAGCCGGTACAACCCTAAACAGGGTCAGTCCAAGTCTAGTCAAAGTCAATTTCAAGTTGACCCGACTCGTCGAGTTGGGCCGTCAACTCGCCGAGTCCCTCACCCTTTACTCGTCCTTATCCATGACCCGACTCGTCAAGTTGGGCCATCAACTCGACGAGTTCCTCCCTCACATGAACATCGCATGAAACTCATCCGACTCGCCTAATTGATGAACAACTCGTCGAGTTCACCTTCATCTGATGAACAAGTTCTGTCCTCGACTCGCCGAGTTGATGAACAACTCGTCGAGTTCATCTTCATCCTTAAGAAGATTGCCTTGGACTCGCCGAGTCTGTTCTAGCACTCGTCGAGTCCCATGAACTCCAGGTCTAAAATCACGTCCAATACATTGGGTAACTCTTCCTGTCCGATTACAACCCTTCTAACACTCAACTGGGTTCCTTTGACTCTCAACAGATATGGGGCTCAAAGCCTCGGACTCGTCGAGTCCAAGAACGGACTCGCCGAGTCAGTCATGTCCACACTCTAAATCCTTGAATTCTGATGTACAACCTTTGATCAAAAGACAGATCCAAGCTTCTATAATCGATCTAGCACGTAAAGTTACAAACTTTACGTGCTTGCATGGGACTTTATGCTCAAAAAGACATAAAACAAGCTCTTAAGATACATGGGGCCTTTTATGGGTGCAAAAGCAATCCCCAACTGCCTTGTGACTCCTTTAATGACGTGATTCAGAAGCTATGACCCCCAACCATGTTTGCAATCATGGTTGGCCATCAAAAGTGGCTTATAAAAGCCCTAAATCTCCCCAAAAAGGGATCTAACAAATGAAAGAGCAAGGTTACAGCTTTTTACCTTCAATGAACTGTAGAAGGTGCACAAACTCGGGTTCCCTTGGTCTTTACTTGCTTCCTCAAGCCTTTCTCCTTCCTTCTTAAGACCACAAGCACCAAAATCCACCAACAAGGCTTAGATTGCTTCAATAATGGCTAGGGTTTCAATGAGAGGTGTTCTGGGAGCATAAGGGACGTTGTGGCCGTCATAACATTGTTTAAATAGAGTGCCAACCCTCGGATTAGGGTTTTTGTCCAGTCAGAGTCTACTCGTCGAGTCTGGGACCCGACTCGACGAGTCCATCACTTAAATCCCGCGCGTCATCCCGCTTCTACTCGGCGAGTTGGTCCTTCAACTCGCCGATTCCAAGGCCAAAAATGCAAAAATACTTAAATAAAAATACATTCCAAGAACCAGGTGCTACAAATCTCCCCCACTTATTTTAGACTTCGTCCTCGAAGTCTGCCGCTCGATCCTGGAACAGCTCTGGGTAATGCTCCATCATCTCATCCACCGGCTCCCAAGTCAATTACGAGCCCTTCCGGTGCTGCCGTTGCACCTTTACCAGCTCAACCCTCTTGTTACTCAGATCCTTCGACTTCCGGTCAAGGATTGCTACAGGTCGCTCAATGTAATTCAGGCTGTCATCGACCTGAATATCCTCTAAGGGTACTACTGCTGAGTCGTCCACCAGGCACTTCCGCAGCTGAGAGACGTGGAAAGTGTTGTGGATCTGACTGAGTTCGGCTGGCAGATCCAACCTATAAGCCACCTTGCCCACCCGGGCTATAACCCTGAAGGGTCCAATATACCTGGGACCCAACTTGCCCCGCTTCATGAATCGGATGACGCCCTTCCATGGCGACACCTTCAGGAGAACCATATCCCCGACCTGAAACTCCAGGTCCGATCGGCGCTTGTCGGCATAACTTTTCTGCCGACTCTGAGCGGTCTAAAGCCTGCTCCTGACCTGCTGGATCTGTTCGGTCGTCTTGAGCACCACATCGGTGCTCCCCATGACCCTCTGGCCAACCTCGCCCCAGCATATCGGGGTCCTACACTTCCTCCCGTACAACATCTCAAAGTGAGGTCGATCGATACTCGCATGATAGCTATTATTATACGAGAACTCCGCCAACAGAAGGTAGGTATCCCAGCTACCTCCGAAGTCTAAAACACATGCCCGCAGCATATCCTCTGGCGTCTGGATGGTCCGCTCGCTCTGACCATCCGTCCGAGGGTGAAAAGCGGTGCTGAAATGCAGACGAGTACCCAGCTCGTCATGAAACTTCTTCCAAAACCTGGAAGTGAACTGTACATCCCTGTCAGAAATCATTGAACTGGCACCCCGTGCCGCGACACCACCTCCCTGATATAGATGTCGGCCAACTTCTCGGCCGAGATACTCTCCGGAATCGGAATAAAATGAGCGCTCTTGGTCAATCGATCGACGATGACCCAAATCGAATCCACCCCTCGCGCGGTCCTGGGAAGCTTTGTGATAAAATCCATCGTAATATCCTCCCATTTCCACAACGGGATATCTAACGGCTGTATCTTGTCGTGTGGCCTCTGGTGCTCGGCCTTGACCTTCCTGCAGGTCAAGCACCGCTCCACGTACCATGCTACGTCCCGCTTCATGTAGGTCCACCAATAATGAGGACGGAGATCTCTATACATCTTCGTCGCTCCGGGATGGATAGAAAATCTGGATTTGTGTGCCTCCTCCATCAGGATCTGGCGCACGCCTCCATGATAATTGACCCACACCCTATGGTGAAGAGTCAATAACCCTCGGCTATCATAGTCGAAGGAGGAAACCTGCCCCACAATCCGCTCGCTCTTCCGATGTTCCTCCTTCATGGCCTCCTGTTGGGCCTCCCGAATCCGCTCCAACAGCGGAGTCACCACTGCCATCCTCAGACAGATATCCCTGATCGGCACTGCCTTGCAGCTAAGCGCGTCGGCCACCACATTGGCCTTCCCCGGGTGGTACAGGATCTCACAATCATAATCCTTTACCACATCAAGCCACCGACGCTACCTCATGTTCAGATTTAGCAGGTCCATGAGATACCTCAGGCTCTTATGGTCCGTGTAAATCATACAACGAACCCCATAGAGGTAATGATGCCAAATCTTGAGGGCGAACACAACAACCCCCTGCTCCAAATTGTGCGTCGGGTAGTTTGCCTCGTGAGGCTTCAGCTGCCTCGAAGCGTAAGCAATAACATGCCATCTCTGCATCAATACTGCGCCCAAGCCCGAGATGGACGCATCACCGTACACGACGAGATCCTCCATGCCCTCTGGCAGGGCTAAGATTGGCGCCTCGCACAATCTCTGCCTCAATGTCTCGAATGCAGCTTGCTGCTCAGGCCCCCAACAAAAAACCACGACCTTCCTCGTTAGCCTGGTCAGGGGTACGACTATCTTGGAGAAATCCTGGATGAATCTCCGATAGTAGCCGGCTAATCCTAGGAAACTCCGAATCTCAGGTGGAGACCTCGGAACCTCCCACCTCATCATGGCCTCCATTTTGGCCGGATCTACCGAAATCCCGTTCTGGTTGACAAGGTGCCCAAGAAACTGCACCTCGCGCAACCAGAACTCGCACTTGGAGAACTTTGCATACAAGCTCTCCCTCCTCAAAGTCTCCAGAACCTCTCGCAGATGCTCCTCATGCTGCTCTCGCGTCTTGGAGTGAACCAAGATATCATCGATAAACACTATCACAGACCAGTCTAACATCGGTCTACACACGCGGTTCATGAGATCCATGAACGCGGCAGGAGCGTTGGTGAGCCCGAAAGGCATCACCACGAACTCATAGTGGCCATAACGCATCCGAAACGCCGTCTTCTGCACATCCTCCTCTCTGACCCTCATCTAATGATACCCTGAACGCAAATCGATCTTGGAGAACCAAGATGCTCCCTGTAGCTGGTCAAAGAGGTCATCAATCCTCGGGAGTGGGTAACGGTTCTTCACCGTTACCTTATTCAGCTCCCTATAGTCTATACACATCTGATGCGACCCGTCCTTCTTCTTTACAAACAGAATCGGGGCTCCCCAGGGAGAACTACTCGGTCTAATGAATCCCTTATCTAACAGCTCCTGCAGCTGTGTAGACAACTCCTGCATCTCAGGAGGAGCCAACCGATACGGTGCCTTGGCTATCGGAGCCGCACCAGGGACTAGGTCGATCCTGAACTCCACCTGTCGCTCCGGAGGTATCCCAGGCAACTCCTCGGGGAATACGTCCGCAAACTCTCGTACCACGGGCACATCGCCCACCGTCGCCCTACCCGCCTCCCGGGTATCCATAACATAGGCGACATAACCTGCGCAACCCTGCTGGAGGTAGCGCCTAACTCTCGCTGCCGAACATAAAGTTGGTCCTTGCTGTGGCCTCTCGCCCTGAATCACCAGCTCTCCCCCACTTGGGGTCCTGATCCGCACCAACTGCTGCGCACAGTCAATCACTGCCCCATTGGGGCTCAGCCAATCCATACCGATAATAACCTTGTTCCCCCCGTAAAGGTATGGGAACCAGATCTACCAGATAACGCTCCTCGAACAGCCTCAAAACACAATCTCGGTAGACCTCTGATGCTCGTACCGACCGGTCGTCCGCAATCTCGACCTCTAGAGGGCAATCCAACATGCCCGAAGATTCCGGAAACTTCTTGCTAAGCGCAAGAGAGACAAACGATCGGGTAGCACCGGAATCAAACAATACCTGAACTGGCATACCGTTCACATGGAACGATCCTAACCAGAGCGCATGCATAACATATCATCATCACAGTAGCATATCATACAAGCATAAACAAGAAGTCATACCCGTCACCACATCAGGTGCAGCGCGTGCCTCCTCGGTTGTCAACTGAAATGCTCGGCTCCGCACCACTGGAGCCTCTGTCTTGGCCTTTCGGCCATCTGCAACCCGCGCTGTCGCTGAGACCGGCGCCACTGCTGGCGCCGCTGCTGACGCTGCTGACAATCTCGGGCAGTTGGCCTTTTTATGGCCCCTCTGATTGCAATGGAAGCAAATCAGGTCTTTCATCTGTACCGCAGGAGTAGGGGCGGTACAATCTCTGCGAAAATGCCCAACCTTGCCGCACTTATAGCAGCCTGAACCCGGCCCAGTGCGACAAGCTCCCTCGTGTGACCGACCGCATTTCCCATAGCGGTCCCACCCAGACTGGCCTTTCGGCCTACCATCGAATCCCTTGGGCTTCTTCCCCGAAGCCCCCGTCGTCAGCCCCTCCGCTGCCTTCCTTTTCTGGATGTGCTCCAGATCAATCTCCCTCTCCCTAGCCCTGGCAATCATGGAATCCAGGGTAGGGCAAGCTGAGAAACTAACATGCTCCCGGATGTCAGCTCGTAACATATAATGGCAGCGGGTCCTCCTCATGTCCTCATAACCCGCATACTGGGGCACCAACAATGCCCTCTCCCGGAACTTGGCGGTGATCTACGCCACAGTCTCCGTAGTCTGTCTCATGTCCAAGAAATCTCTAGCCAACTGCTGAAGCTCCACCGTAGGTGCGAACTCAGCCCTGAACTGGGTCACAAAATCTGACCAGGTCATAGCCTCAACAGTCGAGGCTCCCAGAGAGTCACCAACCGACTCCCACCAATCTCTGGCCCTGTCTCTCAAACATCCTGATGCATACCTCACCTTCGACCCCTCGGGGCAGAAGCTAGTCAGCTGTGCAGACTCAATGTCTGCAATCCATTATCTGGCAGCAATGGGGTCCTTCGCCCCATGGAAATCCGGCGCACCGCTCCCTTGGAAGTCCTTAAAGGACAGTGTGCGCGTACTCGTCTGGCTAGACGCCATATCACTCCTGAATGCCCGGAGGCGATCCTCCATCAGCTCAACAATCCCTTCCTTAATCGACCCGAAAATGACCGGGGTCGACTCAAGAATGCCTCTCGTGATCTCAGACGCGATGAACTCGCGCAGCCCGTCATCAACCTGCTCGGATCCTGCACCCGAACCCGATCCTGATCCTGATCCGGAACCTCCTGCTCCATGTCGCGTGGTCACCATGCTGGAAATACGCGCATAAATGTCAGGATCATACATACTCTCGAGAGGTCTAACACACTCTCCAAGGTTCCCGGTTCTGTCTCAACCTTCCTTGATCCGAGTACGGGTCCTCTGCTTTCAGTAGTACGGGCCCATACTACCTTCCACATCTACCCGTACTTTCATCAAGGCTTGCTTCGACTTCACCAAGTCCCTTTTACCGATACCCTTTCCACTGACCTCATCCTAGGCTTTCCTAGGGCACTCTCCGACCTACCCTCCGCTATCAGATGCACTAGGAGTCCCCACCACTTCCCCCTAACTAACTTGTGGATACTATTACATATCCGTTCCTTAGCTAGTTGAAGGTGGCCAGAACCCCCAAAACACAAAGGAAGCAGCATTCGAGCATTGGGCAACCAAATCAGGCATAACCTACACAAGCCATCCTACTGCTGACTAAACAGTCCTAGCATACAGCTCATACAAGAGGCATATAAAGCATCCTTACTAGATCCTTAGCCCTAACTAGCATGCAATTCTCAGAATCATATATCAGGCACATAAGGCATCCTTCTAGATCCTTAGTCGTATTCTAGCATGCAGTTTTCTGAATCAAAACCATATAGCATAACATATCAAGTGTGGGTATCTTGGGGAAAACTTACTTGAGCCCGGCCAGTAGCATGCATCACACACTTCGTCTTTCGTAAAATCCTTTCATTTAGATTTTAGAAAACCATTTTCCTTGTAAAAACCTTTTAGCCCCTCAGTTTGAGTCCAGACACCCCCGAGGGTGTGTCCGAATCCCTCAAACCAGGGTTCTGATACCAACTTGTAACATCCCAATTTTCAGGTCAAAAAATTTCTTTTTAATTAACCAACACATAAAAACATTCATAAGAAAATACTGTGAAAACACATCATCTCATAAAACAATGTATCATGTCTGAAAAGCCAAGCCATAAAATAATAACATATCAGAGTACAATCCCAGAAAACTCCATGCGGAAATCATATGTGTGTCTGATGCGATGCTACGCCGCCGGCTCCTTCCCCTTAGACGAAGAGGTACCTAAAACCAAAACCGAAACCGTAAGCACAAAGCTTAGTGAGTTACCCCATCATACCACATACCATACAATATCATCGGTATCTCTCAACCGATAATCATCATCGGTATCTTTCAACCGGTAACCAACATCGGTATCTTTCAACCGGTAATCGTCATCGGTATCTTTCAACCGGTAACCATCATCGGTATCTTTCAACCGGTAATCGTCATCGGTATCTTTCAACCGTTAACCATCATCGGTATCTTTCAACCGGTAACCATCATCGGTATCTTTCGACCGGTAACTGTCATCGGTATCTTTCAACCGGTAACTGTCATCGGTATCTTTCAACCGGTAACTGGGGACTATTCCACCCCCTACCACTAGCATACAACAGCAAGGTACAATCATACAGTCAGGCATATCCGGGTACTGACCTACCCCACGACCCTAAGGGCCGCTGTCAGGGATCCTAATCCCTACTATACACGTAACATATCATGCAGATAATACTCGTGACCAAAGCACATAACCAAACCAAGATAATTATCACAAAGACAATCACCTTACAAATACTCCTCTTTGGTGGGCCGGCATTGTGGCCTTAGACCCACCCCTACTGGAAGGTAACTCACCTCAATGTCGTGTAGTGTTTGAATTATCCTCGGCGCACAAGTCGATTCCCTTCGACTCCTCGATCCCTACACGACGACCTTCAAGTCAACACACAGCCAGTACAACCCTAAACAGGGTCAGTCAAAGTCAACTTCAAGTTGACCCGACTCGCCGAGTTGGGCCGTCAACTCGCCGAGTCCCTCACCCTTTACTCGTCCTTATCCATGACCCGACTCGTCGAGTTGGGCCGTCAACTCGACCATTTCCTCCCTCACATGAACATCGCATGAAACTCATCCGACTCGCCGAGTTGATGAACAACTCGTCGAGTTCACCTTCATCTGATGAACAAGTTTTGTCCTCGACTCGCCGAGTTGATGAACAACTCGTCGAGTTCATCTTCATCCTTAAGAAGATTGCCTTGGACTCGCCGAGTCTGTTCTAGCACTCGTCGAGTCCCATGAACTCCAGGTCTAAAATCATGTCCAATACATTGGGTAACTCTTCCTGTCCGATTACAATCCTTCTAACACTCAACTGGGTTCCTTTGACTCTCAACAGATATGGGGCTCAAAGCCTCGGACTCGTCGAGTCCAAGAACGGACTCGCCGAGTCAGTCATGTCCACACTCTAAATCCTTGAATTTTGATGTATAACCTTTGATCAAAAGATAGATCCAAGCTTCTATAATCGATCTAGCACGTAAAGTTACAAACTTTACGTGCTTGCATGAGACTTTATGCTCAAAAAGACATAAAACAAGCTCTTAAGATACATGGGGCCTTCCATGGGTGCAAAAGCAGTCCCCAACTGCCTTGTGACTCCTTTAATGACGTGATTCAGAAGCTCTAACCCCCAACCATGTTTGCAATCATGGTTGGCCATCAAAAGTGGCTTATAAAAGCCCTAAATCTCCCCAAAAAGGGATCTAACAAATGAAAGAGCAAGGTTACAGCTTTTTACCTTCAATGAACTGTAGAAGGTGCACAAACTCGGGTTCCCTTGGTCTTTACTTGCTTCCTCAAGCCTTTCTCCTTCCTTCTTAAGACCACAAGCACCAAAATCCACCAACAAGGCTTAGATTGCTTCAATAACGGCTAGGGTTTCAATGAGAGGTGTTCTGGGAGCATAAGGGACGTTGTGGCTGTCATAACATTGTTTAAATAGGGTGCAAACCCTCGGATTAGGGTTTTTGTCCAGTCAGAGTCTACTCGTCGAGTCCGGGACCCGACTCGACGAGTCCATCACTTAAATCCCGCGCCTCATCCTGCTTCTACTCGGCGATTTGGTCCTTCAACTCGCCGAGTCCAAGGCCAAAAATGCAAAAATACTTAAATAAAAATACATTCCAAGAACCAGGTGCTACATGGATGCAAAAATGAAAAAGTGAAACACTGGAGTTAGGAGATGGAATGAAAAAAATTAGTAAGTTTAGAAGGCAAAATGAAAAGAGTTGAAGTTGGGGAGCAAAGGGGATAAGTGGTGAGGATGAGTAAAATTAAGTAACTTTGAAAATTTGAATATTATTTCTAATTTTTGAGTTTGGCCCACTACAAGTCTATAACATATAATATATTTATAAAAATATGAAATTTATAATAAATAATATATAATTAAACGGGTCATATTCGAGTTGAAAGTCTTGACCCTAACCCTACCCGTTTAATTATCGTGTCGTGTCGTGTCGTGTCAACCCGTTTACATAAACGTATCAAAATCTCTGACCCTAACCCGCTAATTTCGTGTCGGGTTCGTGTCGGGTTTTCGTGTCGTGTCATGTTTTGCCAGGTCTACTCAAGACCCAAATCGAGTAGAATAAATAATGGAGAAATTGGTTTATTAATTATTATGGTTAATAATTAATTAGAAACTAATTGGAAATAAATTTTGGGAATTAATTAACAGTTTAATTAATTAAAGGATTGAATATTCATTAATCGACAGTTGGTTAATCAAGAATGTTCCAGAACCCTTACGAAATTAGGGTTGGATGAAAATCACTCCATCCCACATGGGAAAGGGAGTGAATTTCGTTCTAGGCTCCTTGTCCCACATGAGAAGGAGTACAAAACCTAAGAAGGGATCCAAGGCTATAAATAGGGCTTTATGAATTTCATTCTTCCTTGCACCATGGCTTGAAGTTTCGCCAACCATTCTTCCCCCCCCCCCCTCGTAGGGACGATTTCTAACCCTCTTAGGGTTTGAGAAATTAACCTTTCTCCTAGTTATTTTATTCCACTCTTTGGTGTCATTTGGTGTGATACCATTAGAGGGATTCTGGTTTGGGTCCTCTCATCCAAGCAACTTCATGGAGGATCAAGATATCAAGCATGGAGATCAAGGGCTACATAAGAGGTATAGTTTTCTTCTTTGTTTTTATATTTTCCAAGTTAGAAGTAATTAGCATGAAACCATAGATCCATAGGGTGCATGTACACTTAGGTATGTCATAGTTTCGTTTTTTCCGCTACCTAGTTTAGAGTGTTTTTGATACGTACATACCTAACAAGATGCTTATGAGTGGAAATTATACCTCACATCCTCTCTCCTCAAGTGTCTTATAGTTTTAGGGTTTGGGTGTGAGCCAAGCATCATTCTTTTGGTGCTAGCTTTCCAAGCTCTTCAAAGGTAGGATTGAAGTAAATTGTTTGCTACAACAAGTTTGAGGTATGTAAACCCTTAACCTTAATTTCTAGATTTTGAAATTCATAGGGTTTATACTAGAATTTTGTTAATCGAAGTATATTTCCTTAATGTGAAGACATAGAGCCTAATTAGGTTGCATGTGTCCAATCTTAATTGTTAAGTGATTTTCCGCTTGAGCATTTTAGTTGTAACCTAATAAACCATTCAGTGGTATCAGAGCTAATTGGTGTGTCTAACATTGAAAGCACATTAGTTGAATTGAACAAAAAAAAATTCTGTCAAACTGAGCTCACGACGTGACAGTGTATCTGTCACGATGTAAACTCCATATAAATCTAGAATTCCGAGATTTCTTGCCTAATTTGATTTATGTGATTGTTATTTGGTAATTATCTACTTAGAAATCAGTTAGAATCCAATTTTTCATGCTTTTATGCTTAAAAAATCCCTAAATATTATGAGATATATTGACACAAGATAATGATTAATTATGAATTTAATTAATATTATCCCTATGGATCTAATACCTAATTTAATTAAATAATTAATTAAAAGATAAATATTAGATCAATAAATTGTTTAAATAAATAATTAATTTATTGATTAAATAATTAATTTTAAATGTTTAAATGTTTAATCAAATAATCGATTAATTTAGATAATTAATTTTAAAGCTTGCATTTTGAAATGTATTAAAATACACCCTTGTATATGTATTATAAGAATAATTATTATATCTATGACAAGTCAGTCAAATCGCTAGTACGCCTCATTCTTGAAACCATACTCGAAGAGGGGGGGATAAGAAAACATCTTATAAAATGACCGTTGAATGAGTGTCCACTCATACCCACCGCTCCGTTTTTTGGTGGAAGGTCGTTAGTCGAAAGGATCTGATAGGATATAACCTCTTAAAAGTATAATGCTATTAAATTACTAGAACCTTTTATATAAATCCCAACTTTAGTTACTTTATGAAAAAATGTGAAGGGCATGCTAATCCACGAAAAAGCACATTGTTTCTTTATGAGTCATTAGTGGAGCATATGTAGTTAATCGAAACAATAATTTGGGACTATACGGATAAAATGATGAAAAAAATCGTGTTTATAATTGTTGATGGAGCGTGTGTGGTTAACCGACATATCAATGGTAGATTATAAATCAATCAAGGGTGTTTAGACAAGTTTGCATGGGTATTCACATCTTATTTGTGATCCTCGGCATCCCATTCACAATTGGTAAGAGCATAATCGAGTTTAAACATGTCATTGATAAGATTCAATGAAACTCAAAAGATCTAAGAGTTTCACTTGATTGAAATTGGTGAAATGTTCTACCTACCTAAATTAGATTCGAATTTGATTACGGCATCCCTCTTCAAATTTCGAATTGAAAATATGGATCCTAGCCTTAATTTAAATTTTGGGTGAATAATTAAGGATCAAAATCAACTAACTTGAATTCTCTATTCTCCCAATTTAGATGTCAGATTAGGACATTGATGGTCTTCCTCATTCTTATGGAAATGGTTTTCCTCAATCCTTTGAAAATGGTCTTCCACATTCAGATCAAGGTGAATATGTCTTCTCTTCTTCGAGTAATGGTGGAACTGGACATCATGCTTCTTCAAATCTTCCACATCCTCCTCATGTGACTCTCCAAACGCCACGAGTTGAAAGATATGAAACAACATAAGCCTATTGGCATGTAAACATGAAGATAGAAATTTTATGTGTGCGCACATTCTAAAAATGAAGTCGTGCATTGACAAACTGGAAAGGATGGGTGTCGTATTCCCAAAGGAGCAAGCCATTGATTTGGTTCTTCTTTCGCTGCCAAATTCATATGGCCATTTCATTAAGAACTTTTATATGAGGAACCTCGACATGATATTAATTGATCTGAACCAAATGTTGATGGTTGCTGAAGTAGAAATGCTTAAGAACACAACTAAAGTATAAATGCTTATAGGGTCAAATTCAAAGAATTTCATGGAGATTGAAAATTATAACATTAGTGATCTAGAAAAGATTTCTCGTCCCAATCCTAAGGGATCGGTCAAGGTCAAACCATTTGATCGTATGGTGAAGTGAAAGGATCGTTCTGAGATCATTCCACATGTTGATCCTATTGAGTCCATTTGTTTCAACTGCTAATTAAAGGGACATTAGAAGCGAAGCTGCCCATAATACCTGAAAGATCTTAAAGATGGTAAAGTCAAGTCGTGTGACTCTACTTCAGGTACATCCATTATCTAATTCCATAAGTTCATTTTCTTAGACTCTTAATATATGATGTGATGATCAAATTTTGATGGTATTGCAGGATCTAAAAGAAAGAAGGAAGCTTAGGGAAAGTGAGCTAAATCTAATCTTGAGAGATGGACTTTGGTCGCATGGATCGATGGACAAGATTTGGAGCTATTACTAGGGAGTTAAGATAATTTAATAGATTGTTATTAATTTTCGAAGATGTTTAGAAATATAGTTTTTCATTCCATGCACTGTAAGGACAAGTTCAAAATTTTCATTTATTTCAATAAAAGCGAAATTTTGGTTGACGTAGTTGCCTTATCTTATTTCCTTGTAATGACATTAATTAAAGTGTTATTTATGTTTCTAATAATAGCAATATTAATTGTGGGTTTGATTCTTATGATATCGCTTATGGTATTGTCATAATTGACCAAATCAAAATAAATCTCATCACCAACTGGAAAAATACTCGGTGTTGTACACGTCGAATTGTATATTATATAAGAATCTTGTTCATTGGAAAATTATGACTTAATTCATTGTTCACACACTTATGTGA
Source organism: Lactuca virosa (assembly GCF_052849685.1). Lineage (NCBI taxonomy): Eukaryota > Viridiplantae > Streptophyta > Magnoliopsida > Asterales > Asteraceae > Lactuca > Lactuca virosa. The sequence goes on along the minus strand of NC_136429.1, from coordinate 242,195,212 downwards.
GGCAAGTGAAGGATTAACGGATCTACTACATGTTGATATGGACTCTTCAAATCCACCACAAGGGACGATAACTCTATTCATCATGGTTTACTGATACTTTAGTAAATATGGTTGTTGTTGAGCATCAGCGCTACCGGTTGATCTAAAACCAATTAGTGTTAGAAAGGGCGCACACTTACCCATATAGCGCATTCAACCCTCCAGGAACAGGCATTCGATTGCGGCACTCCAAGCCATCGTACGAGGACTTGGTCGATGTCATTTTGACCCCAAAAATCCCCTCCCCCCCCCCCTCATAAATTGCTCCTTGAGAGAATCGAACCCTCGCCACTGGCTCTGATACCACTTGTTGAGCATCAGTGCTACCGGTTGATCTAAAACCAATTGGTGTTAGAAAGGGCGCAACCTTACCCATATAGCGCATTCAGCCCTCCAGGACCAGAAATTCGATTGCGACACTCAAGGCCATCATGCGAGGACTTGTCTGATGCCATTTCTGACCCCCAACAGTTGTGTTTATAAGATTAAAAATAATGCTGATACTTTGAAAAGATTCAAAGAGTAGCAGAATGAATAGAATAATCAACTAAGCAGAAAGATAAAATATTCTCTAATATGAAAAGAAAGAAGAGTGTTTAGTATCATTTTTTATGATCATCTTAGTAATTGTGGAATTGTATCACAATTAATCCACCAAGAACATCTTAATGCAATTGTACGACTAAGAGGAGGAATCGAACATTGTTGGAAATGGTTCCATCATAGATGATTCATACCATTTTCCAATCAAGTTTTAGAGCCATACTCTAGTAACTGTAAATCGTATCTTGAAACTCATTTCAAAACTAAGAAGGATGATAAAACCTTGTATTATGTGGAGTAATAATGTTTTCTTACTGTATCACATTTAGAATTCGAGTTGTGATGTTTTTTGTTGATTGAGAAACAAAAGATAAACTGATTCCTATTCTATGAAGTGTTTTCTTGTCCAGAATCTGCATGAATTTTTGAATATTTGTTTGTTAGGTCACATATTTGTATAGATTTGATGATGCAAAACATATACATTATAGTTAGTTAGTTAATTTGAAGATATGCAAATGGAAGTTCATATGTCGAAGACTGAAGAACATCCTCTGATGACTGAAAGACCCTGAAGACATTATCAGCACCAAAGGCATGAAGACACCATCCACTAAAGACTGATCAACATTTCTATACGTTGAAGGTCCTACATTGATGACGCACTGATCATGTGATACATTGATGACACCCACTGATGGTCATACACTATCTGTTGATGCTGAAGATGCATGAGTTGAAGCTTTGATCAACATTTGACTGATCTCTGGTGCTGATGTTCAAATCTGGAGCTGATCAGATTTACTTGGTGAAGATGTATTCTGAAGATCAGATCTGATCCATTCCTTATTTACCAGATCAGTTTATATTTAGAATAGAATCAATCCCTTGATTGAAGGGTTTCACTAGAATAGATTAGTATATAATCTCATATTAGGGTAAAACCCTATTTAGGTCTTTGTGACGGCTTGAGTCAATTTCTTTGTGCACCCATTCTCTTTTTGAGATCCTTTCTTAGTTGAAAATATCTTTGTGATACTTCTGTGTTCTTCTATTGTTCTTTCTTATTTGTATTCGATCTACAAATCTACAAAGGGTTTGAGACTAACAAGTGGTATCAGAGCGTGCTAGAACATTCGCTCTAGGATCTGTTGAAGATTCAGAATTTCATTCACTATTCAGAAATTCGAAAATCAGATGGAGAAGAAGAAGAAGAAGATATCTTACACAATCATCTAGATATGAAGAGTAATTTAGACATTTAGAAAAAAGAGTATGGTATGTTCTCTTATCTTTGGTACTATCTAAATGCATCATGTATGTGTGGTCCTTATAATGTTTCTAAGATGAAAGAACTATTTTTATGTGGGAGGATTAACAAAGATACAAATGTTCTTAATGAAGAAGAAAAGAATAAAAGTACAATAAATAAATGTGCAATCGTTGTAAGCCCTTTGTCTTTTTTTCATGAACTAATGTATGGTCTAAAGCTCCACTCTCTGTGTTCTTCACTATTGAACTTGATCTGAAAGATAAAATCATCAATCAAAATCAAGGAGATATAGAAGTGTTGAAGAAGAAATTGATAGCAAAGGAGAATGAGATATCAGATCTGAAGGAGAAGATTAAAGAAAAGGATGTTTAGAAGAAAAGTTCTTCTTCTATTAGTGTTCAAAAGGAAGGAATACTTGTTGAAAAAACATTTTCAAGAAACCCTAGTTTTCACCCTGATAAACATCACAACAACTCTTGCACTAACAAGGCTCTCGCTGATAAGCCTCATGCTGCTATGTTGGCTCGCCCTAACAAGGTTTTTCATGCTGAAAAATCAGTTCACACTGATAAGCTTGTTCACACTAACAAGACTATTGGCACTTCAAGCTATCTCAAGCTGTGAAGAATTCATTTCACCATGTCAAGACTCATGCTCCCGCTCCAACCCCAAACATCAAAAGATCACATGCCGGTAAGATTCATGAAAAGAAACCAGAGGCCTCAAACAAAGAAGACTTGGTTTCCAAAGAAGATATCTCCAAAACCTAGAAAGATGAAGCAAGTTTGGGTTATCAAGAAATCATCCTTTGAACCTGAAACAAAGCCAAAAAATGGAGTTTGAAAGGAGCTCTTTAATAAAAAGCCTCCGGGGAAAAAGAAGTGAAGATTTCAGAAACCTGAAGCCGATGGTTTTTCTTTTGATCGGAGACATTTCAAAAAGGAGAGGTACATACAACCACCCAAATTCATTTGGGTTCCTAAAACCTCTTGTTAAGTTTTGACAAATGAGAAAGACTCTGAAATTGTCAAGCTCATATTTTTGTAGTCTTTATTTCTTTGTAAAATAAATAAATTTTTTGATTGTTTCTTTTATATATATATATATATATATATATATATATATATATAATATTTTTTTTTCAAAGCGTTATTTAATTAGCTTTCTTAAATAAATAAAATAAAATGAGTTCACGCTAGCTTCTTTAGTCCTTGCTGAATTGTTATTATTTAATGCTAAATTGTCAAGAAGCATGAGGATAAAAGCATTGTGTTGGTTGACATGTATTGTTATCCTCGTAAAAGCATTTAAAAAAAGTTCTAGTGTTGCAGGTTCATATTTGTAGCTACAGTGGGTGACTTCTTCTCACTGTCAAAGATCAATTCAATAGAAGTACAAAAGTTGGATTGGTCTCGTGATAAAGCATTTATGTCGATTCATTTTCATTCTTCATGACGTGCATACCCAACAAATGCAAGTTGGGCCTGCAACAAGTCCTACCCTGGAGCTGTTAACGAGAGAAGTTACATGGATAACCAAGGTTCGCTCAACAGACAAAGAAAAGTCAAAAGATGCAATATCAAATGGGTCCATTTGTTGTCATCTTCTCTTATCCGGTCAAACAAGAAACAAATGTAATTAAAAGGGTCCAATTCATCAAATTAATAAGAAAGAAAGCTACAATCTTCCTGACTTTGTTTCCTTGTTGTGGGATAAATATGTGTTCAAATAGCATGGAATTTTCTTTTGATTTCTTGTTGTTGACTGTCAAAGTGACTGAGATTAGCAAAGGAATTTTCGTCAAATAAAAGCATGGAAAACAATATTCTATCAAATGCAGATTGTACAACATGTGGGTTCGAATGCAACTTGACTCGCAGATATGTCTAGCACTGATGGAATGTTATTCACGCTGACTTTTCATGTCTGAACCACTTCTCTAAGCTTCAAGAAATATCTCTCAAACTTGTTCTCAGCCTTTTGTTCTTAACTCGTATTCACCCATCTATTCCATGACATTTTTAAAAAATAGAATAAGTTTTTTATGTTTCATGGAAACTAATGGGGAGGGTTGTAGAACAAGTAGATTGATTGAAAAGGAAGATTACGTAATGCATGCATGGCTCTATGTCTTATCTCAAGGGCATTTTGGTCCATTCTGCAAGAGGACAAGAGTTGAGATCGGTGTTGAATTTCTCACGCTGCATTGCTGTTGAAGGAGTGAATTCAAAGCAGCAAGAAAATTTCAAGTGTTTGTCTAATGTAAACATGCATGGTAATACAGTCAAGGTTTTGTGCTTATTGTCTACCTGTCACATTTGGCGGTGATAAGAGAAGAAAAAATTCAACAGCTCACAGGGGAGGGACGAATCAAGTTAAGAATAAGAGTTTTAGACCCGATTGTTCTCATAAAAAATGCTGTCAAATTGAAACGGGTATGCTGCCTTCCAACTTATTTTCACTTGACCCTGATTCCGCTAAAGATCTTCATGCATGAACGAAATGAGAAATACATTGGTAAGAAAATGTGCATGGAAATCTAGTTGTATTCAAGTTCTTTTGACATCACTTCCTTCATCTACTTCCTTCACATGTGTTACTATGATATCAGCCTCTGATCAACCTCCATCAGTCATTTGCAACAACTTCGTTCACCACTTCCTCCATCTACTGATCTTTCTCGTCAAGGGTATTATTGGTATTTTGCTTTTTAAATGGGTTGTTAGTTTGTTGTAAAGAAGGTATGCATGGCATCCTTAGGCTTGGTATGGAATGGAGTATGTATGTTTGTCATGTATTATCTAAGTGAGTACATGTAACACCCACAGATTCGAGCTAGTTAATTAAGATATAATAAACGTTAAAAATGATTTTTTTGATAGAAGATTATATAGGATAAATAATCTTAACCAAAGTAATAGTTAGGGTCAATAATTTTAACCTATTTGACGTAATAAAGAAATTTATATGAATATTATGTGTTTCATGATTATTATAATATAATAAAATAGGAAAAATCATCTGAATCGTCTGTAAATCGTAAATATAAGTGCGCCAAAACATATGTATATATATATAATATTTAAAAAGTACACGTCTTCCCGATCCCGAAAATATAAATTTCGTAGAAATCCGACTCCGTATGAATTAGATATGATTTTTATAAGATATAAAAGTCAGTCGCGCACAATGAATGTATGCCGTAAAAAGCTACGAAAAGAATTGTTGACTTTTAGCTAAAGTCACCAAAAAGAAAATTGTTGTTCTCTTTAAAATAAGAATTTTGAGAAAAAAATTCCAAAAACGGAGTCCGTACGAGAGAGTTATGATTTTAGCAAAATCATTTTAAGTTTATAAAAATATGGACGAAAAATAAAGTCAAAATTAGCCGAGGGAGTCTAAACGAAAGTTGTAGACCTCGTCAATAACTACGCGTGGATATAAAAAACGCCAAAAACGGAGTTTGTATGAACGGGTTATAATTTATAATAGCATATTTACGTATTAAAATAAAGTATAAATCATATATACGTATACATATATATACATATGTATATATCATTAGAAAGGTATCGACGATGCGGTCGTTATAAGACTAGTGTTGAGTACTTTTGTAAGGGTGCAAAGTCACTCTTGGATGTTATGAGGGCTTACTCCTTTGATTGTGCATAATGAGTTGTCTTTCCTTTATAAGGAAGTAAGTGACACTCATTTTATCTAATGAACATTTTGAAAGATTAGTTTAGAGAGAGAATTTGCAAAACCCATTTTGTACTCTTTCTATGAAACTAATGAGAGCTTAAAAGAATTATTTACTTCTTGTGTTCATGTTCTTGATTTTACTTGATGATTCACTAAATCATTCTTAATTCCGCACACACCATCATAATCAACACCACTTCAATTGGTATGAGAGCGGGTGTTCTTGATTGGATCAAGAATTGATCCGTGATGACAATCTTGATTTAGTGATTCATTTTTTGATCATTGATCTTCGTGATTTGGAGAGTTTGGATTCTAGAAATCGAATTCATCTTTGATTCTATTCATAATTTGATTTTCTTCACTAGAATTCAAGTGATTTTTATTTTCTCTCTCTAGAAAACCCATTCAAAATCATTTTCTCTTTCTAGAAATCTTCAAGTTTTTGTGATCATGATGTGTTTGGAGTATGATTTTTGGGTTGTGATCGTTAAAGATTTGAAATACAAAGTCAACGAATATCAATTCTATGGATTGGTATTAAGTGGGTTGATTTCAAAAGAAACTTTGATTTCTTATGAAGGTTTGAAGAATGATCATGGAAGATTGATATTTCAACCACTTTTGAAGATTGAATGTTTGTATGATCTTTTCATTATGAAGTTAGTTGCAAGAAATAACCGAAAAGAAGGAGAAGAAAGAGATTTGTATAACAAAAGATACATTTCTCATAAGATTTCCATAAGTTATGAAAAATGAAGAGTCTCATTCTTTTACTGTTTTAAAGTCTTCCATAACTTGAAGAATTTTTTCATTAAAACTACTTTAAACTCATAAGTTATGGAAACCAAAAGTTTTTTGAATTGTTCAAAACTTGTCCTCAAGTTTTGGAATTTGTAAAGTTTCCCCCCATAAATACTTTAATTCCAAGTTAAACCCTTAGAATTTTAAAAGTTAGAATTCAACCCTTATACTATTATAATATTAAATGTTAATAGTTATATATATGTATAAGAACAAAGTCAGTCTTACCGTTAGTAGGCCTCATTCACGAAACCGGTCTATAAGGGGGGTATAAGGTTACTGCCTATAAAATGGCAGTTTAATGGATGTCCACTCTCACCCACCGCTTCCTTGACTGGTGGAGGGTCGTTAGCCGAACGGGTAGGAAGGGACTATAATTCTCCCTTCATTAAAAGTATAATGATAAATACTAAGTAACTAAACACTTATAAATTCTCAATCTTAGTTACTTTGGAAAATGTGAATTTGGTGCTAACCAATGAAATTACACTTTGTACCTTACCAAGTCGTTGGTGGAGCGTGTGTGGGTAACCGACACACTAACATTGTCACAACTAGGAATTCTAATGCTTTGTAAACATTAAACAAGGATAACATTGTAACTAAAACTTGAAAGCATGTATGATGCTTATTCAATGACAACAAAATTCCATCAAACACTCTATACAAACACTCAAATAGTCAACAAAAGGTTGGAAACCCTAGAAATCCTGGTTTAAGTCCAATATGGACTAGGATTTCCTTATTGGGCCTAAGGGGCCAATAAGCTTCCAATTTGACTATTTTGGGCTTAGAACTCTTAAATGGGCTCTAATTGGACCCACTCTTATGAGACTTAACCTTTTGGGCCATCATGGGCCTAAAGTGAAATGGTTTACCTCTTTTGGGCCTTATTGGGCCATAACAAACCTAGTTAGCCCTAATGGGCCATAAATCAATTCTTTTGTACAAAATTGGGCCGTGAGCTACCCTAAGGGCCCAATGGGCTGAAAGCTTTCTCATAGACCTCTTATTTTCAATCAAAGCCAAGATTGAGCCTAAAAATCATTTTTCCTTCACCTCATTTGGCCATTCTCGGCCCAAGTAAAAAAAAGGGAAAAGAAATGAATAAATGGCCATGACACCTCATTGTTGTTTAGGGGTTAATTATGGGATTACCCAACAAACAACTAGACAAATCTCATGTTCCCATGCACTCATCTCTCTCTTCTCTTTCTTCTTATTACTCACGGCCGAAGATCACAACACACACACACACACATTTCATCAACTTCTTTCAAACACACTCTCTCTAGAAAAGCTTCATCTTCTCCACAAATTTTCGAGATCTTGGAACATTTCAAGGAGGTTCTTCCACAAGAATCATCATCCTAGGTAAGTTGATGCTTGGATCCATAATCTAGTCTCTTTATTTCATCAAGAATCTCTTCTAAACTCACACAAACTCATGATCATACTCCTAGAAAACTCTAAGTTCGAGATCCACCCAAGAAGGTTGCTAGGATCAAACTCTTCCATTTCTTTCTTCAAAACCAACAACAACAAGCAAAGGTGAGTTCATACCCCCTTGTTTTCGGTTTTTACTTGTTTTTAGGGGGAGAATACAAGTATTATGTGATGATCTATGTGTGTTTGCATGCTATATGTGATTTCTTTAGTTTTGGTTGTGATAATATGTAATATTTGTTATATTTCGAGATCTATAGCAAAAAGGGTGAAAGAATCATAAACAAAAACATAATAAATAGCACTCAGCATGGATCTAAGGGTCCTTAAGTTTAAAAAGTGAAAAACAAAACCAAAATAACCTTACAAGTGTCATTTTTGCAAAAATAACAAAGATTGGGTATAAATTGTAAATTGTCGGTTTTATGAGGGTTATAAGATGTTTATTTGTATAAAAGCTGATTTATATGAAAATAACACTTTTCAAAGGGTCAAAAACATAAATTTTAACTTAATGGGCTTAAAGGTGGGCCTAATGGGTTTTGGGCCCAAAGTTGCGAAAAAATGAGATTTTGAGGGACTGAATTGGAAAACTTAACAAACTATGGGTCTAAAATGTAAATAAACTTTTTCAGGGGATAAAAATGAGTTTATTACCAAATTTGGACTAAAAATGCAAAGTTTTTGATTTTGGGGTCAAAATTGTAAAACTTACGGAATTGGGGCCAAAAATGTAAACTTTTTAAAAATAAAGGCTGGAAATGACAAATGAAATAGTTTTGAGCAAAAATTTCTATTCAAATAAAGTTTGGGTGGAAAATGTCAATAAAAATGGTTTAAGGACCAAAAGTGTCAATTTTCATAAAAAGGGACTAAAACTGTCATTTTTATAGAAAAAGGTATCACAATGGTTAATCTAAATGTTTTTGAGCCAATTAAAACGACTATAACTTTTGAGGTTAAAAATAGCAAGTTTATAACGCATAGTTTTAAAAATATACATATATATATATATATATATATATATATATATATATATATATATATATATATATATATATATATATATATATATATATAATACAACTTCGTTATAAATCAAACGTTAAAATATTTCGTTATTGCGAATAAACATTTAACATACCACGAATACCAACAATACGAACTCAACCTCGATAAAACTTACGCGATTCCAAAGTTGGGCTCAAATACCTATACGTGCTATTGGGCCTTTGTGGCCCGATATCATGTTTATTGGGCCCGATATATTCACACATGTTTATTGGGCCTCCTGCGACGCAATTACATGCCTAAGGGACCCTCAATGGCTTTTACATGCTATTGGGCCTCAGTGGCCCATTGGCATTGCTAGTAAGGTCCAAATAAATCATATGCGTAATAGGTTAACACGTCATTCGTATACTCGACAGCCTTAAATAACATACGTGATTAGTAGGGCCCCCGTAGTCCTCTTCTCTTCATCTGTTAGGCTTACCTTCTATTCAAGTAAACAAAAATCAGGTCGTTAACCAAGGTTATTCAAATTCATTTGGATTAAGTGAGTAATAACGGGCGACACCAATAAGTGTCGGTCGTAGTCTGTAGTTATAATCAAATTCTCCTGGAGGGAGAGCGAGAGTTTGTGTATAGATCTATACGGGAGTGACTCCCCCACACCTAAGCTGTTCGCTACAGTTAGACTCGGCCAGTCTAGGGTGACAAAATCTTAAAATCAATTCCGGCGTTCGATAGAATGCCAAGACAGACGAACTAGTCATTATTATGCATGGTTATAACGACTCACATAGAGATCCAATACCACCTAAGTAATCGTGGGAAATCATATTCATTCGTTGTGACGATACAATAATACAAAACGATCATACTATTTTATCGGAAAACATCGGGTTTACCGGGGAAACAACATTATTCACTTGTACTTTCAATAACTATAATGCAAGAATTTATCATGAGAAACATACCCTTTTTACACGTTTTGAAATAATTCACGCGTATACTTATGGATCATCACACCTATTGTATAAACAATTGCCGTTTCAGAAAATATCGGATTTTCTGGGTTTTACAAACTATACAAACCATTTTCATATCAAACCTGCTTATGAACTCACCAACATTATATATGTTGACGTTTTCAAAATAACTTGTATTCTCAGATAACAGATAAGCTGAAGAACAATACCAAGTGTGTTAGGATGTTATGTTTTGAAAACTCTCAAACAATTTATGCTATGGATATGTAATATTTAGACAACGTACTTGATGTGAACGAGGTCAGTTGTAATGTATTAATTCATGGTTATGGTTATGTTATGTTTCATGTATATTCAATGTGATGATATTTCAATTTAAGTCACGCGAGCCCTCGGACGTTTCCGCCGTCTGGTTCGGGGGTGTGACAGGTTGGTATCAGTGCTCTGTTTATAGTGAACTGACATATCTAACCACACATTAATATGCAACTATAAACCCAGCAAGGGACTAAATAACTCTGAACAAAACAAATAAAATATACTAATAAACACTCTTACTTGTGCGACTTAGAAAAATAAACATAATAACAATTCAAATAAGGCATCGAGAAAAATCCTGACATCTTGGTTAAGCCAAGACTGTTCACAGTTGTATTAGGGATGAATGTAGCCTGATCATCTACATTTCTTCAGAATACAACTATCACATGCCCTGGGGCAATCACGATGGTCAGTAACCCAAATGTATACCCCCTTGTTAAACCAGAGGATGACATCAACCCAATTTTTATAACAACTAAAAATATCTTAGGATTAATAATGGTTTATTTATATACCCTCCTTACGTGTTCCCCATCACAGTCACCATGGAAGAGGATCATCAAGGCATTCAGTTTCACCAGGCCTTGGTGGCCCACGGAATGATCGAAGACTACCCCGAGGTAGAACAAGGGGCGGCACACGACATTGGACCCGACGAGTACACGGACACGGATGGAGCCTCCGTCACACCACCTACGGAAGAGACACACCAGGACCTGTTGGATTAGTGTCTAAGTCCGTAACTATATTTGGTATGTACTTGATCCGAGTGTGCATGGTCCTTTTGGGTTGCCTTCACCAAAGCAACTTGACAAGGTAATTTGCTATGAGAGAGAAGATATTGTGGTTTATTAATATATTATAAGAATGATATATTAAAGGAGAAATCATATTTATTTAATTAGTATTAGTCATAAATTAATTAGGAATTAATTTGGTGACTAAAAGAGATTAATTAAATAAAGGGGTATAAACTGTCAAATGTGTGATAGTTGAGTTTTGGGCTGGGAAACCCAATGGAATAAGGAGGAACGAAATTATGATGAGGGATCATCATATTTTCGTCCAAGGGCCTCATTCCAGAAGGTTCCTTGGGCTGCTTGGTGGCTAAGCTATCCATTAGGGTTTAGACTGAAACCCTAGCACCCTACAGTATAAATAGATGCCCTATGCTTCAATTTTCGGCCACTTCATTCCAAGAGAAACCCTACGGCCGAAAATTAGTATCCTCCCTCTCTCTCTTAATTGCCTTCTTGCTTCAAGGTGTTTGTGAGCCATTAGAGGCACTACAATTGTGATGCTTGCTTTCAAGAGTTCAAGAGATCAAGGAAACTAGTTGTTATTACAATATAATAACAAAGGTATGTCTACTACACTTCTATATGATTTTCGAAAATTATAGAAGCATGCTAGGGTTTATTTTGTGTTCATATAGTTGTATGTCTTATAGTGAAAACATAGATCCAATTAGGGTTGCATGCACACATAGGATTGTTTGTATAAAACCTATCAGTGGTATCAGAGCCTTTGGTTTTTTGTTTTCAATTGGATTTGATACATATTATGAATTTGACAAATTAGGGTTTATGGCAAGTAAACCCTAAGGCTTGGTGATTTTCGCAAATTAGGGTTGCAAAACCCTAGTTGGCGATTTTGATAGGGTTCTTAAAACCCTTTTGCCTAGCCTCCTATTTTCGAAATTAGGGTTATGAAACCCTAGGGATTTCGAAAATCCCTTGCCCCCCAAGACAAGATCCCAAGATTTTAGGGATTTGGATATTGCTATCTTTGTGATTATCAATTTAATTGTTTAAACTAGATAATTGAAGATCTTGTATTATCCTTTCCATATATTTCACAATCTAGGGGATTTAGAGGATTTGGTAAATTAATAGTTTAATTTCATTATAATCCTTCATGATTTAATATTTTAAATTAATTGTTTAATTTTGATAATTATTAAATCAAAGATTTTTGGTGTTTAAAATTTTAAATTAAATGGTCTAATTTTCGAAAATTTTAAATACAATTAAGACACTAGTATTTTGAAATGTTTTAAAATACACCCTTATACAATTATGATATTATAAGATTAATTATTATATATATGTATAAGAATAAGCTAGTCTTATCGCTAGTAGGCCTCATTCACGAAGCCAGTCTATAAGGTGGGTATAAGGTTGTTGCCTATAAAATGGCGCTTAATGGATGTACACTCACATCTACCGCTTGCTTGACTGGTGGAGGGTCGTTAGCCGAACGGATAGGATAGGGCACTTAATTCCTCATTATAAGTATAATGGAAATATTAAAGTAACTACATTGTTTTACAAATTCCCACTCTTAGTTACTTTAGGGTAAAATGTGAAAATGATGCTATTCCATGAAATTACACTTTGTACCCCTGTCAAACGTTAGTGGAGCGTGCGTGGTTAACCAGCACACTAATTTGGGATTGACATTGGTGACAAAGGGTGGCTCGATGTCTTATCATAGATCAATGGAGCGTGCGTGGCTAACCAGCACATTGATTAGGAGATGAAGACATTGAGTGCACCATGTTGATTCGCATGGTTATTCACAAACTTGTTTGCGATCCTCGGCATCCCAGTCGCAAATTTGAAGTGCATATCGAGATTTAAACATGCCATTGAAATGTTCAATGAATCTCAAAAGAAATCTAGGAATTTTCAAATACATTTAAAACTTAACCTCTTTCGTTTTTCATGGTGAAAATTAGTGAATCGTCATTCACTTACCTTCAAATTATTTACTTTTAGATTACGGCATCCCTTTTCTAAGTTGTAAATAATGTTGTTGGATCCTAGCCCTAATTTCTCATTTGGGTGTTTAATTGGGGATTCATTCTAATCAAACTTTGTTCCTTTCTATTTCAGATGTCAAACGCAAACGCGAACAACAACACTTATGGGTCATTCTTGTTGATGAACCTATGTCAGAAAGTGACATTTGATGGTTCGAACTTCAACGAGTGGATGAGATACATTCGCATGATAACTCGTTACGAGGACAAAGAATATGTCCTAGACGAGAAGCTAGAAAAGATCAACCCAGAAGAAGCTACTCCTGAAGAGATGGCCGCCTTTGAGGCCCACGAGCGTGATGCAACGAAAGTTCATTGCATCATGTTGGCCACCATGAACCTCGAACTCCAAAATCCTATGAGGACATGTATCCATATGAGATGCACCAAGATTTGCTGGACAGGTACCACCAGAGCGCGAGGCAAGAGCGCTATGAGATCATCACCAACATGATCCTTGCTAAGATGGGGAGTGGAGAATCCCTAACTGCTCATTTGCAAAGAATGCAAAGATATGTTGATCGTCTTCTCAAACTTAATGTTAAGTTTGATGAGGATTTGGCTATCGACATCATCCTCCACTCCTTGCCTTCCTGCTACAACCAGTTCAGAATGACCTACCACATGAATAAGGAAGAGGTCACCCTAAGTAAGCTTCAAGGGCTCCTGAGGACAGCTGAGAGCAACCTCAAGGACAAATCTATTGCATCATCCTCTACTGTAACTGCTCCTGTGTTGGCAATTGGCCAAGGAAAGGGAAAGAAGAGGAAGGCTCCTTCCAAGAGCCACCATAAGGGTAAGACCCAAGATGGTTCCTCTTCTAGTAGGACCAAAGCAGGTTCTATTAAGCCCTCTTCTGACCCCAAGGAAGCAGAATGCTTCTATTGCCACCAGAAGGGCCACTGGAAACGAAGCTGCCCAAAATATCTGCAAGATATTAAGGATGGGAAGATAAAGCCCACCTTTGCAGGTATGTATTTAATTAAATCTAATAACTCATCATTTGCTGCTTCATGGGTTCTTGATACAGGGTGTGGTTACCACATTTGTTCTGATATGCAGGGCCTAAAAAGAAGTAGGGAAGTGGAGCATGGAAGGATAAGCTTGATCATGGGAAACAAGAAGTCTTCACCAGTAACCAAGATCGGAGTTTATTCCTTAGTGTTGAGTAATGGGTTAGGACTAGATTTAAATAATTGTTGCTATTTGCCAGATATGGCAAGGAACATCATTTCTTTTCATGGTTTGTTTAGACAAGGTTTCAGATATTCATTTGATAATAGTAATGGTTCTATTAATGCTTATTTGAATGGTGTCTTTTATTTCAATGCATTACCTTGTAATGGGATTTATGAATCTGTGTTAGTTATTGACAATTTAGGAAATGATGTTTTGAATATTGATTCGTCCACAAGTTTGGACAAAGCATGCTTGTGGCATTGTCGCCTTGGCCATGTTAACAAGAAACGCATAGCCCAACTCCAAAAGGATGGAGTATTGGAGTCATTCGACCTTAGGGACGATGACGTGTGTGAGTCTTGTTTGCTTGGGAAGATGACCAAGTCACCCTTTACTGGCACATGTGAAAGGGGTGAGGGTGTATTGGATCTCATACATACAGATGTATGTGGACCCTTTAGATCCACCACAAGGGACGCTTGTCGCTTCTACGTGACTTTTACAGATGATTATAGCAGATATGGATATATCTACTTAATCAAGCAGAAGTCAGAAACCTTTGAAAAGTTCAAAGAGTTCAAGAATGAAGTGGAGAATCAGTTGGGCAGGAAAATCAAGATGCTTCGATCTGATCGAGGGGGAGAGTACCTAAGTCTTGAGTTTCACGACTATCTGAAAGAGTGTGGAATAGTTTCACAATTGACGCCTCCTAGAACGCCACAATTGAATGGTGTGGCTGAGAGACGTAATCGAACCTTGTTGGACATGGTTCGCTCTATGATGAGTCGTGCTTCGTTACCAATCTCATTCTGGGGGTATGCCTTGGAGACTGCCGCCCATATCCTTAACTTAGTTCCCACAAAGAAGGTTACCAAAACACCTCACGAGATGTGGACAGGGAAAGCTCCCTCGCTAGCACATATCAAGGTTTGGGGTTGTGAAGCTTTCGTAAGACGAGAGACTCACAACAAGCTAGAACCTCGTAGTGAGAAGTGTTACTTCATTGGCTATCCACAGAAGTCTTTTGGTTATCTCTTCTATAGACCAAATGACAATGTTGTCTTTGTTGCTAGGAGAGGGGTTTTCAGAGAAAGAGAACTCATAAGCCAAGGAGACAGTGGGAGTCAGATTGACCTTGAAGAGCTTCAAGAGTCAGGAGAAGAAGGAACCTCTGACACTGGCGTTCAAGATGAGGAGGAAACTCCTGTTGAACCAATTGACCAGTCCTTACCTCTTAGACGTTCAAGTAGAGTTATTGTTCCACCCCAGTTTTATGGTTTCCATATTACTACTGACGGGGATACGTTTATTAGTGATAGTACACTAGTAAATCTGGACGAACCTAACAGCTACAAGGAAGCCATGGCAAGCCCAGATTCTGCTAAATGGAAAGAGGCAATGGACAGCGAGATTCAGTCCATGTATGACAACCAAGTTTGGAATTTGGTTGATAATGTACCAGGTCGTAAGACAGTCGGGTGCAAGTGGATCTTCAAGAAGAAGACAGACATGGATGGGAAAGTGCACACTTATAAAGCGCGATTGGTCGCGAAGGGCTTTACTCAAACTCCTGGAGTTGACTATGATGAGACCTTCTCACCAGTTGCGAAAATAAAGTCTATTAGGGTAATGCTTGCAATAGCTGCGTTTCATGATTATGAAATCTGGCAGATGGACGTAAAAACCGCTTTCCTAAATGGGAAGCTGGCTGAGGATGTTTACATGAATCAGCCAGAGGGTTTTGTCAATGCGAAGCATCCAAATAGAGTGTGCAAGCTTGAGAAATCCATTTATGGATTAAAGCAAGCATCTCGCAGATGGAATGTTTGTTTTGACGAGAAGGTCAAAGAGTTTGGTTTTCTGCGAAATGAAGATGAGTCATGTGTATATGTCAAGGCCAGTGGGAGTATAGTGAGCTTCCTCGTATTGTATGTCGATGACATACTACTCATAGGAAACGACATCCCAACATTGCAGGAGGTCAAGTCCTGGCTTGGAAAGTGTTTCGCTATGAAGGACCTCGGAGAGGCTGCATATATTCTGGGAATAAGGATAGTGAGAGACAGAAGCAAGAGACTGATAGGACTCAGTCAGGATACATACTTGGAGAAGGTACTAAAACGTTTTAGTATGGAAATTTCCAAGAAAGGGGAGTTACCAATCCAATGCAATACCAAATTGAGTAAGACTCAGAGCCCGAGTACAGAGGCAGAGATAGCTGATATGAGCCGAGTACCTTACGCTTCCGCAGTTGGCTCGATTATGTACGCTATGACTTGTACTCGCCCTGATGTGGCTTTCGCTTTGAGCATGGTCAGCAGATATCAAGGGAACCCTGGTAGGGCACATTGGATTGTTGTCAAGAATATTCTTAAGTACCTACGAAGGACCAAGGAATGGTTTCTAGTCCTCGGTGGGAGTGATGACTTAAGGGTGCGAGGGTACAGTGACGCTAGTTTCCAGACAGATCGGGATAATTACCGATCACAGTCGGGCTGGGTCTTTACCCTGAATGGAGGAGCAGTGACTTGGAAAAGTTCCAAGCAAGAAACCGTAGCTGATTCAACGTGCGAATTAGAGTACATTGCGGCAAGCGAGGCGTCAAAGGAGGCTATATGGTTGAAGAACTTCATTGGAGACCTTGGAGTTGTGCCATCCATAAAGGAGCCCATGGAAATTTTCTGTGATAATGAAGGAGCGGTTGCCTTAACCAAGGAACCAAGGGATCATGGCAGATCTCAACATATCGACAGAAAATACCATTTTATTAGACATCGGGTAGAAGAGGGACTCCTCGTTATGAAGAGGGTATCGTCGGAAGATAACCCAGCAGATCCCCTTACGAAGGGACTGAGTAGGGTTAAGCATTTGCAGCACGCTAGGAGCGTTGGGCTAAAGGACGATATTAGTTTAGATTAGCTAGGTAGGAAACTTGTAATGGATGATCTTATATTCAACATTTGATGATTAAATAAAGGTGTGTTATTTATAAGAAAGTTTCTATCTTGTGTTGATTATTTATCCATTGTTTCAATTTTGCATGTTTTGACTTCCTGAATAATAATATTATTCGAACAGTCCACAATCGCTCATATGTTGGAAGTAGATATAAAGGAAGATTGTCATAAATTTGTTTGTAGATTGTCTGAAAAGTTTTAGACATAGCAAAGGTTTGCTGCAAAGTTTATGAGTGCTTATGAAATTTGTATTGAGCATTGGAATAGACCCGCACTTGCTGGCATCGCTTCATGAATGTTATCACAAGTGATCGCAAGATGATAATATCATATAATCTTTAAACCTAGAGATATGGTTATTGTTTGCTAGTTGATTATACATTGATAATGCGAAAACGCATCAGTAACTTGATGTTATAAAACACATTATTGTGTGTGGCTTAGCTAGTAAATGATAAAGGCATATAAGTCGACGTTTTCTGTTCCTTTTATTCTATGATAATAAAAGCGATATCTTGGCCACTTGATGATTTGGTTTGACTTATGTGTCGGGCCCGGTCAGGACGAAGTTGATGTGTTCAACTGAGTTCTATGTCGAACAAATCAGAGATCAAGAAACAAAATGCTAGACAATAAGTATTGTTAGCATGATATATAGAACAGAGGATTATACGATCCCTTATCTGAAGGACAGATTATTGGTCAAAGTTGACAGCGGCTATTGAAAGCTACGATTGCTAATCGGATACGGAAGTCATATGTGAGATATAGTTACTAGACTTATCCAAGTGGGAGACTGTTGGATTAGTGTCTAAGTCCGTAACTATATTTGGTATGTACTTGATCCGAGTGTGCATGGTCCTTTTGGGTTGCCTTCACCAAAGCAACTTGACAAGGTAATTTGATATGAGAGAGAAGATATTGTGGTTTATTAATATATTATAAGAATGATATATTAAAGGAGAAATCATATTTATTTAATTAGTATTAGTCATAAATTAATTAGGAATTAATTTGGTGACTAAAAGAGATTAATTAAATAAAGGGGTATAAACTGTCAAATGTGTGATAGTTGAGTTTTGGGCTGGGAAACCCAATGGAATAAGGAGGAACGAAATTATGATGAGGGATCATCATATTTTCGTCCAAGGGCCTCATTCCAGAAGGTTCTTTGGGCTGCTTGGTGGCTAAGCTATCCATTAGGGTTTAGACTGAAACCCTAGCACCCTACAGTATAAATAGATGCCCTATGCTTCAATTTTCGGCCACTTCATTCCAAGAGAAACCCTACGGCCGAAAATTAGTATCCTCCCTCTCTCTCTTAATTGCCTTCTTGCTTCAAGGTGTTTGTGAGCCATTAGAGGCACTATAATTGTGATGCTTGCTTTCAAGAGTTCAAGAGATCAAGGAAACTAGTTGTTATTACAATATAATAACAAAGGTATGTCTACTACACTTCTATATGATTTTCGAAAATTATAGAAGCATGCTAGGGTTTATTTTGTGTTCATATAGTTGTATGTCTTATAGTGAAAACATAGATCCAATTAGGGTTGCATGCACACATAGGATTGTTTGTATAAAACCTATCAGGACCACCCTTCCCCACCAAGGAATCCAGCGGGAGAGGATCGTTCTCCGAAGGTTGAGGCTGCCGAACTACGGAAACAATTATTTGCCATGGAGGCACGAGTGGTTCAGGCTGAACTGGAAAGGGATGAAGTCATTGGAGAGATGACTGAGATGGCCCAGTTGTTGGCACAACATTTCGGAATATGATTTCACTACCACCGTTGGGCACCTCCTGGTGTACTTAGTGTTGGGTTTTGAGCATTCTAACACTCCTATGGTGTACATGCAACCATATAATCCTTGGATCTATGTTTTCTCTATTATACATGCAAATATTAAATATTCCAAGGTTTCATCCTAACTAGCATATTATGAAGCACCTATACTACAAAGTTCTAGTTAGATGACATACCTTTTGATGTAGCTTGATGTCTTCAAGCTTTAAAAGCTTAGCCCCAATAGTGTGGAAGCCTCAAGTGGAATCACAAATCACCAAAACACCTTGGAAAACCTTTAGAGAATATGGATACTTGGCTCACACTATGAAATCGGTTATTGCCCTCTTTAGTGTATCCACACTAGCCACTAGCATAATTTCATGAACCATAAGACCCTTTATATAGTGTGGAGGATTAGGGTTAAACCCTAATACCCATGACCTTTCATTTCCTAGGATCCATGGGTTAAAGCTCCATGGACTATCCATGAAGACTTAGCCCAACCTAAATGAACTTGGCCCACTACACACACACACATATATATATATATATATATATATATATATATATATATATATATATATATATATATATATATATATATATATATATATATATATATATATATCTAAGAGTCCATATTTAATTAGTTCCTTTTGATCACTTAATTAATTATAAATTAATTCTTGATCGATACTAATTAAATAATATGATTATATATTAATATATTAGAACTTATAATATATTAATATAAATCATAAATATACTATTCTCAAAAGACTATCCATATAAATTGTGTCGGTGAAGTGCAACCCAAATGGACCATGCCGGGTCGGGTCAAGTACATACCAAATATAGTTATGGACTTAGACATTAATCCAACAGTCTCCCACTTGGATAAGTCTAAAACTATTATTGAGTATGACTTCAAAAACCAACTGGCAATCGTAGCTCTTAAAGCCGCTGTCGAACTCTGATCTTGTCAATGAACTCTGACCTTTGTCAATGACTTGTCCATTAGATAAGGGATCATATATTCCTCCATTCTAGATATCATATGGACTGAGACATGGATTATAATCAATCTCTCTGTCCATTTGTTGTTTCCTGATTTTCGATTTATGATGACTGACTGATTGAAGAAATCAAATCAGTCCTGGCTTGGCCAAGCACTCACATGTGTCATCGTTAAATCATCGAGGGGCCCACAGATATCGCTTTTATCCCGAAGGTAAAAGGAATGGATAAACTTCGACTCATATGGCTTGTTCTACTACTTGTTGAGCACTCATGAGTGTTGTAGCACCACTTTGTCCACCAACTTGGACCTCTACAAACCAACCCATGACAGTCTTGATTCATATCTACTTCCAACATATGACCGACTGTGGATGGTTTGAATAACTTAATCATTCAGGAAGAGCGACTTAGTTATTCTGGAAGTCAAAACATGCAAAGTGAAACACAAGAATAAATGAATCAAATATGGTATCAAACCCTATGAATATAAATAAACACTTTTATTTATCACCATACTGATTACTCATTATTCATTGTTTCGGTTTTAACAACTTTATACTTGAATTAAAAACACTAGTTGTCCCATGCTCCAAGCATGTACACTATGTTTTTCTTAAACAATAGCTTTGCCATACACCAAGTATGCACTCTATGTTTGTCTATGATCCTTACTTTGTGAAATAAACCAATTGAACATAATTTCAATGATTCTAATTTCACACTCCCAAATCCTTATCGAAAAATGTGAGAATTTCAAATTCCTATCATTTATCGAAATCTGTTTAGATTTTAAACTTATATGCATTGACCCTCCTGTAATGAATATGTATAAAGTCACAAAGACTTGTCAACAGTCATTATAAGATATTCCAATGGAGATCAACTCCATGGAAACTAAGTCTCATATTCAAATTACATTGCTTTGGACATGCTTCTTGCATTAAGTTTTCTAATCTTACACAGATAACTTCCACCTATGGAGACAACTCCATATTCTCATTTTGACTATCACTTCTGAATAAGAGATGCCTCTTTTCAGAATATGTCAATATGGTCCTTCCAAAATTAGCACTATACTTCCAACTGTCCCTGAGCAACCAATCTTTGGTAAACCTCAGATTGTCCTCGACAATTGCTTAATCATTTTAGTCATGTCCAATTCTAGACCTTTTCCCTTCTTAATGCCTCTGAGCATTTGGAAAAATTTAGAAATGACAAATATTATAGCACATGCAATCGATCCTGTACCCAAAGCAAATGGTACACGATTCATGATGTCTCACATAAAGACATGATTCTAGACCAGTCTTTTGCTACAATATTTTTATTTGCCATGTTTTCAAAATTTGACTATGAAGAGGGATGTCGTAATCATAATCGAATTTTGAGAACGCAATATATAGAATTTCCTTAAGTTGAACCAATCCAACATGAAATTCATATATATATTCTTGACTAAAGATGAGTAAGGTCTCAATCTAAGCCTTTAGAACTGAAATGAAGTATATCCTCTCCCTTAATTATAGCAAAACAACTTTTTCAATCCCTGCAGCCTCACGAATTGAAACTTTTGTTTTCTATAATTAACATTGCTAACTTGTAACACTAACAATAATTATCATGCTCCCACTTACATGATGATTATTAGCATAACACTTATGCTCCCACTAGCTTTGACATGTACTCAGAAATCAGCTGGACTTCTAGAAATCAATACTTTATTGACTTTCTTACCAAAGTTCAGATTTCTGATACGAGATGCTTTGGTAAAACTTTATCAAAATCATACACCTTTTCCTTAGATAGCATGCATGTGTGTCTAAACAATTTCAGAACTATGAAAAGGGATGCCGTAATCACAGTCTCAATTGTTTAGACCTTTTGCCATCTGCTTCAAATCTACTTGGTGGAAGTGTTTCCTCACCATCATTTTCATGAATCGGAGAGAAACCTTATGACCCTTAGATTTTATGGTGTATGTGTTCTTATCCATGTGAATCGTCAAAACCATAGTCATAAGACAAGGATAATGACAAATCCAAACTCATATGGACTGAACTTATGCAATCTTAACTTCTTGCCACCTGGCAGTACAGGGCCTGCCATTGCTTCCAAGTTGTTATGCAACCAATTGAGAACTTTCAGAACTCCTATGCAAAGTCAACTTTAACTGGAATGGGCACAGAATATGTCAACACGATAGGTTATAAACCTCAAGTCGTGTGCTAGTGAAGAACCTCAGGTTTTATTCTTGATTAGTTCTTGAAATTCTTTTTAGGATCTTTAAGACTCCCACTATCCTCTTGACATATAAGACTGTCTTGCCAAATATTCAAGAGATAGTGCCGATTCTTTATCAAGACAAACACTTCACACAATTGGCCTTAGTTGGTCTTTGTTTTATCCAAAACATCACAACTTACCAATTTCAAATGTACAAGAGTAGGACACTTTTACTCTTACATTTTACAAGTGTTTTAAACCTTTCTTTAAGATATGTCACTCAAGTTACAATCTTGGAGTATGACTCTAAGAATTGTTTTGGAACGAAGTATGACTCATCTTCCTGATCTAACCATTTCAACAATTCATGACTCCTCTTCTTAGTCATAAGAATGCACTAAGATGACCTTTAGAGGACTAATTGTGATATGATTTCTAAATCATTAAGATGATCACAAACATGATACTAAAGTACTCCCCCATCTTTTCAGATTTGAGAAACTTTTATCTTTCTGCCTAATTTGATTCTTCCTATTCGTTCTACCATACATTGAGACTTTTCCAATGTTTCAGAATTATACTTAAACTTGTAAGTATAACCATATTTACTAAACTTTAGTAAATCAAATAGTCTTAACGAGCTTTGTGGTGGACATGACCAGTGCACAAGAATGTGTACTCGATCCCTTTAGTCCTTCACTTGACTCACACATCCATGTGAACAAGTAATTAGTCTTAATTTCCCAATGCTTGAAAGTTCTCATTCATCATACTATTCAACTTGCATGATTCCAAGTTTCGGTCCAATTGAAACTTGGGTGATGAGGAACTTTCCTGATTTGGTAAATTTAGACACTACCACAAATGAAAGAATCAAATCCAATTTCCAATATTGCTGTCAGTGGAATCATATAAGCAACAATTTTCCATAAATGCCATTGTAAGGATACTTCAAATAAATAAAATTAAACAATTTTCTTTTATTTTAAAACTTTGTGGAAAAACTTATCCTTACAATCCACATGGAAAATTGTTGTTATCTATTCCTTAGCAATATATCATAACTTCTTAAGCAACTGCTCAAAATTCTGATGCGATCGAAATCCACCTTCGCGATCAGAATCAGCATATACTTCCTTTAAGATTTCTCTCTATTCTTTGATTCTTAAAACATCAACATGTGACCCAGTCACATCATGTAATGAGGATCTCATAATAGAACTTAACAAAGTTAGATAATGGGCTCTACCTGATGTAGAGTCAAACTTATTGACTTTAACATCCTTAGGTAAATTTGGCAGCTTTGCAATCAACGCCTCTTCCTTTGGCAAAATAAACATATGGACCCTTTGGTAATGAGACTATCTCAGACTTAGCCTTTTTCTTTACCATTTGGTCAACCGGGTTGACTATGGCCAATCCCTTTCCATTGGGAAGAGAATGCTTTTTCTGGATTTCCAGTGTCACCATTGTCACTGTCCATAAAGTTTTTGGGAAGTTGATCTTCTAATCAAATTTGCTTTACTATCGTTCCAAATCATTGCTGATTCAGCAGCACCAAGCAAATAGATATGATCATTAAGGTTCATGTCATAGTCTGTTTCATAGTAGTCCCAAAGGAACTCACTATGTGACTTAGAAAGTGATTGAACATCCAACTTTCTCAAGACTTTGACACCCAACTCTCCCGGCTTGTCAATATGTGACTTCATCTCTAATATGTGATCACACATAGACCTTGCTTGCCATTAGGGCTTGAGTGACCTTGAACTTGTGGGTTAGGGAGAATAATTGGAGGAGGTGGAGGAAGAGAAGTATGACTTCCATGAGCCAAACTCGGGAAGTCATATTCATTAGGAAAGCTTGGTTTGGGAAGATCATTGTTGTCTAAATCAGACATCAACAATGGGAGAAATTCACGTAAAGTTGATTTAAGTCCTTAATATAACACCCAATATGATATATTAAGGCTAGGACCCAACAAACTATTTTATAACTTGGAAGAGGGATGCCGTAATCCAAGCTATAAAATATTTGAAGGTAGGTGAATGACGATTCACCAATTTCCACCAAGATAAACGAAATGTATTATTGGCTTTTAATTGGTTTTGAAACTCCTAGATTCTTTTGAGATTCATTGAACTTTTCAATGGCATGTTTCAATCTCGAGTGTGCCCTTCAGGTTTTGTGACTGGGATGCCGAGGATGACAAAACAAGGTGTGAAGTAACCATGCAAATATACTTGGTACCCTTAATATTTACCCCTCAATCGATGTACCGGTTAACCACACACGCTCCAACGATACTATGATAAACATTAAGTTACCCTTTGCCTACCTTCTTAAGTCCAGGTTAGTGTGCCGGTTAACCACACACGCTCCACTAACAGCTTAAACAAAGTGCAAAGTGTAATTTCATGGATTAGCACCTTATTCACATTTTCCTAAGTAACTAAGATTGGGAATTTATAAGTGTTTAGTTACTTAGTATTTATCATTATACTTATAATGAAGGGAGAATTATAGTCCTTGTCCTACCTGTTCAGCTAACGACCCTCCACCGGTCAAGGAAGCGGTGAGTGAGAGTGGACACCCATTAAACTGCCATTTTATAGGCAGTAACCTTATACCCCCCTTATAGACCGGCTTCGTGAATGAGGCCTACTAATGGTAAGACGACTTGCTCTTATACATATAATATATTAAACTTTTAATATTATAATAGTATAAGGGTGTATTTTAGACATTTAAAATACTTGGTGGTTTAATCTATTAATTAAACTAGACTTTTAATTTAATTAAACTCAAACCATATATTTATGGATTAATAATACTCTTTTAATTAAACGCTTTAATTAACTATTAATAAAGTCCATAAGAGTTAATTTGAACTATTCAACAAAACATCATAATTCCAATTATTAAACTCAAAATTAAAATCA
Source organism: Lactuca virosa (assembly GCF_052849685.1). Lineage (NCBI taxonomy): Eukaryota > Viridiplantae > Streptophyta > Magnoliopsida > Asterales > Asteraceae > Lactuca > Lactuca virosa. The sequence continues at coordinate 242,170,155 of NC_136429.1, read as the reverse complement.
TTTAATTAATTGTTTAAGTTATGAACCCAAGAGTTTTAGAATTCAATTCTTTTTTTCATAAAAAACTTTTCTCAAATTCCAAAACTTGAGGGCAAGTTTTGTAATTCTTGAAAACCTTTGGATTCCATAACTTATGGAATTAATGGTGTTTTATGATGAAACTTTCCATGTTCCATAACTTAAGAATAAGTTATGGAATTCTTTAAAACATTAACACCAAATTTTGTAACTTCATAAAAACTTTGAATCAAATTTTTTTTTTTTAAAAAAAAAACTTTCATATCCATAACTTATGGAAGTTTCAAAAACCCTTAAGATCACAACTTTAAAAAAAAACTTTTGAGCTCCAAAATTTTATAACAAAATATGTAACTCCTTAAAACATTTAGATCAAACTTTTAAAACTAATAAAATAATCATATCATTTTATCTTTTACTAAATTTGACATAATTCAACTCATATAACAAATGATTCAAATTTTACAAATAATTCGTTTTTCACAAAACAAGTAATTATCATAAAATTTGACAAACTTCATGTTTTTTTTTTCTTTTTTTTTTCCTTCATCTTGAAAAAAAAATACATTTGCATCAATATAACAGAAAACAACCCATGGCTATGACACCACTGTTGGGTTTTGAGCATTCTAACACTCCTATGGTGTACATGCAACCCTATAATCCTTGGATCTATGTTTTCTCTATTATACATGCAAATATTAAATATTCCAAGGTTTCATCCTAACTAGCATATTATGAAGCACCTATACTACAAAGTTCTAGTTAGATGACATACCTTTTGATGTAGCTTGATGTCTTCAAGCTTTAAGAGCTTAGCCCCAATAGTGTGGAAGCCTCAAGTGGAATCACAAATCACCAAAACACCTTGGAAAACCTTTAGAGAATATGGATACTTGGCTCACACTATAAAATCGGTTATTGCCCTCTTTAGTGTATCCACACTAGCCACTAGCATAATTTCATGAACCATAAGACCCTTTATATAGTGTGGAGGATTAGGGTTAAACCCTAATACCCATGACCTTTCATTTCCTAGGATCCATGGGTTAAAGCTCCATGGACTATCCATGAAGACTTAGCCCAACCTAAATGAACTTGGCCCACTACACATATATATATCTAAGAGTCCATATTTAATTAGTTCCTTTTGATCACTTAATTAATTATAAATTAATTCTTGATCAATACTAATTAAATAATATGATTATATATTAATATATTAGAACTTATAATATATTAATATAAATCATAAATATACTATTCTCAAAAGACTATCCATATAAATTGTGTCGGTGAAGTGCAACCCAAATGGACCATGCCGGGCCGGGTCAAGTACATACCAAATATAGTTATGGACTTAGACATTAATCCAACACTTAGGACTAGTTTTACCCTACCAGAGCTATAAGCTTACCATGCTATGTACTACCGACTCCATGTTTAAGTGATTACACTACTCATAGAGTCGTTATGCTGCCGAACTTTATGTATGCTCTTTTTGAGCAAATTTTCATGTATCAAAGTACGGATATTATTAGTGAAAAATATTATGTGTTTTATGGTGATGTTGTGATCTACTATGTGTTTTATAGTCTTATTGTTTGGTGTAAATATATGGAAACAATTAGATACAAAAATCGATTCACGAAATTCACAACTTAAATACAATAAGTACTCAACGTCTTCCTGTTCCATAACAACAAGATGCCGCAAAGACCAACCCGTGGAAACAATCAACCACCAACGCCACCGGAAATCGACTCAGCTGCGTTTCAAGCAGCTGTATCTGATGCAGTCACAACAGCCATGGCGCAAATCCACAATGGGAACAATGGCGGAAGAAACGGGCAGGGGGCTGGAAGTTCAAACAACGGAATAAATCAAGGACCTACCAAGGCATGCTCTTACAAAGACTTCACCAACGCTAAGCCATGAACCTTTAATGGCACAGGGGGAGTGATTACCCTGAAAAGGTGGAATTAGTGTTCGAGATATGCGGATGCCCGGATGAAGTCAAGGTGAAGTTTGCAACATGTACATTTGTTGATCAAGCCCTCACCTGGTGGAATGAACATGTGGAGGCTATGACTCTTCCGGTCGCTAATGCCATGCCATGGACGGAACTAAAGGAAATGCTAATGGCTGAATACTACCCGTGTGGCGAGATTCAGAAAATGGAGCAAGAGTTATGGAATCTCACTGTCCGAAACTCCGACATCGATGCTTACATATCAAGGTTTAGTGAACTGTCTCTGTTGTGCCCTGGCATGATTACTTCGGAAGGGAAGAAAATCGAACGATTCATCTTGGGATTAACCTTCCCAATTCAAGGAAACGTGATTGCTGCGAATCCTAAAACCTTTGACAGTGCCAAGAGGTTGGCCAAGAATTTGTACGACCATAACAAGAAGAAAGGCGAGAAAACAGGAGAAATGGAAAGAAAGAAGGAAAGTGACAACAAGAAGGGAAAGAATAACAAGAGGAAGGGACGACAAGGCTCAGAGTCGTCAAAGAAACAACAAACAGTGACAGTTCATGCTGCAACCACTCAAGTTCCCTCCACACCACATGCTCCAGCCTCATTCACCCCAAGTGCCCCAAAGCCATATTCCGGAAATCTCCCAAAATGCAACAAGTGCAATCTCCATCACAATGGTGAATGTAGGGAGGTGCAATGTACCAGTTGCAACCGAAAGGGTCACACAGCAAAATACTGCAGGACCTATCCTCCATAGAACCAGCAGCAGGGAAACAACAACAACGACAACAACAACCGCAACTACAACAGCAACAACAACAACAACACCAACAACAACGGCAACAACACTGGGGCTAGCCACACCTGTTATGGATGTGGAAAGACTGGGCATTTCCGTCGACACTGCCCCAATGTCAACAACCAAGGGAATGGAGGAGCAGGGAGAGTGCTGACCATGGGTCAAGGAGAAGAGGTTCAGGATCCCGTTGTTGTTACTGGTACGTTTCTCCTTAACCACTCATATGCATGCATCCTGTTTGATACCGGGGCAGAGTGAAGTTTTGTGAGTAATAAATTCAAACATTTGCTAAAACAACAACCCTAAAAGCTTAATGAAACATTTACGGTGGAAATGGCTAATGGGAAAACAGAATCAACTGGGGAAATCTACGTAGAACGTACCCTAACCTTAAATCATCATGCCTTTCAAATAAACTTGATGCTTGTAACTATTAGGAGTTTTGATGTGATTATCGGCATCGACTGGTTGAGCCCCCATCATGCCGGAATTATGTGTTGTGAGAAGGTCGTTCGTCTTCATCTCCCTAACCATGAAACCCTAATTATATACAGGGACAAACCCAGTACGAACCTTCGTCTTATCTCGTGCATTAAGGCACAGAAGTATCTACAAAAGAAGGACTTGGTGTTTCTGGCTCACATAGTGGATAAGTCCAAGGAAGAGGTCAATATTCGAGACATCCCAGTGGCTTGCGATTTCCCGGATGTCTTTCCTGAAGATCTTCTGGGGATACCCCCGGAAAGACAAGTCGAGTTCCGAATTGACCTTGTGCCGGGAGCTATGCCCATTGCCAAATCACCCTATAGGTTGGCTCCTGCGGAGATGCAAGAACTGTCAAGCCAATTTAGCGAACTCTTGAGCAAAGGATTCATCCGACCTAGCTTCTCACCCTGGGGAGCTCCGGTCCTCTTTGTTAAGAAAAAGGACGGATCCTTTAGGATGTGTATTGATTACAGAGAACTGAATAAGCTCACTATCAAAAATCGCTACCCACTTCCGCGAATCGACGATCTATTCGACCAGCTTCAAGGAGCGAACTATTTCTCTAAGATAGATCTGCGATCCGCCAATCATCAACTCAAGGTCCGGGAAGAGGATATCCCCAAGACCGCTTTCCGAACTCGTTATGGACATTATGAATTTGTGGTAATGCCCTTCGGTCTAACGAATGCCCCTGCCGCATTCATGGACCTGATGAATTGAGTCTTCCTACCATTCCTTGACAACTTTGTCATCGTTTTCATCGACAATATCCTGGTTTATTCTCGAAGCGAAGAGGAGCATGGTCGACATCTCCGGCAAATCTTGGAAACCCTACGGACCGAAAAGTTATACGCAAAACTCTCTAAGTGTGAGTTCTGGCTTCGTAGCGTAAACTTTTTAGATCATGTTGTTAGCCAAGAAGGGATACATGTGGACCCTTCTAAGATCAAAGCCATTGAAGGATGGGCAGTCCCAACGACACCCACAGAAATTCGTCAATTTCTGGGTCTCTCAGGCTATTACAGACGATTCATTCAGAACTTCTCCAGAACAGCCAAGCCACTTACTCTGCTCACACAGAAGGGCGTACCATTTGAATGGACAGAAAATCAGGAGGTTGCCTTCAGAACTCTAAAACGAGCTCTCTGTAGTGCACCAGTACTATCTTTACCAGAGGGAACTGAGGACTTCGTAGTTTACTGCGATGATTCAAATCAGGGTTTAGGCTGTGTACTCATGCATCGTGGGAGGGTGATAGCTTATGCATCCCGACAACTAAAGACACATGAGGTGAATTATACCACCCATGATCTCGAATTGGGAGCTGTGGTCTTCGCTTTGAAGATTTGGAGGCACTACCTTTATGGTACGAAGTGCACCATTTTCACCGACCACAAGAGTCTCCAACACATTTTAAATCAAAAGGAGTTAAACATGAGGTAGCGAAGATGGGTTGAGCTGCTAAACGATTATGAGTGCGAAATCAAGTACCGCCCAGGCAAGGCTAACGTGGTAGCTGATGCCTTGAGTCGGAAAGAATACTCAAATCGTCGTGTGAAAACTCTTTCAATAACCATCCAATCCCATCTGTCCTCACAAATCAAAGCAGCCCAGTTCGATGCCATGAAGATAGAAAACAGAACAAGCGAAGCGTTACGTGGAATGGAAAAGAACTTCGAAGTTAAGGAGGACGGAGTATATTATTTCATGAACCGAATTTGGATCCCTAAATTTGGGGGATTCAGAGAGGTAGTCATGAATGAAGCCCATAAGACACGATACTCCATCCATCCGGGTTCAGATAAAATGTACATGGATATCAAACAACAATATTGGTGGCCTAAAATAAAGGCAGAAATTGCCACTTACGTCAGCAAGTGCCTTACTTGTGCTAAAGTGAAGGTAGAATATCAGAAGCCCTTGGGACTATTACAACAACCGGTAATACCCGAGTGGAAATGGGAAAGGATTACTATGGACTTTGTGACCAAATTACCCAAGACAACAGATGGATTGGATACCATATGGGTAATAGTCGACAGGTTGACAAAATCCGCCCATTTCCTGCCAATAAAGGAGTCATACAAGATGGAACGATTGACGAGAATCTACATCAAGGAAATCATGAGACTTCATGGAGTACCAATATCTATCATCTCAGATCGAGATAGTAGATTCACTTCACTCTTTTGGCAATCGCTTCAGAAAGCTATGGGAACACAACTCGACATGAGCACTGCCTACCACCCACAAACCGATGGTCAAAGTGAGCGAACCATTCAAACGCTTGAAGATATGCTTCGCGCATGTGTGATAGACTTTGGAAGGTCGTGGGATACCCACTTGCCTTTAATTGAGTTTTCGTACAACAACAGTTATCACTCAAGCATCAAAGTTGCTCATTTTGAAGCATTATATGGGCGTAAATGTAGATCACCGTTGTGTTGGGCTGAGGTAGGTGACATTCAGTTAGCAAGAGGACAGACACCAAACAATGCGTTAACAGGACCATAAATCATACGTGAAACGACAGAGAAGATAATTCAAATCAGAGCTCGACTTCAAGCATCACGAGTCCGACAGAAGAGCTACGCTGATAAACGGCGAAAGCCCTTGGAATTTCGAGTCGGGGTCGGGTGTTGTTAAAAGTCTCTCCCTGGAAAGGGGTAATTCGTTTTGGGAAACGGGGAAAACTAAACCCACGGTACATTGGACCATTCGAGATTCTTGCCCGAATCGGTCCAGTGGCTTATAGACTGCAACTACCTGCTGAACTCAGCAGTGTACACCCCGTGTTCCATGTTTCCAATTTGAAGAAGTGCTTATCCGACGAAAATCTCGTCATCCCATTGGAAGAAATCGAAATCAACGAGAATCTCTTGTTCATCGAGGAACCAGTTGAAATCATGGACAGGGAAGTGAAGCGTACTAAGCAAAGTCGCATTCCGATTGTGAAAGTTCGGTGGAACGCAAAACGTGGACCGGAATTCACATGGGAACGCGAAGACCAGGTGAAGCAAAAGTACCCTCACCTATTCTCGCATTCTCAAATCTAGCTTCAAAAAGAATTTCGGGACGAAATTCCCTCTAACGGGGGGATGATGTCACAACTAGGAATTCTAATGCTTTGTAAACATTAAACAAGGATAACATTGTAACTAAAACTTGAAAGCATGTATGATGCTTATTCAATGACAACAAAATTCCATCAAGCACTCTATACAAACACTCAAATAGTCAACAAAAGGTTGGAAACCCTAGAAATCCTGGTTTAAGTCCAATATGGACTAGGATTTCCTTATTGGGCCTAAGGGGCCAATAAGCTTCCAATTTGACTATTTTGGGCTTAGAACTCTTAAATGGGCTCTAATTGGACCCACTCTCATGAGACTTAACCTTTTGGGCCATCATGGGCCTAAAATGAAATGGTTTACCTCTTTTGGGCCTTATTGGGCCATAACAAACCTAGTTAGCCCTAATGGGCCATAAATCAATTCTTTTGTACAAAATTGGGCCGTGAGCTACCCTAAGGGCCCAATGGGCTGAAAGCTTTCTCATAGACCACTTATTTTCGATCAAATCCAAGATTGAGCCCAAAAATCATTTTTCCTTCACCTCATTTGGCCATTCTCGGCCCAAGTAAAAAAAAAGGAAAAGAAATGAATAAATGTCCATGACACCTCATTGTTGTTTATGTTGGGTTTTGAGCATTCTAACACTCCTATGGTGTACATGCAACCCTATAAACCTTGGATCTATGTTTTCTCTATTATACATGCAAATATTAACTATTCCAAGGTTTCATCCTAACTAGCATATTATGAAGCACTTATACTACAAAGTTCTAGTTAGATGACATACCTTTTGATGTAGCTTGATGTCTTCAAGCTTTAAGAGCTTAGCCCCAATAGTGTGGAAGCCTCAAATGGAATCACAAATCACCAAAACACCTTGGAAGAACTTGAGAGAATATGTATGCACACTAAAATCGGCCCACTCTTATTTTCACACACTTGTGCCAATTTTGTGAGCCAAGGACCCCTTTATATATTATGGAGGATTAGGGTTACATCCATGTAAACCCTAATACCCATGACCTTTCATTTACATAGGATCCATGGGTTAAAAGATCCATGGACCATCCATGAAAGCTTAGCCCAACCTAAATGAACTTGGCCCATTCCATATATATAAGAGTCCATATTTAATTAGTTCTTTTTGATCACTTAATTAATTCTAAATTAATTCTTGATCAATATTAATTAAATAATATGATTCCATATTAATATATTAGAACTTATAATATATTAATATAAATCATAAATATACTATTCTCAAAAGACTATCCATATAAATTGTGCCGGTGAAGTGCAACCCAAATGGACCATGTCGGGTCGGGTCAACTACATACCAAATATAGTTATCGACTTAGACATTAATCCAACAGTTTAGGGGTTAATTATGGGATTACCCAACAAACAACTAGACAAATCTCATGTTCCCATGCACTCATCTCTCTCTTCTCTTTCTTCTTATTACTCACGGCCGAAGATCACAACACACACACACACACATTTCATCAACTTCTTTCAAACACACTCTCTCTAAAAAAGCTTCATCTTCTCCACAAATTTTCGAGATCTTGGAACATTTCAAGGAGGTTCTTCCACAAGAATCATCATCCTACGTAATTTGATGCTTGGATCCATAATCTAGTCTCTTTATTTCATCAATAATCTCTTCTAAACTCACATAAACTCATGATCATACTCCTAGAAAACTCTAAGTTCGAGATCCACCCAAGAAGGCTTGCTAGGATCAAACTCTTCCATTTCTTTCTTCAAAACCGACAACAACAAGCAAAACTGAGTTCATACCCCCTTGTTTTCGGTTTTTACTTGTTTTTGGGGGGAGAATACAAGTATTATGTGATGATCTATGTGTGTTTGCATGCTATATGTGATTTCTTTAGTTTTGGTTGTGATAATATGTAATATTTGTTATATTTCGAGATCTATAGCAAAAAGGGTGAAAGAATCATAAACAAAAACATAATAAACAACACTCATCATGGATCTAAGGGTCCTTAAGTTTAAAAAGTGAAAAACAAAACCAAAAGAACCTTACAAGTGTCATTTTTGCAAAAATAACAAAGATTGGGTATAAATTGTAAATTGTCGGTTTTATGAGGGTTATAAGATGTTTATTTGTATAAAAGCTGATTTATATGAAAATAACACTTTTCAAAGGGTCAAAAACATAAATTTTAACTTAATGGGCTTAAAGGTGGGCCTAATGGGTGTTGGGCCCAAAGTTGCGAAAAAATGAGATTTTGAGGGGCTGAATTGGAAAACTTAACAAACTATGGGTCTAAAATGTAAATAAACTTTTTCAGGGGATAAAAATGAGTTTATTACCAAATTTCGACTAAAAATGCAAAGTTTTTGATTTTGGGGTCAAAATTGTAAAACTTACGGAATTGGGGCCAAAAATGTAAACTTTTTAAAAATAAAGGCTGGAAATGACAAATGAAATAGTTTTGAGCAAAAATTTCTATTCAAATAAAGTTTGGGTGGAAAATGTCAATAAAAATGGTTTAAGGACCAAAAGTGTCAATTTTCATAAAAAGGGACTAAAACTGTCATTTTTATAGAAAAAGGTGTCACAATGGTTTAAAAATAGCAAGTTTATAACACATAGTTTTATATATATATATATATATATATATATATATATATATATATATATATATATATATATATATATATATAATACAACTTCGTTATAAATCAAACGTTAAAATATTTCGTTATTGCGAATAAACATTTAACATACCACGAATACCAACAATACGAACTCAACCTCGATAAAACTTACGCGATTCAAAAGTTGAGCTCAAATACCTATACGTGCTATTAGGCCTTTGTGGCCCGATATCATGTTTATTGGGCCCGATATATTCACACATGTTTATTGGGCCTCCTGCGACCCAATTACATGCCTATGGGAACCTCAATGGCTTTTACATGCTATTGGGCCTCAGTGGCCCATTGGCATTGCTAGTAAGGTCCAAATAAATCATATGCGTAATGGGTTAACACGTCATTCGTATACTCGACAGCCTTAAATAACATACGTGATTAGTAGGGCCCCCGTAGTCCTTTTCTCTTCATCTGTTAGGCTTACCTTCTATTCAAGTAAACAAAAATCAGGTCGTTAATCAAGGTTATTCAAATTCATTTGGATTAAGTGAGTAATAACGGGCGACACCAATAAGTGTCGGTCGTAGTCTGTAGTTATAATCAAAGTCTCCTGGAGGGAGAGCGAGAGTTTGTGTATAGATCTATACGGGGGTGACTCCCCCACACCTAAGCTGTTCGCTACAGTTAGACTCGGCCAGTCTAGGGTGACAAAATCTTAAAATCAATTCCGGCGTTCGCTAGAATGCCAAGACAGACGAACTAGTCATTATTATGCATGGTTATAACGACTCACATAGAGATCCAATACCACCTAAGTAATCGTGGGAAATCATATTCATTCGTTGTGACGATACAATAATACAAAACGATCATACTATTTTATCGGAAAACATCGGGTTTACCGGGGAAACAACATTATTCACTTGTACTTTCAATAACTATAATGCAAGAATTTATCATGAGAAACATACCCTTTTTACACGTTTTGAAATAATTCACGCGTATACTTATGGATCATCACACCTATTGTATAAACAATTGCCGTTTCAGAAAATATCGGATTTTCTTGGTTTTACAAACTATACAAAATATTTTCATATCAAACCTGCTTATGAACTCACCAACATTATATATGTTGACGTTTTCAAAATAACTTGTATTCTCAGGTAACAGATAAGCTGAAGAACAATACCAAGTGTGTTAGGATGTTATGTTTTGAAAACTCTCAAACAATTTATGTTATGGATATGTAATATTTAGACAATGTACTTGATGTGAACAAGGTCAGTTGTAATGTATTAATGCATGGTGATGTTTATGTTATGTTTCATGTATATTCATTGTGATGATATTTCAATTTAAGTCACGCGAGCCCTCGGACGTTTCCGCCGTCTGGTTCGGGGGTGTGACAGGTTGGTATCAGAGCTCTGTTTATAGTGAACTGGCATATCTAACCACACACTGATATGCAACTATAAACCCAACAAGGGACTAAATAACTCTGAACAAAACAAATAAAATATACTAATAAACACTCTTACTTGTGCGACTTAGAAAAATAAACATAATAACAATTCAAATAAGGCATCGGGAAAAATCCTGACATCTCGGTTAAGCCAGGACTGTTCACAGTTGTATTAGGGATGAATGTAGCCTGATCAACTACATTTCTTCATAATACAACTATCACATGCCCTGGGGCAATCACGATGGTCAGTAACCCAAAGGCATACCCCCTTGTTAAACAAGAGGATGACATCAACCCAATTTTTATAACAACTAAAAATATCTTAGGATTAATAATGGTTTATTTATATACCCTCCTTACGTGTTCCCCATCACAGTCACCATGGAAGAGGAGCATCAAGGCATTCAGTTTCACCAGGCCTTGGTGGCCCACGGAATGATCGAAGATGACCCCAAGGTAGAACAAGGGGTGGCACACGGCATTGGACCAGACGAGTACACGGACACGGACTACGAGTTTGATAGGACCGATGACGACATGGAGGAAGATAAAGACACGAACGGAGCCTCCGTCACACCACCTACGGAAGAGACACACCAGGACCACCCTGCCCCACCAAGGAATCCAGCGGGAGAGGATCGTTCTCCGGAGGTTGAGGCTGCCGCACTACGGCAACAACTATTTGCCATGGAGGCACGAGCGGTGCAGGCTGAACTGGAAAAGGATGAAGTCATTAGAGAGATGACTGAGATGGCCCAGTTGTTGGCACAACATTTCGGAATATGATTTCACTACCACCGTTGGGCGCCTCCTAGTGTACTTAGGACTAGTTTTACCCTACCAGAGTTATATGCTTACCATGCCATGTACTACCGACTCCATGTTTAAGTGATTACACTACTCATAGAGTCGTTATGCTGCCGAACTTTATGTATGCTCTTTTTGAGCAAATTTTCATGTATCAAAGTACGGATATTATCAGTGAAAAATATTATGTGTTTTATAGTGATGTAGTGATCTACTATGTGTTTTATAGTCTTATTGTTTGGTGTAAATATATGGAAACAATTAGATACAAAAATCGATTCACGAAATTCACAACTTAAATACAATACGTACTCAACATCTTCCTGTTCCATAACAGCAAGATGCCGCAAAGACCAACCCGTGGAAAAAATCAACCACCAACGCCACCGGAAATCGACTCAGCTGCGTTTCAAGAAGCTGTATCTGCTGCAGTCACAGCAGCCATGGCGCAAATCCACAATGGGAACAATGGCGGAGGAAACGGGCAGGGGGCTGGAAGTTCAAACAACGGAATAAATCAAGGACCTACCAAGGCATGCTCTTACAAAGACTTCACCAACGCTAAGCCATGAACCTTTAATGGCACAGGGGGAGTCATTACCCTGAAAAGGTGGATTGAAAAGGTGGAATCAGTGTTCGAGATATGCGGATGCCCAGATGAAGTCAAGGTGAAGTTTGCAGCATGTACATTTGTTGATCAAGCCCTCACCTGGTGGAATGGACATGTGGAGGCTATGACTCTCCCGGTGGCTAATGTCATGCCATGGACGGAACTAAGGAAATTCTAATGGCTGAATACTGCCCGCGTAGCCAGATTCAGAAAATGGAGCAAGAGTTATGGAATCTCACTGTCCGAAACTCCGACATCGATGCTTACATATCAAGGTTTAGTGAATTGTCTATGTTGTGCCCTGGCATGATTACTTCGGAAGGGAAGAAAATCGAACGATTCATCTGGGGATTAACCTTCCCAATTCAAGGAAACGTGATTGCTGCGAATCCTGAAACCTTTGACAATGCCAATAGGTTGGCCAAGAAGTTGTACGACCATAACAACAAGAAAGGCGAGAAAGCAGGAGAAACGGAAAGCAAGAAGGAAAGTGACAACAAGAAGGGAAAGAATAACAAGAGGAAGGGACGACAAGGCTCAGAGTCGTCAAAGAAACAACAAACAGTGACAGTTCATGCTGCAACCACTCAAGTTTCCTCCACACCACATGCTCCAGCCTCATCCACCCTAAGTGCCCCTAAGCCATATTCTGGAAATCTCCCAAAATACAACAAGTGCAATCTCCATCACAATGGTGAATGCAGGGAGGTGTAATGTACCAGTTGCAACCGAAAGAGTCACACGGCAAAATACTGCAGGACCTATCCTCCCCAGAACCAGCAGCAGGCAAACAACAACAACAACAACAACAACCGCAACTACAACAGCAACAACAACAACAACACCAACAACAACGGAAACAACACTGGGGCTAGCCACACCTGTTATGGATGTGGAAAGACTGGGCATTTCCGTCGAAACTGCCCCAATGTCAACAACCAAATGAATGGAGGAGCAGGGAGAGTGCTGACCATGGGTAAAGGAGAAGCGGTTCAGGATCCCGTTGTTATCACTGGTACGTTTCTCCTTAACCACTCATATGCATGCATCTTGTTTGATACCAGGGCAGAGCGAAGTTTTGTGAGTAATAAATTCAAACATTTGCTAAAGCAACAACCCCAAAAGCTTAATGAAACCTTTACGGTGGAAATGGCTAATGGGAAAACAGAATCAACTGGGGAAATCTACGTAGGATGTACCCTAACCTTAAATCACCACGCCTTTCAAATAAACTTGATGCTTGTAACTATTAGGAGTTTTGATGTGATTATCGGCATGGACTGGTTGAGCCCCCATCATGCCGGAATTATGTGTTGTGAGAAGGTCGTTCGCCTTCATCTCCCTAACCACGAAACCCTAATTATATACGGGGACAAACCCAGTACGAACCTTCGTCTTATCTCGTGCATTAAGGCACATAAGTATCTACAAAAGAAGGACTTGGCGTTTCTGGCTCACATAGTGGATAAGTCCAAGGAAGAGGTCAATATTCGAGACATCCCAGTGGCTTGCGATTTCCCGGATGTCTTTCCTGAAGATCTTCCGGGGATACCCCCGGAAAGACAAGTCGAGTTCCGAATTGACCTTGTGTCGGGAGCTACGCCCATTGCCAAATCACCCTATAGGTTGGCTCCTGCGGAGATGCAAGAACTGTCAAGCCAACTTAGCGAACTCTTGAGCAAAGGATTCATCCGACCTAGCTTCTCACCCTGGGGAGCTCCGGTCCTCTTTGTTAAGAAAAAGGACGGATCATTTAGGATGTGTATTGATTACAGAGAACTGAATAAGCTCACTATCAAAAATCGCTACCCACTTCCGCGAATCGACGATCTATTCGACCAGCTTCGAGCGAACTATTTCTCTAAGATAGATCTGCGATCCGACTATCATCAACTAAAGGTCCGGGAAGAGGATATCCCCAAGACCGCTTTCCGAACTCGCTATGGACATTATGAATTTGTGGTAATGCCCTTCGGTCTAACAAATGCCCCTACCACATTCATGGACCTGATGAATCGAGTCTGCCGACCATTCCTTGACAACTTTGTCATCGTTTTCATCGACGATATCCTGGTTTATTCTCGAAGCGAAGAGGAGCATAGTCGACGATAGTTGTCATCATTTTCATTGACGATATCCTAGTTGTATGTGCACCATAGGATGTTGTAGCATAGAACACCCACTAGTGGTATCAGAGCCAAGGCTTGTTTTCAATTATACTTTATGCAAATTGCTGAAAAAAATCGATTTTCTGGCTGTCTGGACTGTGGACTCGCCGAGTCCATGAACAAATTCATCCTTCTCGTCGAGTAATTTCATACACTCGATGAGTAGGAGGCCCAGAGTGCAGATTTTCGACTTTTAAGGCTGGAATTGGACTAGAATCATTACCCTAAGCTGTTTTTGAACTTATAAACCTGTTTTTGATGTGGTAATGATCATTCTAATCCAATTCAAAAGATAATTGTCAAAAGTTTCATGTTTTGTATTAGTTTAATGGTTAGGCTAATTACATGAAAATTGTTTGATGTGAATTGTCTTGTTCATATGAGTTTAATCTAGATCATAGTTTTCTTGACATGCTCTTTAGTTGAATTGATGATCTTGGTGTTTTTTAATGGATTCCATAACTTGTCCTCAAGTTGTGGAAAACCAAAAGTTTTTTGTGTTAAATATTCATTAAAGCCATAGGTTACACAATTGAAGAGTCTTTTTCCTCATAAATAGTTTTATCAACCCCATAAGTTGTCCTCAAGTTATGGATGTTCAAGAGTCTCTTCATTAAAGGTTTTAAATCCTACATTAAACTCATATGTTATGGAATTGAAAAGTTTTTGAATTGTTCAAAACTTGCCCTCAAGTTTTGGAATTTGTAAATCCCCCCCCCCCCATGAATACTTTAATTCCAAATTAAACCCTTAGAATTTTAATAGTTAAAATTCAACCCTTATACTATTATAATATTATAGGTTTCATATATATATATATATATATATATATATATATGTATGTATAAGAGTAAGTCGGTCTTACCATTAGTAGGCCTCATTCACGAAGCCGGTCTATAAGGGGGGTATAAGGTTACTGCCTATAAAATGGCAGTTTAATGGGTGTCCACTCTCACCCACCGCTTCCTTGATTGGTGGAGGGTCGTTAGCCGAACGGGTAGGACAGGACATTAATTCTCCCTTCATTAAAAGTATAATGATAAATTCTAAGTAACTAAACACTTATAAATTCCCAATATTAGTTACTTAGGAAAATGTGAATATGGTACTAACCCATGAAATTGCACTTTGCACCCTGTTAAGTCGTTAGTGGAGCGTGTGTGGTTAACCGGCACACTAATCTGGGACTGACAATGCGTGGCAAAGGGTAGCTTGATGTTAATCATATATCAATGGAGCGCGTGTGGTTAACCGGCACATTGATTAGGTGGTTGTAACATTAAGTGTACCAAGTTAATTTGCATGGTTATTCACTCATTGTTTGTGATCCTCGGCATCTTAGTCACAAACTTGAAGGGCACAATCGAGATTTAAACATGCCTTTGAATAGTTCAATGAATCTCAAAATATCTAGGAGTTTCAATTCATTTAAAACCTAATTTTAAATTTCGTTTTTCATGGTGGAAATTGGTAAATCGTCATTTACCTACCTTCAAATATTTTTTAGCTTGGATTACGGCATCCCTCTTCCAAGTTATAAAATATTGTGTTGGGTCCTAGCCTTAATATTTCATATTGGGTGCTATATTAAGGACCTAAATCAACTAAACTTGAATTTCTCCCTCATAGATGTCTAGTTATGACAACCATGGTCTTCCATATCCTTTTGGATAAAGCTATTCTAATGAAGATGATATCCCAAATGGCGATCAAGGTGAAAGATTAATCCCTTTTTTGTGCATTAATGGGACTGGAAATCATACTTTACTTCCTCCACCTCCTCCAATTATTCTCCCTAACCCACAAGTTCAAAGACTTGAAAAGTTCAAGGTCACTCAAGCCCTATCGGCAAGATGGAAAGTCTATGTGTGCTCACATCTTGGAGATGAAGTCACATATTGACAAGCTGGGAGAGTTGGGTGTCGAAGTCTCAAGGAAGTTGACTGTTTACTGGGTTCTTCAATCACCTTCCGAGTCATATAGTGAGTTCATTGAGGACTACTATGCGACAGACCACGACATGACCCTTATTGATCTTACCTATTTGCTTTTTGCTGCTAAATCAGCAATGATTTAGGGCACTCGTAAGGCAAATTTGATCAGAAGATCTACTTCCCAAACTTCCATGGACATTGACATTGGTAACATTAGCAGTCCAGAAAAGTCTTCTCTTCCCAATGGAAAGGGATCGACCATAGTCAACTCGGTTGACCAAATGGTAAAGAGAAAGGCTAAGTGTAAGATAATCCCGTGTACCATTCCCCAAGAGTCCATATGTTTCTATTTCCATAGGAAGGGCATTGGTTGCGCAGCTGCCCTATTTACCTGAAAGATCATAAGGATGGTAAAGTCGAAAAGTTTGACTCTACTTCGGGTAAAGTCCACTATCTAACTCTATTAAGTTCCTATTTTGAGATTCTTATTACATGATGTGACTAGGTCGCATTTTGATGTTTTAAGAATCAAAGAAAAGAGAGGAAGCTTAAAAGAAGAATATGTTGATTCTGATCGCGAAGATGGATTTCGATCGCATGGTTCGGTGATCAGAATTTTGAGCTGTTGGTTAAGAGTTGTGATAGATTGCCTAGGAATAAATAACAACATTGTTTTCATATACATTTGCATTGTAAGGATAATTTTTTTTCCGCAAGTTTTAAAATAAAAGAAAATTTTTTGATTTTATTTATTTTTAAATATCCTTACAATGGCATTTGTGAAAAATTGTTGTTTATATGATTCCATTGATAGCAATGGATTTTTTTCTTTCGTTTGTGGTAGTGTCATAATTTACCAAATAAGGAAAGATTCTCATCACCCAAGTTTCAGTTGGATAGAAACTTGGAATCATGCAACTTGTATTGTATGATGAATGAGAATTTTCATCTTTAGAAAATTAAGACTAATTCCTTGTTCACATGTTCGGGTGAGTCAAGTGAAGGACTATAGGATCGGGTACACTTGGTTGTGCACTGGTCAGGTCCACCACAAAGATTGATAAGGCTATTCGTCATGATTTACTAAAGTTTAGTGAATATGGTTATATTTACAAGTTTAAGTGTAATTCTGAAACATTGGAAAAGTTTCAATGTATGGCAGAACGAATGAGAAGAATCAAATTAGGCAGAAAGATAAAGTTTCTCCAATCTGAAAAGATGGGAGAGTACTTGAGTATCTTGTTTTATGATCATCCTAATGATTATGGAAAGCCATATCACAACTGATTCTCTAAGGACATCTTAGTGCATTTGTTTGACTAAGAAGAGGAATCGTGAATTGTTGGAATGGTTAAATCAAAAGATGAATCATACTTCGTTCCAAAATTGAGTCTTAGGGTAATACCCTAAGATTGTAACTTGAGTGACATAATCTTAAGAAGGTTTATAACACTTGTCAAATGTAGAGTAAAATGTTTTCTTACTCTTGTACATTTGAAATTGGTAAGTTGTGATGTTTTGGATAAAACAAAGACCAACTAAGGCCAATTGTGTGAAGTGTTTGTCTCAATAAGAATCCACACTAGCTCTTGAATATTTGTTTTGTCAAGGAGTGGTTCTTGACAAGAGAATATTATATGTCAAGAAGTCAGTGGGAGTCTTAAAGAACTTGAAAAGTTTTCAAGAACTAATCAAGAATAAAACCTGTTGATAATAACTAGCACACGACTTGAGGTTTGTAACCTATCGTGTTGACATATTCTTGTTTCTGTGCCCATTCCAGTTAAAAGGTGACTATGCATATGAGTTTTATGAGTTCTCGGTTGTTTGCATAACAACCTGGAAGCAATGGTAGGCCCTTTGTGCTGCCGGGTGGCAAGAATTTAAGATTGCACAAGTTTAGTCCATATGAGTTTGGATTTTTCATTAATCTTGTCTTGTGATTATGATTATGACAAATTCACATGGATAAGAACACATACACCATAGAAATCTAAGTTTCATAAGGTTTTCTTCGATTCATGAAAATGATGGTGAGGAAACGCTTTCACTAAGTAGATTTTAGGTAGATAGCAATTGTGATATTTTCATTCTCAAAGTCGTTAGTGGAGCGTGTATGGTTAACCAGCACACTAACATGGACTTGTGAGAAATGGAAAAGATCTAAACAAATTGAGACTATTATTACGACATCCCTTTTTATAGTTCTACAAACTGTTTAGACACACATGTGAGCTATCTAAGAAAAGGTGTATGATTTTTTATAAAGTTTTATCAAAGCATCTCGTATCAAAAATCTGAACTTTGGTAAGAAAGTCAATAAAGTATTGATTTCTAGAAGTCCAGCTGATTTCAGGATACATGTCAAAGCTAGTGGGAGCATAAGTGTTATGCCAATAATTATCATGTTAGTGGGAGCATGATTATTATGTTTAGTATTGAAAGTTAGCAATGTTAATTATAGAAAACAAAAGTTTCAGCTTGCAAAATGTACTTTGCAGGGTTTGAAAACTTGTTTTGCTATAATTAAGGGAGAGGAAAGTGTACTTCATTCCAATTCTAAAAGCTTAGATTGTGAGTTTTTGATCAAATTTAGTCATAATTACATTATTTGTGTTCTAAAATTCGATTATGATTACGGCATCCCTTATCATAATCTGAATTATGAGAACATGGCAAATAGAAATAGAAATATTATAGCAAAAGACTGGTCTAGTATCATGTCTGTATGTGAGACATCATGAATCGTGTCCCATATGCTTCGGGTATAGGATCGATTACATGTGCTATAATATTCATCCGTTCTAAATTTTCCAAATGCCTAGAACTGGATATGATTAAAATGATTAAGCAATTGTCAAGAAGTGAGTTATTTATACCAAGCATTCTTCTTACGGCTAGATCCAATCTCCTGGTCCCTGCGGAAAGGAAAAATAATTTCACGCTCTTCCTTTCGGTAAGGGAGGATTAGGGAAATCCTATTGATTTCAGCTTTCTCCAGACCTCGGGGAAAAGCATGAAAAAAAAGGCTCGAATGGTATGATCCCTCCGTCACCCCAGAATGAAAGGGGTATGGCATTAAGAGGGAAAAATGACTAGAACTGGATATGACTAAAATGATTAAGCAACTGTCAAGGACAATCTAAGGTTTACCAAAGATTGGTTGCTCATGGACAATTGGAAGTATAGTGTTAATTTTGAAAGGACCATATTGACATTTTTTGAAAAGAGGTAACTCGTGTTCAGAAGTGATAGTCAAAATGGGAATGTGGAAATATTTCTATAGGAGGAAGCTATTAATTAAATCTGTGTAGGATTAGAAAACTTAATGCAAGAAGGATGTTTAAAGGAATGTACTTTGAATATGAGACTTCGTTTCCATGGAATTGATCTCCATTGGAATACTCTGTAATGTCTGTTGACAAGTCTTTGTGACTTTGTGCATAGTCATTACGAGAGGATCAATGCATATAAGTTTAGAATCTAACAAATTTTGGTAAATGGTAGAAATTTGGAATTCTTACATTTACGATAAGGATTTGGATCGTGAAATGAGCATCATTGGAATCATGTTTAATTGGTCTATTTCACAAAGTAAGGATCATAGACAAACATAGTGTGCATACTTGGAGTATGGAATAACTATTGTTTGGACAAACATAGTGTGCATGCTTGGAGCATGGCATGACTATTGTTTTAATTCAAGTATTAGGTTGATAAGTCGAAACATTATACAATGAATAATGTGTAATCAATATGGTGATAAATAAAAGGTGTTTTATTTATATTCATAAGTTCTGAGACCATATTGGATTCGATTATTCTTGTGTTTCATTTCGCATGTTTTGACTTCCAGAATAACTAGGTTATTCTTCCAGAATGACGAAGTTATTCAAACCATCCACAGTCGATAATACGTTGGAAGTAGGTATTAAGGCAAGACTATCATGAATTGGGTTTGTAGATGTCTAAAGTGTTTAGACATAGCAAAAGTTGCTGCAACATTCATGAGTGCTTCTGGAATGAGATTCGAGTATTGGACTAAACCCATGCTCATTTGAATCACTTCATGGATTTTATCACGAGTGAATCATGAGATAAGAATATCATATAAGTCTTCAAACCTAGAGATATGAGTTGTTGACTATGAGTTGGTTATACATTGATTGTACGAAAACGCATTGGTAACTCGATGTTATAAAACGTGCCTTTGTGTATGATTCAACAAGTAGTAGAACAAGCATATGAGTCGAAGTTTATCCATTCCTTTTACCCTTGGAGGGATAAAAGTGATATTTGTGGGCCCCTCGATGATTTGGTGATGACAAACATAAGTGCTCGGCCGAGCCTGCACTGATTTGATTTGTTCAATTAGTCGGTCGTCACAAATCGGAAATCGGGAAACAACATATGGATAGAGAGAATGATTATAATCCATGTCTCATTCCATATGATATCTTGAATGGAGGAATATATGATCCCTTATCTAATGGACACGTCATTGACTAGATCAGAGTTCGACAGCGGCTTTTAAGAGCTACGATTGCTAGTCGGGTCGTGCTTGCAATAATACTTATTAGACTTATCCAAGTGGGAGACTGTTGGATTAGGTGTCTAAGCCCATAACTGTAATTGGTATGTACTTGACCCGAGAGTAGCATGGTCCATTTGGGTTGCCTTCACTAGGACAATTTTAATGGATTTTTGAGAAGAGCTTATTATGATGTGTTAATATATTATAAGTTATAATACATTAATAATCATATAATTTAATTAGTATTGATCAAGAATTAATTTGGAATTAATTTTGTGATAAAAAGAGACTAATTAGATATATGGGGATTGATTTGGTAAATCAATAATTCTTATAGTGTGGGCCAATTGTTATGGGCTAAACCAATATGGTGGTCCATGGATAGTCCATGGAGGTTTAACCCATGGAGCCTAAGGAAATGAAAGGTCATGGGCATTAGGGTTTTGCATGGATGAAACCCTAGACCTTGTCACACTATAAAAAGGACCCATAGTCACCAAAATCGGCACCTATTTATTCTAAGGAGGAGATAGCCGATTTTGTGTGACAAGAAGCTTCTCTCAAAAAGTCATCTTTTGTTCATGGTGTTTGTGAACCATTTGAGGTGAAACACTTGAGGCGTTATGTTCTTAAAGCCTAAAGTCTTTCAAGCAACACCAAATACATCAAGACTTCAAGCCACATAAAATGTATGTTACTCTAACTAGTATCTTGTATTGTTTATGACAAATTACATGCTAGTTATAGGTTTAATGCCTTGGAAACCATTTGCATGTATAATTAGTGAAAACATAGATCCAAGACATTTAGGGATGTATGTGCACCAAAGAATGTTGTAGTATTCCAAAACCCATCAAACCTTATGTACTCACCAAGTTTCCCAACCTGACCCACTCAGTTTATTTGTATCACAGGTGCCGAAACGATGATACATTACACTGAGAGATTAAAGGAGATGTAAATCATTAGTATACATGAATATAATGACTGCCTATGCTTATGTTTCTGTATTGACGATGACATCCCAATGTTTTAATATAAACAAAATACATTTCTTCATAAATGCTTTGATAATATCTTTATCATGTTTTCTAGGAACAAATTCCGCAATATTATTCATTAAAATGGATACTTGATTTTTAAATAAGCAAAAATAAAAATTTTAAAATGACCGTGAATTTGGGGATGTCAGAGTTGGTATCAGAGCATTAGTTTAAGCGAACTAGGAATTGTAGGAAATTTCTAGACTTAAACTTTTCTAAGTGATGATCGTGAGGAGTGTGTCTAATATATTTTAGGCAGTACACCTGAATAGACACAAGCACTAGCTTATTTAGGGAAGATGCCTAAATTTCTTTTATGTGCTAAATGATTTGTGATGCTTTATGATTCCATTATTTGATCGGATCTATGGTCTGTTGCTGACCGGATTTGGAAACTTTATGTGTTCAGATTTCTAAACGTTTAATTACGGTATTAGAACTGGCATGTAACTTTTCAGAATGATAAAGAGATTTATACGTCTGTCGTAAATAAAGCTTTCCTATCTTAATTCTCTTCACAGCACACTAAACGCCTGATTTGGTGTATAGATCGTCATGGTGAGAAATCGAAGCGGATTGGGAAAAAGTAACCAGCAGCCCGAGCCACGAGTGATTGAGCGTGCACCAGAGGTAGTAGCTGTACTCGAGCCAATCACGATGGCAGGAGTCCCAGCGATGATTCGGGCTATGATGTCCAAACAAAAGGAGGTGATGAGACAAATGTTGCTCAATAGGAATGAACCTACTGTACGTATTGTGCAACCTGAGCTAAATGAAGGACAGTCAGAAGAAGGAAATTACAGTAGAACCGTTAGTCAAGCTGAACTGTCAGTGGTTACAAGAAATAACCAAGAAGAAGGAATTGAAAGGAATGGATGTAAGTATAAAGACTTCACAACTTGCAAACCATCAATTATTACTAGGAAAGAAGATCCAATCGGAGTTATGGACTGGATCTTTGAAATGGAGCTAGCTTTCATAACATGTGGTTGCAAGGGTAAGTTACAAACCACTTATGTTGTGCGTCAGTTTAGGGGTGGAGCTTTTCGTTGGTGGAACACTTTGGGAAAGATCATAAGCCCCAATGACCCACTACAACTGACATAGACAAAATTTTGGGTACACATTAAACACAAGTTCTGCTCAGCCCAAAACATGCTAGAGCTGGAGAACCAGTTTCTGACATTGAAAAAGGTCAACATGTCCATTGATGAGTATACTGATGCCTTCATAGACAATATGGAGTTTGCATTGCGCATCTTCCCTGATGAGCTAACACAATCGACAAGTATACAAAGGGACTACCATGGGAGTACATTGTGCCAGTACGCCATGCACCTACTCTTGAGGCAGCAATATGGGTTGCTAAGTCTGTCGAAGAGATGATCAAAGGCAGAACCGCCAACAAGGTTGAAGTTGGGGAGGAAAGGAATTTTGAGGGGTCTTCAAGATCCGACAAGAAAAATTGTTTTTCAAAGTATGACCCCAACAACAAGAGTTATGGGGATAGCAATGAAGAAAAGTGGTGTGAGAAGTGCAAAAAGAAGAACTACGGGAGATGCTACGGAGAAGTGACTTGTTATAAGTATGGGAGTGAAGGGTCCAGTAAATGGTTTGGTCTAGGCTTTCATTGTATTATGTTCAGTATGAGTCTGTAACACAGTTTGTGGGTTGTTTAAGTGTTTTTGTTCAGAAAGTGTGTTTACGACCGTAAACAGAGTTTACGGCCGTAAACACGTTTACGACCGTAAACCGAGTTTACGGTCGTAAACCCTGTTTCCGGCCTTCTTCAGTATAAATAGTGGAGGTGTAGGTCATTGTGTGGTTGTTGATGCCATTGCATTTATAGAAGTGTTCCATCGAGTTGTACCTGACGTTTTTCTGAATATAAACGTGTGCAAGCTCGATTTCTTTTCATCTTATTCTTCTTTTGTGATTGTTTGTTGCTTGATCATTGGTAAAGATCCTTTTCAGGACCTTACAATTGGTATCAGAGCAAAAACCGGTGTTAAAGCTTCATTCAATCGATTTTTGGGCTGTTTAAACTGATATTCTTATTGTTCGAGCCTGGTTTTAGTGTTTTAGTGGTTAAAGGAACTGAATCAACTGCAAAAACGTGTTTCTGAAGGTTTTCTGGGAGTTTACTGCCAACCGTAAACCCTGTTTACGGTTGTAAACTCAAGATCTTGAAGAACCGTAAACTGTGAATCCTCAAAAACCGTAAACCAAGCTTCATTAACCGTAAACGCTTAAGCTGTAAACTCACCAACCGTAAACTCATCAACCGTAAACATAGTTTACAGTCGTAAACTGCTCAATCGTAAACATAGTTTACGGTCGTAAACTGCTCAACCGTAAACCAATTTTACGGTCGTAAACCTTCAACCATAAACTCAGTTTACGGTCGTAATCATCATCAACCGTAAACACCTTTGTGACTTTAATTTGCTTCAATTTCAAATGGAATCTCAAAGTCAAAATCATTTTCACGAACTTGATACTGTCATGGGCACTACTACGCGTATTCCAAGATTAATGTTTGCAGATGGTTTCCCTGAGTGGAAGTATAGAATTGAGAAGTACATCAAAATGAAGGACTTTACAGTCTGGAGAAGCATACTTAGAGGACCTGTTAGAATCACTATTACAGTTGGAGGACAGGTGATTGACAAGGTTATTGAAAACTACACTGATGAAGAGTTTGAAAAGTGGAAGAACAGGAAAGGGATTTAGCCACTCTAACCATGGCATTATCTCCTGATATTGCTCAAGGTTTCCGAGAGTACACATCAGCTAAAGATTTGTGGGAAGCCCTAATTGAGGTATATGAGGGCAATGAAGATATGAAGGAGAGTCGCCAGGACATGTTGAGACAAAAGTTCAACATGTTCAACTACATTCCCGGAGAGACTCTTGAGACACAGCTGCAACGGTTCACAACTCTCACCACTGACATGAATATATCTGGGATTTTCTTAACCAAGTCAGAGATTAACAAGAAGCTTCTAAATGCTCTTCCTAGATCATGGGATATGAATGTTGCTGTGATTAAGAAGACCAAGGATCTAAACCGCCTTACTCTTGCTGAAATCATGGCAATCATCAAAGCTTGTGATATTGATGACAAGCAGAGAGAAATCAACCATGTGAACTCGTACTCTACTGCGAATCTTGGAATCTCATCCAACAATGCTCTCTCCTCAATCATGACTTCCTCAGGCCATGTGTTTGCTGCTCAACAACCTCAGATTTAAACCTTTGCTGCTGTATCATCCAGTCCACAAAGTCAACCATTTGTCACTCCACAAGCTGTTCCCCATCCAAATGTACCAGTTGTAGCATCTTCCTAAAACACAAAGGACACTGATGAAAATCTGGCTTTAGCCACTGGGCTTGTTAACTGCTACAATGCTTTCGTAGCTGGAGAGCTTCCACCTCAGCTGTCATTTGCTGATCTGGATCAGATTCATCCAGAAGACGTGGAGGAGATGGATATCACATGGCAGATTGCTATGGCTGTCTTTAGGGCCAAGCAGTTTGCTAAGAAGACAGGGAAGAGCAACTGGGGCATGAATGCTGACAAGAAGGTGGGATTCAACAAAGGCATGCTGTGTTGTTTCAACTGCCACGAGCTGGGTCATTTTGCTCGTGAGTGTCCAAAGCCTGATCGTAGGACGAACAACAACAGGACGATGGTTGCAGTGGGAAACAACCGTGCAAGTGCTGCGGTCAATGGTGAGACTGCTATGGTCGCTCAGTCTTTTGACTGGGAGGACCAGATTCAGGCTTTGAATATCTCAGGGCTAGAAAATGCTCACCTAGCTCAGATTGATGATGCTTCCTTGAAGAATGATGCAGCTGATCCCGAAGCAGAAATGATGGAGCTGCAGTTTGCTCTAATGGTGTCTACTACTTCCGAGCCCAGGAAAAGTGAGGTAAATCTACCGTCTTGTTCTCAGGCCTGTAATGAATATGTTAAACTTCTTCATGATGAAATTAAATTATTACGTAGAGAAGTAGAGGACCTTAGATATGAGGGCTACCAACTTAGGAAAGGACAAAAGCCCCTTAAGGCCCAGTTAGAAACTAAGATAAAAGATTTTAGAAGAATTCAGGCAGAATACAGTGAAAAGTGTGAGCTTTATGATTATATTAAAAGACAAAATGATGCGCTAATTACCGAGCTTGATACATTAAAAGGACAATTTGAAACTGCAAATTTTGATTTTAGAAAATTTGATGGATCAAGCGAGGTAGTTGCCAACATGATTGATCACTGCATGCAGTTCAGACGAAATCAGTCAAAGGGTTTAGGATTTGATAGTGTACCTCCTCCTACCAATCCAACGGCGGAAATAGCAATTCCTATGGTGACAGTATCAGGGATTCCTCCCCTTGATGTTGTTTTACCTACTTCTGAGCCATTGGAAAGTGATCATACAACTACACAAGCCTCTCACCCTCCATCAAAAAGACGAAGACTTGACCCTAGACAGGGAATTCTTGATTCGAGTTCACTTCAAAGTTTTACAGCTCCACCAACAACAACTCCAGTTATCATCTCATCTGAACCTATCAGTGAAGGTCCTAGTACCTTCTATGAAGCTGGTGGATCTTCATTCCCCATTGATTTCTCTCCTCCCAGGCCAGAGCATGATGCTGCCTCGGTTAAGTTAGCCAGGTTTTTGGCCAGAGAACAACTCACAACACCTCCCTCACATGGCAAAGGAATTTCTATTGGGGGTGGCAGCTCAGGAGAAGAGAATCCTTCACTTCTTGGACTCCAGAAAGAGATCGATGCTCTGAATCAAAAAAATGTTGATTTAGATCAGAGAAATATTGAGCTGGATATCAAGGTCGCAGACCTTCAGACTGAGACTACAAAGCTCAATATTCAAGTGGCCGAACTTATCGAAGACAGAGCTCTGAAGTCGAAGCAAATTACTGATCTTCAGACACATTTTGGCTTACTGACCGCCAGCTACTACGATCTAAAGAAGAAGCTGGAAGAAGAATTTAGCGACAAATTCAAATCATCCGTTGACGAGCCAAAGATCTATCTTCCTAACCAAGATGCTCCCATAGCTCCACGACCTACAAGAACAACCACCGTTGTTGACCGTTTTGAGAAAGAACCAGCTCAGGCTCCAAGTATAATGGCATTAAAACTCGCTAAATTGGCCAAGTCAGCTGAAAATGGTCAACTTCTATTCAAAAGGAGCGCATATCATAATGCCCCCTGGGATCAACAAAAGATCACCGTTACGGATCTGGGCGAACATCGTTTCAGAGACGTTTATGGTGATAGGTCAGGAATCATCTCGTGGGGATTCCATGACACTATGAATATGTTTATGGTGAGAAGAAAGAGCGGCAACACTAAATTATACAAAGATGCTCACGATTTTCATTCCTTTACTAGGATTGATCTTACGGAGCTGTCTAAAGCTCCTTTCTAAAATCCATCAAACAATCCCAGGGCGACTCAGTTCAAATCATTTTTGGAAGATCAAGTAGCTAAGGGTTTCCCTTCAATGAAGACTGCAGAGTCTATTATCAAGATTTATCCTAGCGTCGTTGATCCCAAAACAAGTCAGCCACTTCGATCAGTGATGTGGCCCGCTACTGCTCAAGTAAAGCAGGTTCCCGTTCTTCAAAATTATCCAGATGGATCTCTCGCATCCATGCAATACTGGGTGTTTGATGAATCTGCTGCTGCTGCTGCTGTCATCAAGCTTAAAGACGATTGTATCCGCTTGTATGACAAGAGGGATTTGCTTCAATTTGGCAAGTGGGACATACATCAGCTCTCCATTCATCAGATCAAGGTGGCTGAAGACATTTTTGAGCCCCTTGTAAAGGAGTACACTTCGATGGTTGCTGAGATTATCGAGAAAGAGATGTGGAACGGAGCTATGGGAAAATTTGATGTGCTGGTGGTCGACAAAAGCTGAGTCCAAGCTAGCACCAAACTAAGGGGGAGATTGAAGGGTCCAGTAAATGGTTTGGTCTAGGCTTTCATTGTATTATGTTCAGTATGAGTCTGTAACACAGTTTGTGGGTTGTTTAAGTGTTTTTGTTCAGAAAGTGTGTTTACGACCGTAAACAGAGTTTACGGCCGTAAACACGTTTACGACCGTAAACCGAGTTTACGGTCGTAAACCCTGTTTCCGGCCTTCTTCAGTATAAATAGTGGAGGTGTAGGTCATTGTGTGGTTGTTGATGCCATTGCATTTACAGAAGTGTTCCATCGAGTTGTACCTGACGTTTTTCTGAATATAAACGTGTGCAAGCTCGATGTCTTTTCATCTTATTCTTCTTTTGTGATTGTTTGTTGCTTGATCATTGGTAAAGATCATTTTCAGGACCTTACAATATCGTCCGAATTTATAATGTTGTCCGAATTTTAAAATGTTGTCCGAATTTTATATGGTTATCGAAATAATAATAATAATAATAATAATAATAATATTATTATTATTAAAAGAAAAAACAACAAAAAAACAAAAAGGAAAAAAAAAACAAAACAAAAGAAAAAGAAAAAGAAAAAAATGATGTCAAATTAAATGTAAAAGGTTGATTATATTGATAATAGGAGAGTAAAATCAGTTAAGGGGAGTACTTATAACACAGCCCCTAAATCAATTCATTTTATACGGTTAATGAATATTAAAGTGAAAATACTCGGTGATTCATCATCAAGTCGCATCACTTCCTTCTTTAACCTTTTGCACCCCTTTTTTGGTAGAAAAATAGAAAATATTCACCTTTTAAATTTTATTATTTATAATACAAATTATATTTATTATTTTTAAAATATTTAAACTAAAACACAAATAAAACATTAATAATACTTAACTTTTTATTAAATTAAATATTTAAATATAAAGAAAAACTTAATTTTACTGTGTCCTTTAATAATTAACTAGGAAAAGGCCCGTGCGTTTGCACGGATGAAAGTTTAGTGGCAAAAATATAAAGAAGTAAAAATAAAGTGCCAAAATTATAAAGAGGAAAAGTTTGTTGAAACTTTAGTGGCAAAATTAGTAAAAATAAAGTACCACAACTATAAAGAGTACAAGTTTGTTGAAACTTTAGTGGCAAAATTATAAAAAGGTAAAAATAAAGTGGTAAAATTATAAAAGAATAAAGAAAAAGGTTTTAAAGAAGTAAAAGTGAATGTTTAGTGACAAAAATATGAAGAAGTAAAAATAAAGGGACAAAATTATAAAAAAGAAAAGTTTGTTAAAACTTTAGTGACAAAATTAAGAAAAAGTAAAAATATAGTGTTAAAATTGTAAACAGGATCCAAAGAGAAACAATTTTATCTTTTTTTAAAAGAAATTGAGGCCGTGGACATCGCATGGGAAAATCAAGACCAAAATTATTACCCTTCCAAATTTACCGTGGCCAAAATTAAAGTATGTAAAGATTGTTGGCCAAAGTTTGAAGCAAGGAAAGTATACTGTTCCAAAAGTCCATGAGCTTTATATATATATATATATATATATATATATATATATATATATATATATATATATATATATATATATATATATATATATTATAATACATATATCTTATATGTCTTAAATACAATTATTAAGCTTGATGTACAACAAAATGTTGCATCTCTTAAAAAATTGTCTTAAAAACAACTTATACAGCATTGTTTACATGTAATTGATGCATAAAAAAATAGATACCCGGTTTAGCAATCCTTACTCCTTCATCCCACTCTCCGAAGTTGAACATATCACACGGATCACGATCCTAGCTTTATACATCCAATGGATGAGAATGGTTTCAACAAACACAAAATCAATCCAATGGATAAAATTACCCATGTTGTATTCAGACCCTTCGTTTTTCCCACAACCCTAAACAGCCGAACCCAAATTAATTTTGAATCCACACTCTCTCTCAAAATATGATCCCCCTTCTTCTCTATAACTCAAACAAACGACTGAATCTCTCACCAAGGACCAACTCTGGCAACGGCACCACCTCCGTCTCCAGCATCAACCACCATCGCTAGCACTAACATCAGCCACCACCGTCATGACCACAATTCTCTGTATCGCCCGTTTTCTCTACCCTTAAAAATCGAAGGTAAACCTTTCAAACAGATCTGATCTGGGGATTTTTGTAGCAACACATATGTTTTTTCATTTATTCTACTTTCAAGGTTTCCCATGTACAATATTTTGTTTTTTGATTACCCATATACAAATGTTTTTTGGTTATTCATATGCATCTTCAAATAAGTTTCTGATTTTCTGATTTTTTTTTATTTTTATGTCGGTGTTGATTTATTACAGATACCATGTTTTTCAACAAGATAATTAAAAAGATTTATTGAAAGCTGTACGAAAGGTTTTAAGCTAAAGTTTGTACATCAAGAAGAAATGTGTCAGAAGGTATGCATTTAATCTTTTCCAACAAAGAACCATCTAGCTGAAATTGTGCAAGAAAGAAACATGATTCCTTCTGTTTACATTAGTTGCTTGTTGTCAAGGAACATGCCAAACTAAAGATCGGGAAAAGTTTAACGAGAATAAGGTACACTAATGCAATAATTATACCACCAATATCTCTCCGAATACCCCCTCTCTAGCGGTATGTGTATTTAACTCTTTTATGCGTATATTTACAGGTCCTGAAATGGGAGGACATTGGATCAACCGACCCAAATTTCTCCTTCAAGATAAAAGTTTAGAAAAGAGAGTTGTCTTTTTATCCGATCATGGTTGCTCGTACATCCATCTCCATTCATTGAAATATTTAAAGTTGGATTAATAAGCAGGGCAAATCTAAATGAATTTCATATTGCATCCGTGTAAGCTCTAATTCCATGTCTCCTTCTTTAGCTCCGCCATTTAGGAATCATATGGTTTTAAGGAGCAAACTGGAGCTTCATGTTGAATTAAGTATAAGTTTGTTTTATATCGGTATCATTTTTGGTATTATATTACATATTTTCAGGTTAAAAGTTTCTACATTCAGATTTATGTTTTATTTCATCTTTATTTATCATGTTTTGTTTGTGTTTTTTATTGTAGCTTTCAGCATCATGGGTTTTTGTTCATTCTTTGGAATTTTTCAGATTTATTGTCTTAATATAAACGGTCTCTGTACATATGTACATGTTTCCTTTGTCTTTTGTTAAAGATCTCTATTTGGTGTTCTCTTACTGAAGAGTTCACTAGAAACTAAAAGAGTAATATCATGCTTGGGCTTCTACAAGGAAATGGTTAAATGAAGATTGCGTTTTGTATTCATTTTGCTGGTCATTTTCCGAGTTGTATATATATCTACAAATGTGATTTAGTGACAATTTTAAAGTATATGTTATTATATCGAAATAGTGTATTTGGTTGATTTGTTTACTATATCAATTCTGCTTTGAAGTATTTAGAAACGAAATAAACACTTAAATTTTCATTGTCAACTTTTGTTTAGACTATTTTTTTTTAAAAGTTGCATGAAAGATCTTTATTTTTCTTGAAAACACATAAAGCCTAAAACGGAAGCAATTTGTTGTTAATTATAAATGTTAGAAATGGGATATATGATGGATATTTTATATATAATACAACGACAAGTTAAATGGATGAAATAAAAAAATTATAACAAAACTTTCTTTATCTTCATTATATACAAATATAAGTTAAAAATTTTGAATAATGAAAATTTTATAGATAAAATTATAGACTAACGTATTTTAGAAACTAAATAGAATGATGATATTACAATATAATAGCTTTTTAGGCAAAGATTGCATTATAGGTTAAAGACTGCTACTAGATTTTACAAATCTAAGATGGTTAATTATTTAAAAAAAAGTATAAACATGATAATGATCTTTTCGAGACTTATCAGCAAATTTCAGCTCACATAAATTTAGACTATCTTTTGCAGCTTTATTGAATATTTATCCATTACACAAATATAGACTGAATTAAACATTTGGTTTTATACTTAATACTTCAAACTTTTAAATATAATTATAAATTGTTCTTATAAGAATATATACCTTTAGACGTTGACAATTTGACATCAATTACGATAATTAAATAAAAAAATTTAACTTACAAAAAAAGATATTGATACTGTAATTAATTTTTTTAGGCTATTAAATATTTATGTAAAGCTTAAGTTATAGAAAAATAAATACAAGAACGTAAACATAAAAAATTGTAAATATGTCATGAATCTGAAATATATCATTTATTTGGACAAATAGACACGTAAACATTAAATTAACAAATTTTATTTGTAAAAGTATATTTTTGTAATAAGTAATTGTTTGATAAACGATTTGAAGATAGTAGCAAATTTATTATAAAAAAATGTTCACATTTACCAAAACTCTCTGTGATTGGATTCATAATTCACAAAGCTTTGTATTGAACATCAACTGACAGATATTATCGTTAATTTACAAAAATGTTATGTGTGTTGCGAATAGAAAGAGTATTTTGGGGGTACTGGTAAACTTTTTTTTTTATTACAAAATGTAACATTATTTGTTAAATGAAAGTAATCATCGTCCGCTATCAGATAAAGAGTAATAGATGAATATTACTATTTGCTGCCCGTCTAGAGATAGATGATCGACGAAAGGAACAAATCGTCGGAATAAAACAAATCGAAAGGAAATGATTTGACGACCGCCGAAATGACACTAACTTTCGTTCGGAAACTAATCGCCGGAATGAAACAAATCAACGCCGCATCGCGCGGGTATGCTATTAGTATATATATATATATATATATATATATATATATATATATATATATATATATATATATATATATATATATATATATATATATATAATTGTTAGAAATACTTTATGAACTTTTTTTTAAGAAAATATGTTTATTAATTGTTAGAAAATAAATTTAACCATAAAATTAGTTTAAATAAAGGAGACGGAATGGATCCACTTTTGAGGGAATGGATTTTGTTTTAACGATACGGATCCAAATATAGATTCGGTTTTAAGGAAATAGTTCACTAAATTAATTCACTTTATACAGTTAACAAATTTTAAAGAAAAAAATTGCCCAATGGTTCATCATCAAGTTTCCATTCTTCGGGGACACTATGTATAAGAGCGCATTAAGGCCAGCTCAACAACCTAAGCTCCCTCTAGTCTAATATGACAGGTGGTCTAAGTTTGACCCTAAGACATATGATTGGATTTTTTTTTGGTTATTCATTTGATTAGTATTCTATGATCAAGAACACTTGACAGACAATATTGACATCTTTTTTGTATTATGTATATTAGAAATGATCGAGCTACAAGAGTACAATATGTATAGAGAAAAGAGAGTAAAGCTACTAAAATAATTAAAGAGAAATTATTAATTTACCCATTAGTAATAATTAACGCTAACTGTTTAGTTGATTTTAACAACACCCCCTCAAAGCCCTGCGGGCAATTAAGCAAACCAAGCTTGGATATAACGTCAACATGTTGAGAACCATGCAATGATTCAATGAATACAAAAGCTCGTTGATCATTGGTAGCAACATGTGATAATATAATCAGACCTTCTTGAACTTTTACCTCATGCAATGACAATCAAGTTCAATGTGCTTCATCGTTTAATGGAAAAAAGGGTTTGAAGTAATATAATATGTAGTCATATTTATTTTAAACACCCAAATTCAAAAAATAATCGACTAAGCAAGTTCTGTACAAACATGTCTCATGGAAAGATATTCAGCTTCACAATTTATAGATGTATTCAAGAGGATCTACAACTTCAAATGCATAGCATTGAGCTTCATCGTCTTAATGACCTTTCTACATAAACCAAATTTTCAGTTATTGAAAGGAATGAATTGTTTCATTCCATTGTATGAGGCGTATACCTCATTATAAAAATAATTTAGTTTGTTATGATGAGCTGGATACTGAGGATGGGGTTGTGGTGATTTTTGACAATTTTCTGGTGGCGAAGGATGACGATAGTTTGGTGACGGATGGTGGCGGCAGCCAGCAGTCTAGGGTGGTTGTTGAGTAGAGTGAAGAAAAGAAGGTACTAGAGGGTAGGGACAATGAGGTTATTTTTCTATTTTTTTATAATAAATAAAATTCAACAACTTCAAGAATGGTCCATGAGGTATGGAAAAAAAAACACTTTTACCTTCAAATGTTAGGATTTAACAGAAAAAATAGAGAAATTAAATATCCTCTTATTTTTTGTTTCAAAAATCATCATACCCAATTAAATAATGACATGTGTAATATTTAATGCTCATTTAATGATATTTTAATACATTAGTATGACACATTTCATCATTTAATTGCGTAGGAAGATTTGTAGAAACAAAAGTAGAAGGATATTTAATTTCTCGAAAAAATATGATAGAGTTAGGCAGAAGGACCAAACATTAAAATCTATTAAACCATAGGGACCAATGTTGATGATCTAAAAGTTAAGGATCAAACTCGATTTTTTTTAAACCATAGGGACCAATTTGAAAATTTTCCTTTATAAAAAAGTAATATTTGTTATTTTTAAAATATTTAAACTAAAAACACAAACGAAACATTAATAATATTTTACTTTTTTCATTAAACTAAACATTTAAACATAAAAAGATTAAAAACCTAACTTTGTTGCTTACTTTTAAAATTAATCGTTGGAAAAAATAATTTTATTAACCAATAGAAAATAAATTTAACAATAAAAAAGAACATAAAATTAATTTAAATAAATGACACAGAATGGATCCAGTTTTGAGGAACTCGTTCTAGTTTTGATGAAATGGATCTACATATGGATTCAATTTTAGGAAATAGGTCATTAAATTAATTCATTTTATTCAGTTAACGATTTTTAAAAAGAGAATGCCTGGTGATTCATTATCAAATCACATCATATCTTTCATCAACCTTTCACGCGCTTTCTTGACAGAAAAAAATTACTTTTTAAAATTTGTTATTTTTAATACAAATAGTATTTATTGTTTTTAAAATATTTAAACTAAAAAACAACTAAAAATTAATAATACTGAATTTTTTTCATTAAACTAAATATTTAAACATTAAAAGCATAATTTTGTTGTTTTCTTTTAAAATTAATTGTTGGAAATAAATTATGAACTATTTTTTTAAAGAAAATAATTTCATTAAATGTTCGAAAAAAAGATAACCATAAAAAGAAAATTAAATTAATTTTAATAAAGGAAACTGAATGGATCCATTATTGAGAAAGTGGATATAGTCTTGACGAAATAGATACCAAATGGATTGAGTTTTGAGGGAATAGTTGACTAAATGAATTTACTTTGAACATTTAACCAATGTTAACGAGAAATATGTTCGGTGGTTAGGGGCGAATCCCTTTAGGGGCCATGCCCCCTGTTTTTTTGCCATCTAATATCAAAAAATAAAAAAAATAAAAATAGTTGTTATAATGTTGGCAATTATGATTTTTAGGTAAAAACTATAGTTGGCTGTTGGCCCTTCAGTTCAGTAGATTAAATTTGAAATCATTAATTTAAGAATAGAAATATATTCGTCCTCATAAATATCAGAAAAATAAAATCGTAAACAACAATTTGTTACAATTAAAGAGATAAAATAAGAAGAAAAGCAGGAGGAGAGAAGTTGCATAAATTAAAGAAAGATAACATTATTGTCGAATGATCAATGAGTGAAGGAAATATCTTCAAAATTTTAAAATAAAACTAAGCGAGATACAAGGAAGAAGAGAAACATCCTATTCCACAGCAGAAGTGATGCTAGCAGCCGAAGAGCAATAACCCTACCTTATTCTATCGCCTTGCTTCACCCACCCACCGTTGTTGGGACTGTATGGATTCTTCTTCTCCGTTAGCGGTTATATTCCTTTTGCTTTTGAAGATTAGATTTGTGTTGTTTATATTTAATTGCTTTAGTATGACTATGTTGTGATGAATACGCAATGTCAAATTAAAATTACTGCAATGTCAGATTAGAGTTGGTATGACCTTAGGCTTTAGTCCTTTCATGACTTCTCTGTTATATGTTTATTATATTTTTTTAATATATTAAAGTTACTGCAATGTCAGATTAGTGTTGGTAAGACCTTAGGCTTTAAACCTTCCATGACTTTTCTGTTATATGTTTATTATATTTTTTTTATATATTAATGGTTTTTTTAGAAATGGTAAAATTACTCATGACTATGTCTAGGTCTAAGTCTATCAAAATGCATCGTACAAATCAATTGACTTCATTTTTTTCTTGTTATACCTTTTTATTTTTTACTTAACTTTCTCATTTGTATTTCATTATTTAATTAGTTTTCAGTAGCAAGTTTTTATTATAAGGGTAACATTTTATTCAAGTGTAATTTAATTGTCTTCCTTTTCTTATTTATATTACTACAATTATATGTATTGATTCGTAGTAAGATTTAAAGCTATATAAACAAGATAGGAGAATAATTAGTTTATTATATATATATATATATATATATATATATATATATATATATATATATATATATATATATATATATATATATATAGGTGGGTTCAATTGAGAAAATAAAAAAGGTTGAGAATGAGAGAATCATTCTCAGCCACTCATTTAATCTAAGCATAAAAAGACACGGTACCAAACTTGTAAATATGATAACAACCTTCAATCTCAAATACGTAACATCGATTTCTTTGTTGAATACTCCGAATTGGAATTTCCCAGATTCGCAAACGAACTCAGTTGGAATCAGAATTTATTCGCTGTTCATGCAATTGGAATCGGAGTTCTGGACTCGCAGTCACAGTCGACATTGAAGGACTCGGAATCGGTACTCACAGGTTCCCAATTGGATTTTCGGAAATCAAAATCAAAATGTGAAATCGATCAGACATAGGATGTCGCATCTGAAGTCGGAAGCTTTTGAAATTGGAACATATATTCTAATCGGAACAGTTTGCGTCTTGATTACCAGTATTACAAAGAAATCTGGAATCGGGATTTCAAGGTTTCAAAATTGAAATCGGAATTTTTGTTGGAATGAAATCAAAATCGGAATTACACGCTTCAAAGTCGAAATCGGAAGTATATGATGATTTGGAATTGATAACTTGAATTAGAAGTATCATGTTTTTAACATTTTTAAAAAAGTTAACTTGTATGCACTCCAACTGTTTGATGAAATGCATAAACTAAATTACCACGTTATATTCACATATGAATATGTTTTTTCACCCGAATCAGTATATGATTATTAAAAACACAAAACAAATATGCAAGTCTGTATGTTATTCATATGTGAATAACATATAAAAATTATATATATTTGTGAAAACACCTTGTAATATTTATATGTGACGTGTAATATTCATAAGTGAATAACATATAACAATTATATATATTTGTGAAAACATCTTCTAATATTCATATGTGAATATACTGTGTAATATTCATAAGTGAATATATCATCTAATATTTACAAGTGAATATACTATGTAATATTCACATGTGATATACCATGTAATACTATGTAATATTCACATATGAAAATATCATATAATATTCATAAGTGAATATACCATCTAATATTTCACAAGTGGATATATTATGTAATATTCACAAATGAATGCATCGTCTAATATTTAAATATCAATATACTATGTTTATTATATGCTATATTCATATATGAATGATACT
The DNA here is from genome assembly GCF_052849685.1 of Lactuca virosa. NCBI lineage: Eukaryota > Viridiplantae > Streptophyta > Magnoliopsida > Asterales > Asteraceae > Lactuca > Lactuca virosa. The sequence continues at coordinate 242,132,919 of NC_136429.1, read as the reverse complement.
TAAATTGTAAAAAAAATTAATCATACTTTTTATTCATAAGTGAATAACGAATGTACTGTAGTAAAAATCTGATTTATTTTTATTCACTTATGAATAACGATAGCTGAAAATATAAAAAAAATAAATTTTTTATTTTATCTTAAAACTATATCAATATGAATGTCTATTTGTAGAGAATAAAAAATCATGAATTTTGGTATATTTAAAATCATTTTTCGATAAAAATAGTTTCTTAAAAATTAAAAAAAAAAACGAAAAAACTATGTTTTTGTATATATTAAAATAATGATTAACATAGTTTAAGGAAACATGTTTTGTTGGAAAACACATTTTTATTCCTTTCTCATTTCCGCTGGTACGACGGAGATTTTTGCGGCAAAAATAAATGAGTGACTGAGAATGATTCCTCCATTCTCAACTTTTTTTTCTCAATTGAACCATCCTCTCTCTCTCTCTCTCTCTCTCTCTATATATATATATATATATATATATATATATATATATATATATATATATATATATATATATATATTAGGATTCGGCCCTTCTTCTATTGCTTGTGTTCCGCCCCTGTCGGTGGTTGATCATCAAGTCACATCGCTTCCTTCGTGAACCTTTCGCATTCCTTTCTTTACAGAAAATATTCACATTCAAATTCCATTATTTTTAATATAAACGAGCGCACCAATGAAATTTAATGCTTAAACATATTTATCATTTGTGAAACATTAATAAAATGATTTAGAGATCAATGATTTACATATGTTCCAAAATTGAACTTTATTGTCTAGTGACACGCTTACAAACCCAAGGGCAAAAACATGTTGCATATTAATAAGATAGCTTTTTATTTATACTTATAGATGTTTATCTATGTTTGTATTCGTATTCAACTTAGATACAATATCTTTAACTTGTCATGTTGGATAAGTTACAAAGCACTAACAATATTTTGACAATGTCATGTTGTTAACCAATGATATTTTCTATAAAATCTTGTATTGATATGGATCATATAAAAGACGTGACAGAAACTTATATGGATAAATGATAGAAGGATAAATGGTGTTGAAGGCGGTTTGATATCCGTCTTCCGCTTTAACTTTTAATTTTAATTTTTCCTCATTTCAAATCATTTCTCCATGATATTTAATTTTGTTTTTATGACATAATATCTGATTTCCTAAACTTCGTTTTTCTCATGTTTAGTAAGATTATTAATTTCAATAATTTATTGTCACTTTTAAATTTCTAAAATTTGATATTAACTATCAAATTTAATTTCATCTTATATATAAAATCTGTTGTAAGCCTTTATAACATATTGATTTGAATACCAATTATACTCTTTAAGTCCAACTTTACATTTTAACATTTATACAAATAATGCATTAATATGTTAGAGTTAAATTTTAATCATGTAATTTTTTGTATGATTACATTCATATCTTTATACATTTACAATGAAACATATTCTAATAGATACTAGTAGGGAACCATGCTACACATGGGGCATAAAATAGTTGTGCAACTTTCTCAAATAGAAAACATAAACGTTTCTTCAAAAAAAAAATTACAGTTGATGCAACCACAATCAAGAAACTGTCCCCTTAAAGCTATCGTTTCTTCTCAAAGTTGAGATAATGTTAGGATTCTTAATTAAATAATATATGGATTATTGGTACAAAATGTTAGATGCCAAGGAATATGAATGGACAGTTGAATCCTGTGAGATGATCTTAAGATGTAGTCACCAAAATTATTTACAACTCAAATTGTTTCAACCCCAACAATCTTATCCGCTTTAATGTTTGACATGAAATTTTACCTTTGCCCTCATTGGATATTATAGTCCGGGAATCTCCAACATTAGTAACATACAAATAATATGCAGACCATTTTCCTATCAATCTTCCACATCTTGATGTCATAAAAATCCTCCATGCTTGGTCTTTTAGCTCCGAAACTTGAATAAACGCATCTCAATTTTCCATCTTCACAACACAATGGTTGTTAAGGTGTAGCTTTAACACATAATGACATGTTCCTTTAACTTTTTAAGATGCGAACGGATAAAGCTTTATTTATAACATACATCAATGTTGTCAAAACAACAAAATATTAAGCATGTGTACCTTTTTGGGTTGGACAAAAAAAATGTTATTTTTGTCCCATTGACCTAAGTGTAGTAGAACTGTAACGACGTAAATTTTCAAAACAAAATTTTCACTTTAAATCATATAATCTTCATAACACATTTCATAAAATCTCATTTGTTTAATTTACAAAACGCACTCCATGTTTAATTAATTAATAATCCAGGACCCTCGAAACATAATTCCTTCTCTGGTATGTACAATCAAGTCGGTGCCGTCCCGCGATTCTGAGAAACCTGAAACACATAACACATAACACGGTAAGCACGAAGCTTAGTGAGTTCCCAAAAATACCATATACAACAATTCGCCACTCGAGGCTATACTCTGTAAGAACCTCCGGTCAATGTGTCTCATCGGGACCCTCCAGTCTCATAGCTCGTTGGACCCTCTGGTCCGGTCTAGCTCGTTGGACCCTCCGGTCCGGTCTGGTTGAGGACCCTCTGGCCTCATAAATTGTTGGACCCTCTGGTCCGGTCTATAAAGCTCCGCATAGCATAAATCACAAAGAAATAATGCACAACATAACACATAAGGCAGGATAACGTAATACTCAATGTAAGCACATACGACCTTCCGGTCATACATAACTACCACTCCAGGTAAAGTATAGTGAGAAGACTCACCTCGGATGTCGAACAGCTCCTATAGACGCTGCTGCTTCACACCGGCCACTAACTCTGTGCCAACCCAACAATTATCCCAATTAGGAACTAAGTCCAAACTCTCACTCATTGGGTCTAAAGGTTAATCTATAACCAACCCATCAATGCCCTAAAACCCATTGGGCCCACCAAGGCCCAATAATAAACGGGCTCTCCCGAGTCCAAATTCTCAATCTAATTACAAGCCCAACACAAGGGCCCAAGGCATAATTATAATAATTTTCTTCTCATAGCCTCTCATACACACGCCCAAAGATTCAGGCCCAACCCTTAAGGCCCATCATAAAGTCTAATCCAAAAGCCCACAGAGAGGTTACGCGGGGCGTACCTCCCTTGGTATGCTCAGCGTACTCAAGCATGCACGAAACTGATCAGGGACCTCAACCCAGTACGCGGGGCGTACTGGAATTACGTTGGGCGTACGCTCAGTTTTGCTTAGTCAATTTTCTTGGTCTTAACCCGTTAAGACCTTAGCTCATTTCTCAAATCTGGACTTCCTAATAGCTCTTACTCCATAAAGTCAGGGACTTTAAGCCTTTGCATGGCTGATGAGGTCACAAACACACAAAATACTCATTCTCTTTTCTCATTAAGCTCTTATCTCATGCATGACTTGATTCTAACCTCCAAGATCTCATTTTTATGAAACTACTCCATCAAAAACACTCAAAAGGACAGATAATGAGCTCTGGAGTTTAACAACTCATAAAGCTTCAAGCTTTGGGACAAAAACCCTAAAATGAACCATACTATACACAAATTAAAAGGGATATGAAAGCTTTGAGCTTTATACCTTCAAATGATGCTCCATCCCCATAAAAGCTCATATCCAAAGCCTGGACTCCAACTCCTTTCCCTTCAATGCTCTTTCTTCACTCCAAGGACTCGCAAAGTCACCCCAAGGGCTCTCATGCACTCACAAGTTCTTATGGACGAAGATTTAGGGTTTTGGAGGGTTTGTTCTCTGAGAAAGGTGGCCATGAATGAGGCCATATCATTCTTTATATAGGGTCACTTAAAATATTAGGGTTTCCATTCTGTGCCTAGTATGCCCAGCGTACCCTCTGGTATGCCGAGCGTACTAGGCGGCTCTTGCTTAAGGATCACGCGCATTTGTACGCTAAGCGTACACACATGTACGCCCAGCGTACTCCGTTGCCACATTTCTCAACTTAGGGGCTTATCTTGCCAAATCTCCAAACTTCCATAGCTTCTTTGATACAATTTTGATTCCAAAGATTATCATACCTACGGAAAGGTGACGAGATGCCCTACGCTTCTAGCAACTTGTCGCAACCCCGAGGCTTCCTCCTGCCCGGTTTGCAGCCCACGAACTCTGACCACAGACGATCCAGAACAGGATGTTACAATTCTCCCCCACTTGGATTAGATTTCGCCCTCGAAATCGCTCCTTATCAACACATAGATCGAACCCAAAAACCCGAGAATCACCACCGAAAGGGCCTCAAACCATACAACAATCTCTTCTAAAGATACATGAACTCATCAGGAGCTCCCAAACCCGAAAAGGAAGGACTCTGCTGTGGTACTCGTTCTGTCTTACCAGTACTTGAAAACTCTAGTGGTCTGTCTCCCTGCCAGACCGCCCATGCGATATATCATCAGGTCATCCGCTCATCGAATGACCGATCTCGAACCCACATTCTCAGCTCTAATTATCTTGATGCGACTGATGAAATCTGATCATCGACCATAACAATTGATGAGCACACACGCCTGACCTTATCAACCGATCAAGATCATATACCCACGGAACGGAAAGGGTCACATCTCACCAGGGACCCATCGACTGTATTGCTATAAGAACCCATCTGAACAAAACAAACCTCAATACTTTATTCTCGTACATAAGGAAACAATCGTGTCTGCTTAGAAGTATCCTCGGGCTTCTAAGCACATAAGCTCCAGCTCCTTCTCAAATATCCCCTTCCTCACTGATCACCAGATCAGCTCTCGACCCAGTTAGAGGAACCTCCCAAGGTTACTCATTGTTTGACCAAAACGACTTTAGAGTCCTCCGAATCACATTCGCTATCTCAACCCATCATATGGCACACACAATCACAATGTTCGCTTACCTCGAGCGAGTACTACAGTCTATCTGATGTCACCTCACTTCCGACCTCTGTCGTCTATCACTTATCCGTCCCATATGTCTCGTGGTTTTCCATAATCAACGAACCGACCCTCCCAGGTCTAACAACATCAGATGGAAATCATTACCACTCAAATGAAATCCGTCTGAAATTTCGGAATCTCATCTTGCCTACTCAATACACCACTAGAGCCAAACTCAACTCAAGTGTCTTGTCCGACATAGAATTGAAACCATTCGTCCCACTAAAGCACTCAAACCATGACCCACGACCCGCAGCCCACGCGCATACAACTTCTCCAATTTCCTTGGGTTGCGACAACCACAACTCGATTCAGAGTATAACGATTCCCGACAAATATGGAGACCCCAGTCCCGCCCCTGGTTCGACCACCAGGCTTCCAAAAACTCAAATAGTAGGGCTACCCAAGCCTGAAACCCTTCCGCGTCGCTCTCTGACCAGAGAGTGCTTCATCAAAACACCCTCTCGCTGACTGGTGAGTACTACGGCTCCCCGTAGCATCACAACAACCTCCCACTGACTAGTGAGTACTACGGCTCCCCGCAGCATCACAACAACCTCCCGCTGACTAGTGAGTACTATGGCTCCCCGCAGCATCAAAACAACCTCCCGCTTACTAGTGAGTACTACGGCTCCCCGTAGCATCACAACAACCTCCCGCTGACTAGTGAGTACTACGGCTCCCCGTAGCATCACAACAACCTCCCGCTGACTAGTGAGTACTACGGATCCCCATAGCATCACAACAACCTCCCGCTGACTAGTGAGTACTACGGCTCCCCGTAGCATCACAACAACCTCCCACTGCGTCCACTAACTCATGCTCCGCGGACCAACATGGATAGGTGCTCATACTTATCCAAATAACCATCACTACTCTTAATAGCAACCGCCATAAATGAACTCCTTTTCTCACGGCAAATCACATTCTTAAATAATCTCGCTTGATATCAATTAGCCGAAGGGCTCCCACTAGAACCATAGATACTTGCTACACCACTTGCCATCTCCTAACTCAAAACTTAAGATAATCCGAAATTCAGAACATCCTTCTAGGAAGTTGGTTGCCTAAACAACTTGTGCGCTTCCCAACTACATATACCAGCCCATACGTTGCGCCAGAATTTCTCAACCACTGAACTGACCTTACGAGCCAACCCCCTTCGAATTCTCCATCGTAACCTTGAGACTTTCTAACCACCACAAGGTCTCCGACCAACGGCCACTTGCCGTGGAGACTCTCCTCATTTCTCAAACTCGTACCACCTGCATTATCTCGCTCGGCACCTCGCCTTGACCACCAATAACCCTGGTCTCATGAACCCGTACTGCAGGTCTCTATATCCAGTTCTCTAACCGCTATTGCACAAATCTCGGATCCCCTCAAAAAAACACATGGTTCTCCCCTACTTAGGGTTTGAACCATCACCAATTGGTGCACTAACAATCTATCCCACAGACTGTTTCCACCAGTAAAATCGCACATACCCTTGGAATGTGCTATGAAACGCTCAATGGTCTCCCCGGTAGAGATCAAGCAACTCCAAATACCCCAAATCACAGATGAAATCCTCAGAAACTTCTCATCATGACTGCCTCTAGTCATTCAAAATCTCATACCGTCCCATCACCGGACATCCCAACTGTCCAGTATTAACCTTGACTCTTAGTCTGGAAATAATGAACTATCATACTCCTCCTCCTCGAATCCTCAACCAACGTTCCATCACGTGGATTATCATAAGAGTAGAGACCTCATTTCCCCACTCGATACCCATCATAGACACTAAGAGCCACCGCCCCGGCATACTCCTCTTGAGCGTCTGTCGTTGTAGCTAACGCATGCCCTACTATACTCAAATAGGGTGTATCCTGGTCCGTGACCATCTCAGTCCCCGCTGACAACCTGCTCATTCTATATCATTACCTCGCGGCAGACATATTGCCCAAATTCTCTCGTGGAAGATCGCCATCAATGCTACCCCACAGGGTTTACTCTCAAGCTCAGAAGTCAAAAGCCTCCATATCTCTGCTGCTTCTCACAGGATACAGAAATAGTACACCACTAGTCACAGAAAGTGACATCTCCACTATCGGCCGATTGCTCAAGTCAGACCGTATTCTCCCATAACGCACCATCCCTATTCATCCCTGAGTCTTGCGACTCCAAATGGCATCTCACCAATAATCCCTCGGAGCTAACTCGATTTCCCTCTCAAGGTATGCCCCACTAAAACTCGTTCATCATGGCCCTCTGGCCCCATACTCTTTCACATCTGATCTCAGTCTAGACAATCACCACGGAATAACTGGTAAAACCAGAAGCACTAACTGTCACGTGTCATGGTACTCAAACCATGTGACCACCTCTTGATCTGCTATGAATCATGGTACCCGAACCATGTTATCTCCTCTTAATCTTCTACGAATCATGGTACTCGAACCATGTTCTCTCTTCTCAATCTGCCTCAAATCATGGTACTCAAACCATGACATCACCTCTCGATCTGCTACAGATCATGGTACTCGAACCATGACATCACCTCTCGATCTGCTATAAATCATGGTACTCGAACCATGACATCACCTCTCGATATGCTACTTAGATCCCCCGGGATACTCCCTTCATCGAGTATGGGTCCTCTGCTTTCAGTAGTACGGGCCCATACTACCTGCCACATCTACCCATACTCTCTACACGGACCATCCCAGAGTCCCTAAGTAGCTGCTCAACCTTCTCAATCACCAATTCTAACACGCGTGCTCGCTTCCCAGCGAAATGCTCTACTCTGTCAGCGTACTCATCTGACTAAGGTCACTTCCTAGACTCTTCCTAGGTTCTCACACTTCTCCGCCATCAGCTGCTGAGAAACTCCTTATGATGTCAGTCACCTACCTCCTGAATATCATCACATTCACTTGGTAGCTGACTCCCATCATCACGAGTTCCATAAAGCACGAAGCAAGCAACATTCGGGCATCGAATAAGCACGTAAAACCCACTGTAGGTGATAACTCCACTTGCTCTACTCATACTCAAAAGATATCACCGAACTCAGCAACTCTACCCCTCGCGGGTATCTAACTACTCTCTCAATAGGATCCATATATGCTCATCTAGGTATCTCTCCTAGATTACTCCTCTACCTAAATCCCTCTCTAAAAGGATTCTCGCTGGATACTCTTACTCATCACATACTCGAAAGCATATCACAGATAACAACAACTCCTAGGCTAAGGGATCACAAATCAGGCCACTCTAGTCCTAAAATATGAAATACCTAGCCTATCTCTAGCATACATAATATTTCATAACATTTCTCATAAATGTCTCATAATACAAAAGTAAGGGTATTTTGGGAAATCACCGTTCGGGCTCTGGCTGATTGTACACACTTCTCCAACTCGTTTTCTCTTAAACTCTTTCTCATTTTTTTTAGAAAAATTTATCTCTTTGAAAATCTTTCTCAATTCCTCAGTTTGAGTTCAAACACACCCGGAGGTGCATCCGAATCCCTCAAACTAAGGCTCTAATACCAACTTGTAACGACGTAAATTTTCAAAACAAAATTTTCACTTTAAATCATAAAATATTCATAACACATTTCATAAAATCTCATTTGTTTAATTTACAAAACGCACTCCATGTTTAATTAATTAATAATCCAGGACCCTCGAAACATAATTCCTTCTCTGGTGTGTACAATCAAGCCGGTGCCGTCCCGCGATCCTGAGAAACCTGAAACACATAACACATAACACGGTAAGCACGAAGCTTAATGAGTTCCCCAAAATACCACATACAACAATTCGCTACTCGAGGCTATACTCTGTAAGACCCTCCGGTCAATGTGTCTCAGCGGGACCCTCCAGTCTCATAGCTCGTTGGACCCTCTGGTCCGGTCTAGCTCGTTGGACCCTCCGGTCCGGTCTGGTTGAGGACCCTCTGGCCTCATAAATTGTTGGACCCTCTGGTCCGGTCTATAAAGCTCCGCATAGCATAAATCACAAAGAAATAATGCACAACATAACACATAAGGCAGGATAACGTAATACTCAATGTAAGCACATACGACCTTCCGGTCACACATAACTACCACTCCAGGTAAAGTATAGTGAGAAGACTCACCTCGGATGTCGAACAGCTCCTATAGACGCTGCTGCTTCACACCGGCCACTAACTCTGTGCCAACCCAACAATTATCCCAATTAGGAACTAAGTCCAAACTCTCACTCATTGGGTCTAAAGGTTAATCTATAACCAACCCATCAATGCCCTAAAACCCATTGGGCCCACCAAGGCCCAATAATAAACGGGCTCTCCCGAGTCCAAATTCTCAATCTAATTACAAGCCCAACACAAGGGCCCAAGGCATAATTATAATAATTTTCTTCTCATAGCCTCTCATACACACGCCCAAAGATTCAGGCCCAACCCTTAAGGCCCATCATAAAGTCTAATCCAAAAGCCCACAGAGAGGTTACGCGGGGCGTACCTCCCTTGGTATGCTCAGCGTACTCAAGCATGCACGAAACTGATCAGGGACCTCAACCCAGTACGCGGGGCGTACTGGAATTACGTTGGGCGTACGCTCAGTTTTGCTTAGTCAATTTTCTTGGTCTTAACCCGTTAAGACCTTAGCTCATTTCTCAAATCTGGACTTCCTAATAGCTCTTACTCCATAAAGTCAGGGACTTTAAGCCTTTGCATGGCTGATGAGGTCACAAACACACAAAATACTCATTCTCTTTTCTCATTAAGCTCTTATCTCATGCATGACTTGATTCTAACCTCCAAGATCTCATTTTTATGAAACTACTCCATCAAAAACACTCAAAAGGACAGATAATGAGCTCTGGAGTTTAACAACTCATAAAGCTTCAAGCTTTGGGACAAAAACCCTAAAATGAACCATACTATACACAAATTAAAAGGGATATGAAAGCTTTGAGCTTTATACCTTCAAATGATGCTCCATCCCCATAAAAGCTCATATCCAAAGCCTGGACTCCAACTCCTTTCCCTTCAATGCTCTTTCTTCACTCCAAGGACTCGCAAAGTCACCCCAAGGGCTCTCATGCACTCACAAGTTCTTATGGACGAAGATTTAGGGTTTTGGAGGGTTTGTTCTCTGAGAAAGGTGGCCATGAATGAGGCCATATCATTCTTTATATAGGGTCACTTAAAATATTAGGGTTTCCATTCTGTGCCTAGTATGCCCAGCGTACCCTCTGGTATGCCGAGCGTACTAGGCGGCTCTTGCTTAAGGATCACGCGCATTCGTACGCTAAGCGTACACACATGTACGCCCAGCGTACTCCGTTGCCACATTTCTCAACTTAGGGGCTTATCTTGCCAAATCTCCAAACTTCCATAGCTTCTTTGATACAATTTTGATTCCAAAGATTATCATACCTACGGAAAGGTGACGAGATGCCCTACGCTTCTAGCAACTTGTCGCAACCCCGAGGCTCTCCTGCCCGGTTTGCAGCCCACGAACTCTGACCACATACGATCCAGAACAGGATGTTACAAGAACCTGTTCACTCTTGTCCAATGTTACAAACAAACTTGTTCACCTTTGGTAACGAAAACATATATATGGAAACGCAATGACTCCATAGTCAAGTCATGGTTGTACGGCACCCTATCTCTCCCTGTTCTTCATCTCAAATTCAAGAAACAAACTCCAGCCTATGAAGTTTGGCAGACAATAGAAAATGTATTTCATGATAACAAGAACAACAAAGTCATTTAACTTGACAATGAGCTCACAAACATTACTATCACCGATTCTTCAATGATTAACTATTACATTAAACAATGATAACCGATTTAATAAAAAAATTCACAAACAACCCTCTTACACTCATCTCCGAGTTTTTGGGTGTCTCTGCTTTCCTCATCTTGTCACCACTATCCAGGTAGTTATAAAATCCATTTTCAGGTATGATATGAACTATGCAAGAGGCTTATGTAGTCAAGATAAGATTTGTTCCTTTTATGTGTTGAGAGTTAGACATCTAAGGCGCCTTACCAAAAGTTGAACATTAGATGAGCTTGATTGCGATCCGTATCTCATGTTCAACATGATGTCTGTGACAAAGGGATAACTGATAAACTTACCTTATACACCAATTTTAGCTTGGAGCTTTTGGGAATTGGGTGTTGATAGAATGGCACAAAGTCGTATGTTGTTGGGGATAGTGAAATGTTGCTAGATGTTCACCACTGTCTATATCAGTCTAATATGAGTATTGCGCAAGTAGGAGATTGAAGGATCCTGTATGCTCAAGAATCATATTAAAGTGGTATTGCTAATTAACATATGATACTAATGGGGCGCACTAACAACAACCTGATACAATTGGTAATTTATTAAAAATTGATTTTAATAAATATTCAATAAACTCTTATAATTAATTGGAAATTATTAATTTCATGAAAATATTATTTTTTATTAGCAAGTAACATAATATATATCACATGGTATGATTTATTAAGTCATGTACAACATTTTGGACTAGAAAGACTCTTTTGTCTTTTACCAAAAAGTTAAGGTTTATATTTTATAAAAGAGTTTATAAAATTCACAAACTTTCTATTTCTTTTATTAGTCAAACGAATGACTTCCTATATGCTAGACAAATTATGGGCTTTTGATTAAACAAATGGAAAGTAATACATGTCTAAAAGCATGGGGGAACACTTAGACTTTAGGGGACATGATATGCTTAAAGTTCTAAGGTCCTAAGGATAAAGAAGTATCTTTATGAAGTGAGAAAATTTTTCATTTTGGCAAGAAAAATTTCGGAATCCTCTCTATCTCTCTCATTCTCTCTTGCTTTTGAAGATCAAGAGTTCAAGTTACTTGCATTTTTACTCTCTTGAAGTTCATACTTTGGTTATGAACTTTAAGCTTAAGAGATTAAGAGTTCTATACAAGACTAGCATCTTAAATCAAGTTGACTTCTTGTTGGTGTCTCTAAAGTTCATCATTCTTCATCAACTTCCAAGCCTCCCCTCGAGGATTCAAATTCTAGAAAGGTTGTTAAACAATTCTTCCTCTTTGGTGCTTGTTTTCTTTCCAAACTTTGCAAGAAGATCCTTGGTGGGTTATAAACTTGTTTTATGTCATTCAAAATTTCAAGTCTTTCGTTGCTATATCTTATGTTTTTTAAACTAATTTTTGAATAAAACCCAACAATTGGTATCAAGAGCCACCTTTCAAGTTTGGTTAGATTTTTTTTTCTTTTTTTGATTTTTGGAAATCTTGGTTTTTGGAGAATATGGATAACTTGGTTTTATATAAAAACAAGTTCATACATATTTTCTATGACAACTTTATAATTGTTATTCTTTATGTGACAAAAGTTTCATGCATCGTTTATCATTTAAAGTTGTCTTAGAAAAACAAAGGTTGTTTAATGTGTATGTTGATATATATGATGTGCATAAACTAGCCAATGACCATTGTGTTTGTTGTTTTTCTTATAAAATGGTTGTAATAATTTATTTATTCATATAATATGTAATAAATTAAATAGGTTAGTTTTCTTGGTTTATTTTTTATAAATAATATATTAGTTGTTAGAAACAATTTATTTGTATAAAAGTGTAACAAGAAATGAAGATGGAGCAATTTTTTGAAGGCAAGAAGACAATTTTCGAGGTTTTGAGGTGTGCAGGGACAAAGGCAACCTTTTCAGCAATCTGTTGCAAAATGTGTTGTTGTTGACAGCTTCCCTTGGAGCTGTTGGACCTAATGTAACATTTTCTGCGCCTTTTCTGAAAAGTGTTGCATATTGCTGAAAAATTGCTTTAAAGAAGTTTTTTTTTTCCAATCTTTTGCAAGAAAATGGTGTTTACTCAAGTGGGAGATTACTATAACAACATTACAAGAAGATTTTTGGTCCCTTAAAATGTCCCTTTAGGAATGGACTTGGCATTTTTTGTGTTGGCTCACAAAAAATGTCATTAGTTGGTTATGTTTATGCACATATATTTTATGCATGTTTGTGTTGTTTATTTTAGGCAATGATTATGTGTGGTTGATAAATTGGTTTTTCATATGCTAAAATATTTTTTGGACAAAAATAAACATCACATGGAGTTTGGTTTTTAAAATTTATAATATGGACATAATATGTAACAAGTTATTGTTTTAAAATAAAATTCGGTTTTATAAAAATGTTAATAACGTCAAATTTTGAAATACTCAAATATAAGTTTTAAAATGGTGATTTTTATAACTTATACAAACTCCAAATATATAATCAATAAAAGGAAGTTTTATTAAAGATATAAAAGGTTCAAATGCACTCAAAGTTAATACCGGTTATTAAAATAGAATCATGTCAAATTATATAAAAACTAGCTTTTTATATAGAACCTTTAAAAGTGATAACCATAATATCATATGTTTTTAAAACTAGAATTATAAAACATATAAAAGACCCTTATACAAACCTCAAATTTATGCAATCCTTTTTTAAGAGCCCTCGCACATCGCTTGTATTCACTAGTGGGATAAAGGATGTGACACCCCCATTTTCACGGCCAGAAAAGACAGATTTGTTTATGCTTATTTAAAAACCAGAGTATCCTTTTTGAAAAGTAGTATTGTGAAATTTGTTCCCAGAAAACATGATAATGATATTATCAAAGCATTTCCAAAGAACTGTATTTTATTTATTTTAAACCATTAGGATGTCATCGTCAATACAGAAACATAAGCATAATGAAATATTACAAGCCTTACAGTAATTACACTAGTGGCCTAATACTCCTTGAATCTCTCAGCATAATGTATCTTTCATATAGCCACCTATGATACAGTAAACTAAGTGGGTTAGGTTGGGAAACCTGGTGCGTACATAGGATTTCAATCCCACAATGTGATAATAATGTATATCTAAAACCTACAAATCCAACAATTATCATTAACACAGATGTATCATATCTCTAAAACAATTTATCCCATCCCGTCGATTCCCACGTATAGATCCTATACAACGATCTTACAAGATCTAGCCTAAAGGATCAATATGAACAACAAACTGACGACGCTGCTTCGGAAATTCCCTGGCAGCAAATGATGATCAATAAATAGATCAAATGAGGGGAATGGAATAAGTTTCACCACAAATATCCGTTCGTAAAAACAACAAGACAATTAAGTTAGGGGTGGTTATCTAGATAACTGTGCCTAGCAGTGGTCTGGCACCGTGAGGTATTTTACCCTCAGACCCACCCTATCCGGCAATACAAACATCAGATATACCTAGTAGTGGTCTATTACCGACACACTATATTAGGCAGTCTACAAAGTTCCCTCAATTACTTCGTGAAAGGAAACACTGACACCCGAAGCTCGTCCAATCACTTCGTAAAAGAAACGATGACTCCAAAGCTCTTCAAAATAAAAAGTATGGGGAATAAAGTACTCTCGTATGCTCCCGTACCTCGACACACAATAATGTAAAAAAAAAGATTTTGTACAT